>NW_019174474.1:8619831-8793977 GCF_002260705.1 Seriola dumerili
TGTGTGTGTGTGTGTGTGTGTGGGTGTGTGTGTGTGCGGGTAGATCCCTCCCTCTTCTTCCTCTTCTGTTTCCTGCCTGGATCTGGCTGCCTGTGTGCTGCAGTCGGCCTGCCCTGTCTGCCTCCTGAGCTGCTGGGAGTTGGTTGGAGAAAACCGTCGAGGGAGAGCGAGCGCGAAGGGGTGGAAAATAAGCTGTGTGTGTGCTTGTATGTGTGTGTAATGTGTGGTGTGGGCGGGTCCAAACTGGCAACCAACTACCAAGAAAAACCAGTCACACACAGTTCAATGCCGACCTTTAAAGCCATCCGGAAAGTGGGTTGAGGCAGTCTACTTTGCGTAGAGGCAGTGAAAGCCCCCACAAGAGACGCCAGAAACTTGCGTGATTGTTTCCCCCCCCCCTCTCTCTTCCTGTGGTAGCAGCAGCAGCGTCAGTGCTGTTGCGCCGCGCCGATCTGCTCCCGATAGTTGAGTGGAATTCATTGGTTGAGCAGGATTGCGCATTGGCCCTGCTGTATATGCCACCTCGTATCCACCGGAAAGGAACAATGAAAGGACTAAACCTTTCCTCTTGCTCTAATTCGAGCTTGTTGCAGAGTTAAATCCTCTCAAAGTGCCATTTTGTGTCGCACCTTTTCTTCCTCTCGTGGTTCATTTTTTTTCTCCGTCTCCTGTGTGGATGCGTCCGGCTTGTTTGTAAGGAATCCCGCTTGTTGACAACAAGTTTTTTTTTTTTAAAAAAACAAGAAGTTTACAAACAAGCTTCGGAACGCAGAAGATCAGAAAATGTCCACGCCGAAGGTTCAAAAAAGGAATAAAGAAATCATCGCGGAGTACAGCATCAAAGTGAAGGTAAGGGAGAGAGAAATGTTTCGCTGGATCGTGCTGTTGGAGCCGCTGGGACCGTTATTTTAAAAAGATAACCTGGAACCGAGGCTTAGTCATACTACCTGCCTGTGATGGGGGAGTTAAATGAGAAAATCTGGTAAAAATGAACTCCTAAGGGTTTACTTCAAGGGCAAAATTAGAACATAACAGAAATATTAATCTTCATATAACTAAACTTACCTCTACAGGCCTGTACAATTTAATGATATTCATGTAATTACAAGGGGATGAATTCATTAGCAAATATAAAAGGTTGTAATTGAGTTCAGGAGAGCTTTAGTCTTTAGTAGTTTTGCATGTGAAGACCAATGAAGTGCTCAGCAGATTCACCACTGGCCTGAAGAGATCACTATCTTTCAGCAGGTGTAGCCTATTAATATTGTTCAGATTGTCCAGATCAGGTTACAACGTTTCTCAGCTAACCACTTTTATTATTATTCTACTTGGTCTGGTGCATTTTATTATGTGTCTTGTTTAACAACTGTAACTGTTATGGTGTAGTGGGACTGAGCTTTTTCACTATTGCAGAGTTGGAGATTGTAAGTTACAGCATGGTTCCACAGCATTAAGCAGGGATTATTGCAAGTTGAAGTATGAGCAGGAGTTTCATGTCAGTGTTCATTGTATTAAGATTCAGTGTGTTGCTCGGCATCAAGAGAGTTGGATCTTTAATATAAAAAAAAAAAAAAAAAAAAAAAAAAAATACTTGTTCTTAATATCTCTTGTTTCCCGCTTAATGTCACAAAGCCATACGCTCACTTCCAAGCATAAGACGATATGTGCTTTGATTTTTAGGTAGGTGATTTGAGGTGTGGCAAGACATCCTATAATGACTACACCTCTACTTATCTTGTGTCCTATGTCTCCTTCAAGCCGACTCCTTCCTCTCAATGCACATAGAGGCAGAGGTAGTTTTGTTCCCAACAGACGCACACAGGAAAGAAGGCAGTTTGCTTGCTCAGGGTAAGCAATGGGGGATTTGGCCCAAGCAATCAGCCTCTGTTCTTCAGTTCTGTTAGCATGCTTGAAATACACCCTATTCAAGTCCTGGTATCCAACTTAAATCCAGAGAAAAAGGGAGGGTTAGCAGGTCGTGGGGGGTGGGGGTGTAGAGGAAAGAAAGGACCAGTGCAGCTTGAGGAATTAAGTTGCATGTGGCTGAGTGACAAGTTCTCATTTGCAAGGATGTTCAGCACCCCTTCCTCTCGCCTGTGAAGGATGACTAAAGGGCTTTTAGCCGATAATAGAGGATGATGCACAGTCATAGGGGATGCTGAAAAGGATGACGAAGACTCCATTTGTCCATGCAGACCAGCGGGGTAATAAAGCAACCTGATGCTGATGAGAATAGCTGTTGCTTTGATAGGACCAACCAGAGCCCTCAGGTGTATGTTTCTGTTGAAGATGCGATTTAGTTCTGAGGGTAATGCACCGAGGCTTTGTCATGCATTGTAAAAATTATTTATTTATTTTAGTGGGAGTGGAATCATCACAGGTAGTGCCAAGCTGTTTACATCAAAAGGCATGGTACTGCATTTGGTTTGGCAATTTCAATATCCTGTGGGATTTCACTTTGAGAGTTGCTTTATTTCAATTCATCTCCTATGATTTAATATTTTTACAAGACATTTTGGGAGGATGTATGAGGATCATTTGACTTTATTTTTGAAATCCATCTCTGATGTAGTTTCATTCACTAATTAACACAGGCACACGACATCTATCGTTGCATTTTTTCAGAACCAGATATTCAGCTCACACTGTATCATCTCTACAAAACGCACGTTTATGCTTGTTGTCAAGCAGTGAGTTTGCAGTAAGGGTCAAGCATGAACTCCTAGTCAAAAGCAGATGCTGTTTATGTGGGATTAAATAGTGCCAGGCTCGTTTGCAATATCAGCAGTTAGTAGTGGAAAAGAAATGCTTTGTAATGTAGTTACATGGTTTTTGGCATTCAGTCAACATTAAGTATTCTGTTTTAGAGCAGCTCCTAATTTTGCAGCTGTAAAGCGTTCTCTGTTAAGCGTTTGCAGTGATAATTGAGTTGGGATCACATTGCAGTGTAGCTGTGATAGGCAGAGGTAGATTCTGTTGAGCAGGCAATTGATTTACTTACAAGCAGACCAAAAGCAGCCAGAAAGTAGCCTGGAGGAGATGTTTGATCTTTTGGCCCCGCATTTTTCTGTCAACTCTATTGAGAAAATTTCTCTACTTCTCAGTTTTGATGCATACACTTTTGTTCTCATCTTACTAACAACAATTGGATTTGGTAGCTTTGGCCCTCGGTCTGATTTATGACAAAGGGACGTGTGCATTGGTGGTCATCTGCCGGTTCATCCAGTTTATTATGCAGCCATTTTATTCTGGGTAGAAAAAATTTTAAATAGAAAAGACAATTTCAATATTTTTCAGAGTCATTGGAGCAGCTGTGTGCTGAGTGGGATTGCTATTGCAAGTCAGCAGATGTGGAGGGTATTTAATGTGAATTTCTATGGTGATGTCTGAAAGCCTCCTTAAATGGGTGACGGTACAATTTCTCGGCCGACTTGTCATTCAGCTGACATTCATTCTTAAGTACCCTTCCAACACCTCTTTTTTTTTTACCCTCCCGCAGAAGAAAATGAAAATTGGTTGTTGTTTTGTGAGTTCAGTGGAAATGATCTTTATTGAAAGAGCTCTGTGGCAGGCTCTGATTCAAACGGACAGCGGGGGCAGGTCAAAGGGGGCGCCTTCTATGATGAATCCAAGGAGAGGACCCCTGTCAAAGCCTCAAGGGGGTCCTGCTTTTTAGAGTCACACCCCCGGTCCACAATCAGCAAGCTGCAAGTGGACTGCATCAAAACCAACACTTTGCCCAGGAAAAACAAGGCTAGGGTTGCTATGCCTCTGATCCACAGTCCATAAGAAACAGACCAGCCACAACATAGAATGCCAATGTATCCACAACCTTTCCCCTGCTGGGTCGAAAATGACTTAAACTGAATGCAACAGATGTGCACTATAAAGTACAAACAAAATGTCCACCGTCCTAACCCATCTTCTTTGTGTTTTTGTTTTTCCAAAAACAACCGAGTCTTGATGTCGATGGCGTTTAAGCAATTAGCAAAAATTTAATCCCCATGCACAGAGCTCTTTCAATAAAAGGATCTTTCCCTGAACTCACAAAACAACAACATTTTCATTTCTTTGCGGGAGGGTAAAAAAAAGAGGCTGTTGGAAGGTACTTAAGAAGTGAATGTCAGCTGAATGACAAGTCAGGCCGAGAATTGTACGTCACCCATTGTAAGGAGGCTTTTCAGACAGTCCCATAGGAATCACATTAAATACCTCACATCTGTGCTGACTTGATAGCATCCCATCAGCACACAGCTTGCTGCATGGACTCTGAAAAATATTGAAATGGTCTTTTCCTATTTAATTTTTTCTTCCCAGAATAAAATTGCTGCTAGATAACTGGATGACGGCAGATGACCACAGTGCACACGTCCCTTGTCAAAATCAGGACCGAGGGCTCCAGGCTACAAATCAATGTGGTTATGTAAGATGAGACAAAAGTGTATGCATCAAAAATACTGTGAGAATTAGAGAAATTCTCATAGAGTGTGACAAGAAAAATGCGGGCCAAAAGATAAACATCTCCTCCAGCTACTTTCTGGGCTGCTTGTTGTTCTGCTTGTTAAGTAATCAATGCCTGCTCACCAGAATCTACTTGCTATACAGCTACACTGCAGATGTGATCCACTCATTATCACTGCAAACGCTTAACTCAGAGAACGCTTTACAGCTGCAAAATTGGAGCTGCTCTAAAACAGAATACTTAATGTTGCTGAATGCAAAAACCATGTAACTACATTACAAAGCATTTCTTCCCACTAACTAACTGCGTGATATGCAAACGAGCCTGGCAGCTATTTTTTCCACATAAACAGCATCTGCTTTTGCAGGAGTCATCTGACCTACTGCAAATCACTGCTTGACAACAAGCATAACGTGCGTTTTGTAGAGATGATACAGTGTGACTGAATATGCTGGTTCTGAAAAAATGCAACATAATGTCTGTGCCTGGTTAATTAGTGAATGAAAACTACATCAGAGATTGATTCAAATCAAAAGTCAAGATGATCCTCATACATCCTCCAAAATGTCTTTAAAAATATAAATATGAATGAATGAAATAAAGGCAACTCTCAAAGTGAATACCCACAGGATATTGGAAATGCAAACCAATGAGTACAGTGCTTTGTGTAAACATCTTGGACTACCTGTGATATTCACTCACCTAAAATAAAAATAATTTTTTACAATGCATGACAAGCCTCGGTGCATTACCCTCAGAACTAAATTCTGCATCTTCAAACAGAACAATACACTGAGGCTCTGGTGGTCCTTATCAAGCAACAGCTATTCTCATCAGCATCAGGTTGCTGTTATTACCCGCTGGGTTCTGCATGACAAATGGGAGTCTTCGTCATCTCTTGTTCAGCATCCCCTATGACTGTGCATCATCCTCTATTATGGCTAAAAGCCTTAGTCATCCTCACAGGGAGAGGAAAGGGGTGCTGAACATTCCTTGCAAATGAGAACTTGCACTCAGCCAAATGCAACTTGTAATTCCTCAAGCTGCATGGTCCTTTTTCTCTCCTCTACACCCCACCCACCAGCCCCACGACCCCTGCTAACCCTCCCTTTTTCTGGATTTAAGGTTGGATACAGGGACTTGAATAGGTGGTATTTCAGCATGCTAACAGAACTGAAGACAGAGCTGATTGGCTGGGGGCAAATCCCCATGGTTACCCTGGAAGCAAGCAACTGCTTTCTTTCTCGTGCTGGTCTGTCTGGGAATAAACTACCTCTGCTCTATGTGCATTGAGAGGGAAGGGAGTGCGGCTTGAAGGGACATAGGAACAAGATAAGTTAGGGTGGTATCATTTATGGTGTCTTGCACACCTCTAAATCACCTACCTAAATCAAGCACATAGTCGTCTTATGCTTTGGAGTGAGTGTATGGGCTTGTGACATTAAGCGGGAAAACAGAGAGGGTATAGAACAGTATTTTTTTTTTTTTTTTTTTTTTTTTTTTTATTAAAGATCCAAGCTCTTCTGAGGTGCCCCTGAGCAACACACTGAATCTTAATACATGAGCACTGACTGAACTCCTGCTCTTCCTTTTTCAGTTGCATAATCTGCTGTAATGCTGTGGAACCATGCGGTAACTACAAAGTTCGCTAACTCTCAATAGTGAGAAAGCTCAGTCACTACAGCCATAACAGTTACAGGTTTGTTAAACAAGAACACTAATAAAATGCACCAGCCAAGTAGTAATAATAATAAAATGTGGTTTTAGCTGATAAACGTTGTAACCTGACTGGACAATCTGAACAGATAATTAGATAGGCTACACCTGTGAAAGATAGTGATCTCTTTCAGGCCAGTGCGTGAATCCTGCTGAGCACTTTTCATTGGTTTTCACATGCAAAAACTACCTAAAACTAAGAGCTCCTCCTGAACTCAATTACCAACCTTTTATTTTGCTAATGAAGTTCATCCCTTGTAATGCTGACATGAATATCATTAAACTGTACTAGGCCTGTAGGTAAGTTTAGTTATATGAAGAATTGAATATTCTGGTTATGTTCTAATTTTGCCCTGAAGTAAACACCTTTAGGAGGTCATATTTTACCAACTTTTCTCATTTAACTCCCCCATCACAGGCAGGTAGTGATGACTAAGCCTGGTTCCAGTTAGTCTTTTTAAATAACGCTCCCAGCGGCTCCAACGAGCACATTTTCCCAGCGAAACATTTCTCTCTCCTTACCTTTCACTTGACTCTCTACTCCGCGATGATTTCTTTATCCTTTTTGAACCTCGGCGTGGACATTTTCTGATCTTCTTGCGTCCGAAGCTTGTTGTAAACTTCTTGTTTTTAAAAAAAAAACTGTTTGTCAACAAGCGGGATCCTACAACAGCCGACGCATCCCACACAGGAGGACGAGAAAAAAAATGAACACGAGAGGAAGAAAAGGTGCGCACAAAATGGCACTTTGAGAGGATTTAACTCTGCAACAAGCTCGACTTAGAGCAAGAGGAAAGCGTTTAGTCCTTCATTGTTCCTCTTCCCGGTGGATACAGGTGGATATACAGCAGGGCCAATGCGCAATCCTGCTCAACCAATGAATCCACTCAACTATCAGAGCAGTCGGCGCGGCGCAACAGCACTGAGCTGCTGCTGCTACCACAGAAGAAGAGAGGGGGGGAAACATCACGCAAGTTTCTGGGTCTCTGTGGCGGGCTTTCACTGCTCTACGCAAAGTAGTGCTGCAACCCGTCCGGATGGCTTTAAAGTCGGATTGAATGTGTGTGACTGGTTTTCTGGTAGTGGTTTCAGTTTGGGACCCGCACACACACATACACACACATACAAGCCACACACACTTATTTTCCCCCCTCGCGCTCGCTCTCCCTCGACGGTTTTCTCCAACCAACTCCCAGCAGGCTCAGAGGCAGACAGGGAGGCCGACTGCAGCACACAGCAGCCAGATCCAGGCAGGGAAAGAAAGGAAGAAGAGGGAGGGATCTACCCCGCACACACGGACACACACACACACACACACACACACACACACACACACACACACACACACACACACACACACACAACCAGTGGACACCAGTGGACGGACACTCCTGCTCCCAAATCTGAAGGCTTTTTATTTGTCCATATGAGTAGCTGTTGTAGCAGACTATAACTTCCCAGTGTGACTGAAGACTTATGCAGTTTACACTTAAAACGTTTTCCTTAGTATCACTTGTAATTAAAACCATTAAAGATTTTTCACTATATATCAATACCCAACTTTAAATGTGGAATTTCAACCAAAAATCAAATGATAATTTAGAATATTTCATAGATTCATTTCATAGATAAGACATCGTTTTCAAATTTACAGACATTCAGTGCTGTGCCAGGTGGGAATACAGTATACATGGGAGCCCAGTCAGGGGGCTGATAAAAGGCCCAGTTAAAATGAACTCAGGAGCCCCCTTATTTCCTAACTACAATCCATGCATGCACATATACTACAGCTAAATACAGGTGTGTGTCCCTAAAGGTAATAGGTAAAAAAAACTAAAAAGTTAGAAGATAATACATTGCTTTTGCTCCATTATATAACGTTATCTGTGTTAATTAGGTAAAGTCAAAAGTTTAGATGTTTTTCTTCCCCTTCATCAATTTATTTCAATTGAAATAAGTGTAACTGTTGAAAATTAACTAGTACATAGCGCCATCTGCAGGGAAAATGAAGCACAGGACAAGCACATCCACTGATTTCTCTTCAGGACAACACATCCATTTTATTTTATTGCACCATCTAAAAAATCATGCAGCACATCACTGAAATAAATAGAATTTTTTTCTTTCTTTTTTTTTTTTTTACCAGAAGCGACACATGCCACACAAAACACATCCATTTTCTAGCTGCTCACAATACAAATAGATTTATGTACCATTTTCAAACACAGCCTAAAACACATTATCATCTCATTCTACAACCTAATGTTTAGTGTTTCCTAAAATTTACAATATGAAGTGCATACAAACAGAGATATAAAACATACTTAAATAATGCAAGGACTTGCAGGGAAATGCAAAGGCAGCTCATTATTCATGATCTCTAAATGCAAGGACATTCACAATTGTAAACATTAAGGTAATAAATATACAATTATGTCATGAAGCCCTTTACAGGACTTAAACTGGACAGTGTTGGCAGGTTTGAAATTTTACTACAGACATATTATTTTTTTAATAAACTGCACAGGAATAATACACGAACATCACCAGGTTACTATTCCAGTAGTACAATCACATTTCTCCACACTAATAAATTAAATCACCGTTAAGTGGTTATCCCTGTTGATCTTTTAAAGGTTTTTGTTAATTAAGCACCACAATCAGACGCTTTTGAAAAAAGTCTCCCTGATGACCTCAGCAAACCTCTCTTTCATCTGCTGACGGAAACTGGATACCACTCCAACAGCCTCCTCCTCCTGTCCACCCTCTGCTCCTGGCTCATCCCTCTCTCTCTTCCAAGATGGCCGGCAGTTCTTTCCAGTCACTGATGAAGATGAAGGGTGCCCCTGCTCTTTGAGGAGACGCAGTGGGGAGCTGGGCCTGCCGCACAGGTGCCAGGTGTCAGTATCTTCCACTATGGGCACTGAGCCATAAGAGCAGGCTTCATAGATGCGGTAGCACTCAGTGTTGATTCCAACTGGGCAGAGAGTGAGCTCACTCTGGCCAGAGCTGTCTGATAGCGTCTCAAACTGTCTGCTGTCTCCTGAGGGAGCCACCTGAGCAAGAAGGGAGGAGAGGATACTTAGCCACTGTAATAAATTACAAGATACATTCCTGTACATTTTCGTTAAACATGTCAGTTGTAGTCATCTCACCTCAGGGAAAAAAAAACCCTGATATGTTGTTTAAAATGGCAAAACAAGCAAAATTGACATGCAGAAATTTTAACAGGAGATAAACTCAAACTCAACTGTATTTATTTGCCACATACAGGAGTGAAACCAACCACAGCTCCTCTACATTCTCCAAAATACTAGTAAATTCTAAGCAAGAAGCAGCCTTAAAATGTGTGGGGACATTTCTCAAACTGTTTACATTTACTGTAAGTAAAGTAGCAGTGACAGTGTGAGGATTCAGCAGTCTGACTCAGCAAATCAGTCTTTTTTAGTACAACATTCCTCTTTTGTATTACTATTCTCCAGTGCAGCTCAGCAAAGACACACAGCCATGAAAAACACAATGGAATTTACCTGTAAAAGTATTTTTCCAGGGGTCTCAGAGGCCTTGAATACATTTGATAGTTTATAGATGGAATGGAATGGCAGTAACATGCTTTTTTTTCTCCACGTTAAAATGTAGCACTTAGACTGAACAACATTCCTGAACTGTCTTCAACTGTTACAACAACAGTTTTAATATTCTTTCATTATTCTTTCAATGTTAAAAAAAGTATACACTAGGAGGGTGTCAGTGGGAAGAAGTTTTTATTCAAATATTCTCAATTGTCAGTCTTTGTTTTTTTTATCCTTTTATCCTATTGTACATTATATAACAATGCAATACAAAAAACTAAAGTGATTAAACAAATCACAGAATAAAATAAAAGCTCTACTCTTCCATATCAGCCCTAAACAATTACTCAAATATGAAATAATGACTTACTTCTCCCTGCAGTGGTGATGCATTCCTTATCGAGGCCTGAGTGTTTCAGCACCTGCATGAGTGTTTCCCGGGAGGAGTTTTTTGTAAACAGTTCCTAGGAAATTGCAGAGGTTATGGCCTGTTGGAGGTAATCAACTGTGCATTTGGCCTGATCATAGGAAACTGCTCTGTATCTGTACAGAGAAAAGCAAAACAGATCAACATGTTAGACCATGTTATTCATTTAAAAAAATGCACAGCTGTACTGATGCTGAGCACTCATGATGTCCACACACTAATACACATAAGAGTACTAAAGGGTGACATACGTAGCAACACCAAGAGGCCAGTGGAAGACATCTTTGTCATTGACCCAGGGGCTGTCGTAAGACTAGAAACAGCAGGTCCACAAAGCCAACCGTTTCTCTTTAAGTATGGGCAAGTCCAGTTCGTTGTTGCGCGCTCGTTGCCCTAAGGAAAACGTTTAAGTGTAAACTGCATAAGTCTTCAGTCACACTGGAAGTTATAGTCTGCTACAACAGCTGACTCATATGGACAAATAAAAAGCCTTCAGATTTGGGAGCAGGAGTGTCCGTCCACTGGTGTCCACTGGTTGTGTGTGTGTGTGTGTGTGTGTGTGGTGTGTGCGGGGTAGATCCCTCCCTCTTCTTCCTCTTCTTTCCCTGCCTGGATCTGGCTGCTGTGTGCTGCAGTCGGCCTGCCCTGTCTGCCTCTGAGCCTGCTGGGAGTTGGTTGGAGAAAACCGTCGAGGGAGAGCGAGCGCGAGGGGGGAAAATAAGTGTGTGTGTGCTTGTATGTGTGTGTATGTGTGTGTGCGGGTCCCAAACTGGAAACCACTACCAGAAAACCAGTCACACACATTCAATCCGACTTTAAAGCCATCCGGACGTGTTGCAGGCACTACTTTGCGTAGAGCAGTGAAAGCCCGCCACAGAGACCCAGAAACTTGCGTGATTGTTTCCCCCCCTCTCTTCTTCTGTGGTAGCAGCAGCAGCGTCAGTGCTGTTGCGCCGCGCCGACTGCTCTGATAGTTGAGTGGATTCATTGGTTGGAGCAGGATTGCGCATTGGCCCTGCTGTATATCCACCTGGTATCCACCGGGAAGAGGAACAATGAAGGACTAAACGCTTTCCTCTTGCTCTAAGTCGAGCTTGTTGCAGAGTTAAATCCTCTCAAAGTGCCATTTTGTGTCGCACCTTTTCTTCCTCTCGTGTTCATTTTTTTTCTCGTCCTCCTGTGTGGGATGCGTCGGCTGTTGTAGGATCCCGCTTGTTGACAAACAGTTTTTTTTTTTTAAAAACAAGAAGTTTACAACAAGCTTCGGACGCAAGAAGATCAGAAAATGTCCACGCCGAGGTTCAAAAAGGATAAAGAAATCATCGCGGAGTACGAGAGTCAAGTGAAAGGTAAGGGAGAGAGAAATGTTTCGCTGGGAAAATGTGCTCGTTGGAGCCGCTGGGAGCGTTATTTAAAAAGACTAACTGGAACCAGGCTTAGTCATCACTACCTGCCTGTGATGGGGGAGTTAAATGAGAAAAGTTGGTAAAATATGACCTCCTAAAGGTGTTTACTTCAGGGCAAATTAGAACATAACCAGAATATTCAATCTTCATATAACTAAACTTACCTACAGGCCTAGTACAGTTTAATGATATTCATGTCAGCATTACAAGGGGATGAACTTCATTAGCAAAATAAAAAGGTTGGTAATTGAGTTCAGGAGGAGCTCTTAGTCTTTAGTAGTTTTGCATGTGAAAACCAATGAAAAGTGCTCAGCAGATTCACCACTGGCCTGAAAGAGATCACTATCTTTCACAGGTGTAGCCTATCTAATTATCTGTTCAGATTGTCCAGTCAGGTTACAACGTTTATCAGCTAAAACCACATTTTATTATTATTACTACTTGGTCTGGTGCATTTTATTATGTGTTCTTGTTTAACAACCTGTAACTGTTATGGCTGTAGTGACTGAGCTTTTCTCACTATTGCAGAGTTGGAGACTTTGTAGTTACCGCATGGTTCCCACAGCATTACAGCAGGATTATGCAACTGAAGAAAGGAAGAGCAGGAGTTCAGTCAGTGCTCATGTATTAAGATTCAGTGTGTTGCTCAGGGGCACCTCAGAAGAGCTTGGATCTTTAATAAAAAAAAAAAAAATAATAAAAAAAAATACTGTTCTATACCCTCTCTGTTTCCCGCTTAATGTCACAAGCCCATACACTCACTCCAAAGCATAAGACGACTATGTGCTTTGATTTAGGTAGGTGATTTAGAGGTGTGCAAGACACCATAATGATACCACCCTAACTTATCTTGTGTCCTATGTCTCCTTCAAGCCGCACTCCCTTCCCTCTCAATGCACATAGAGCAGAGGTAGTTTATTCCCAGACAGACCAGCACAGGAAAGAAGCAGTTGCTTGCTCCAGGGTAACCATGGGGATTTGGCCCCCAGCCAATCAGCTCTGTTCTTCAGTTCTGTTAGCATGCTGAAATACCACCTATTCAAGTCCCTGTATCCAACCTTAAATCCAGAGAAAAAGGGAGGGTTAGCAGGGGTCGTGGGGGGGTGGGGGGTGTAGAGGAGAGAAAGGACCAGTGCAGCTTGAGGAATTACAAGATTGCATGTGGCTGAGTGCAAGTTCTCATTTGCAAGGAATGTTCAGCACCCCTTCCTCTCCCTGTGAGGATGACTAAGGGCTTTTAGCCGATAATAGAGGATGATGCACAGTCATAGGGGATGCTGAACAAGAGATGACGAAGACTCCCATTTGTCATGCAGAACCCAGCGGGGTAATAACAGCAACCTGATGCTGATGAGAATAGCTGTTGCTTGATAGGACCACCAGAGCCTCAGGTGTATTGTTTTGTTGAAGATGCAGAATTTAGTTCTGAGGGTAATGCACCGAGGCTTGTCATGCATTGTAAAAAATTATTTATTTATTTTAGTGGGAGTGAATATCACAGGTAGTGCCAAGATGTTTACACAAAGCACTGTACTCATTTGGTTTGCATTTCAAATATCCTGTGGGTATTCACTTTGAGAGTTGCTTTATTTCATTCATTCATATTTATATTTTTAAAGACATTTTGGAGGATGTATGAGGATCATCTTGACTTTATTTGAATCCAATCTCTGATGTAGTTTCATTCACTAATTAACCAGGCACAGACATTATGTTGCATTTTTTCAGAACCAGCATATTCAGTCACACTGTATCATCTCTACAAAACGCACGTTTATGCTTGTTGTCAAGCAGTGAGTTTGCAGTAGGTCAGATGACTCCTGCAAAAGCAGATGCTGTTTATGTGGAAAAATAGCTGCCAGGCTCGTTTGCATATCAGCAGTTAGTAGTGGAAGAAATGCTTTGTAATGTAGTTACATGGTTTTTGCATTCAGTCAACATTAAGTATTCTGTTTTAGAGCAGCTCCTAATTTTGCAGCTGTAAAGCGTTCTCTGAGTTAAGCGTTTGCAGTGATAATGAGTGGGATCACATCTGCAGTGTAGCTGTGATAGCCAGAGGTAGATTCTGGTGAGCAGGCATTGATTACTTAACAAGCAGAACAACAAGCAGCCCAGAAAGTAGCTGGAGGAGATGTTTGATCTTTTGGCCCGCATTTTTTCTGTCACACTCTATGAGAATTTCTCTAATTCTCACAGTATTTTGATGCATACACTTTTGTCTCATCTTACATAACCACATTGATTTGTAGCCTGGAGCCCTCGGTCCTGATTTTGACAAGGGACGTGTGCACTGTGGTCATCTGCCGTCATCCAGTTATCTAGCAGCAATTTTATTCTGGGAAGAAAAAATTAAATAGAAAAAGACCATTTCAATATTTTTCAGAGTCATGGCAGCAGCTGTGTGCTGAGTGGGATTGCTATTCAAGTCAGCAGATGTGAGGTATTTAATGTGATTTCCTATGGTGACTGTCTGAAAGCCTCCTTACAATGGGTGACGGTACAATTCTCGGCCTGACTTGTCATTCAGCTGACATTCACTTCTTAAGTACCTTCCAACAGCCTCTTTTTTTTTACCCTCCCGCAGAAGAAATGAAAATGGTTGTTGTTTTGTGAGTTCAGGGAAATGATCCTTTTATTGAAAGAGCTCTGTGGCATGGGGATTAAATTTTTGCTAATTGCTTAAAACGGCATCGACATCAAGACTCGGTTTGTTTTGGAAAAACAAAAACACCAAGAAGATTGGGTTAGGACGGTGGACATTTGTTTGTACTTTATAGTGCACATCTGTTGCATTCAGTTTAAGTCATTTTCGACCAGCAGGGGAAAGGTTGTGGATACATTGGCATTCTATGTGTGGCTGTCTGTTTCTATGGACTGGTGGATCAGGGCATAGCAACCCTGCCTTGTTTTCTCCTGGGCAAAGTGTTGGTTTGATGTCAGTCTGCAGCTTGCTGATTGTGACCTGGGGGTCGTGACTCTAAAAGCAGGACCCCTTGAGCTTCTGACAGGGGTCCTCTCCTGGATCATCATAAAGGCTGCCCCCTTTGACCTGCCCCCGCTGTCGTTTGAAATCAGAGCCCTGCCCTTCTGCATACTCAAAGAGAGTGGTCAGCCCATGTTTGTATGCAGGGGGATTAAAGGAAGGAAACTGCTCTGAGATGGTATGGTTGTGATTATCTTTCAAATTAATAGGATTTGTCTTGTTAAAAGTCATTAGTTTTTCTACATTGGTAATAGTAGGAATTAATGTTGTCTGATTGTGTTGGAGGAGGGTGAGCATGTATGTGTTGATCACTGTCTGTTACACAATACAGATGTCACGCAAATGTAACATCTGGATCATGCAGAGTCAGAATTGTAGTTTTGTTTTGGTTTTTAGTGACATAAATCCAGTTGTCACCTAACTTCAGCATGTGGTATGTGGAAACTATAGCGTGCTGAATGTGTACACAATTCTGTATCATTTATTCACACCAACATTACATTCAGTGTTTTACATATGTAACAAATTTCAACAGTCACCATTTATGTAAGACATTTTTATGAAAACCGTAGTTACCTCTCCACATGATTTTATCAATAAAACCATTTTGATTCATTTGTGTACTTTTGTGCAGCCAAAATAAAAACTTGTGCTTTAACTGTTTTTGAGAAATTAAACATTACTTTTTTTAAGTATAGGCCTCAGTACTCCATGAACATCCACATGACCCCAAAATCTGTGCTATCACTATTTATTTATCTGACGTGTATTGCTCATAACTTGAGAATTAATGAAGCAAAAATGTTTGTTTTCCTTGCACAAATGTTCACAAATGAATGAGTCCACTTTGTAGTAATTTGCTCATTAATGGGCTGCTGATGTAACAGGCCAACACTTTTAATGTTTTAGTTCTCAAAATGGTTCAGACACAAACATGCACAATTTAATTGAAATAGTTTTTATTCATGTTCATGCATATGCAACGTTTGCTCAAGGTTTCTGTACTTGCTGCAGCAGTTATCAGTGGGTCAGTGATGCTTTGTCTTTAAAGCGTCTCTGAGGTGTTGATGGAGTTTAGAGGTTTAAAGACTAATGGAATCCTAACGCCTCCCGGAGCCTTTCTCCACAACATCACACGTCCATTCACACACTTACCATCTGTTTTTACTACCCCTCCTTCTATGTGCGTGTGTGTGTGTGTGTGTTTGTAGTGTGTTTCCACCCAGTGGTATGGCACTGGGTGTGGCGTTTGTGTGTGTTTGTGCATGAGCGTGCGTTTGCACGGGTGGCTGAATAGTTATTGACAGCACCATCTGTGGCCACTCACCCTTTTTGCAGTTTTAATAAACTCTGCTGAGCACAAGCAAGGCTTCACTTTCCCTGCTGTGCTTTTCATTGTAGCCACAAAGGCCACCAGGATATTACTGCAGCCCCTCCTGACCCTCACCTCCCCCTCAAGGAAAAAAAAAAAGAAGCGAAACCAACCCCTATCTATGCCCCCGCATCCCTAAACCAAACAAAAAAGCTGCAATTCACGTGGCGCTATTGCAGTTGAAGACAAAACAAGACGCTTGGGGTATTGTCTCCAGTTGTAAGTGACACTGGTTAATTCAGTTTCTTCCCAGAAAGGATCACATCAAATCCACTGCAGCATGGCGCCAACTGAGGCAATTCTACGTCTGAATGAATCATACAGCGATTTTAAAAATAAACGTACCGTTCTCTTGAGTAAGTGGCTGCACATGCCATGTTCTGCTGCTAGCCCCCCTGTGTGGGACCTGAGTGCCTGGTAATGAGCTGGATGAGATTCAGTGTGTAGCTACGCTGCATTAGCTAATGGGAGGTACAGGGTGTTAATGAAATTGGACAATGCTTGGAGAAAGTAAAGCAGAAGAATTAAAACTGAGGGGGGAAAGTGGAATAAAAGGGAGGGTTGAAGGGTGGGTTGGAGAGATTTTTGGCTAATTTCTGGACAACTTTAATTTCTTTGAATCACTGCTGGGGCCTAGCAGATGGACAGACAGGAAGGCAGACAGACACAGTTTGACCATCAGGCCATGCCGCTGCCTGCCACCCAGTGAGGCAGGATTAGAAAGAAGAAGAAGACTGGGGGGATGGGAGGGGACGGTATGAGGTCAGTGCAGGAATAAGTGAAGGCGTAGGTCATAAGCTGTGACTTGGTTGACTTGTTTTAATCTGCGTCTGTGTGTGTTCAGCCGATTCATCTGCCGGGGTGTAAGCTGTTTATGTGTTAAGCGGTGGCGAAAGCTTTTTAAGATGAGTGCAAACATGCTATAAGTGAAGTCTCTTGCCGGTCCTTATTTCTTGCATTCACTTTTAACAATGTGACATCTGCCACTTTGGCCTTCTCTTCTCTGTGTCAAAGGTTTTACTTACCATGACAATCTGTTCCCAAGCTGCGGGTTGCTGCTTGGCTCAGGTACCCCAGTTTTGTCTTAAATTAACCTTCTGGGAAGCAGGGCTGAGCTGTATGGAGTCCCAGTTCCTTTATGTACTACCACTGGCAAAGCCTGATGGTGCTCATGGTGTTTCCTTGACTGGAGCTGCTTCTGGTTGCATTTTAATATGGATTGTGTGGATCACTGAATACTTTTTTTCCTTGCATTCTCAACAAGTTGTCATGCTTTGTAAAGAGCTTCATTTCTACAGGATATAAACTTTTGTTTCATTAAATCATCAGTCACTGATGTGCTCGGAGAGAAGTGTCACACATCCACGCCACTAATTTGAGATGCTTTGACATCCATGCCACTAATTTGATTACGACTCAAGTAATGCAATTACCTGATTATTATTTACAACAGGCATGTTAACTTTTTAATGGGGTTATCCTGCTCACATTAAGTTTGTAATTGTAGGAAGCATAACTAAATAAACAACTGGCTTACTTACCAGTCCTTTGAATTGCTATTGGCATGTGTGCAGTGTCACAGAGGTCCATGACATAAAATGGAAACAGACATTTAGGTTTTAGGCATTGCTCCATGTCTAGCAGTGGTGTAAAAATGAAGCCAATAGTTTTGGGAAACAGCGAAGTCCCAAAGTTTCTGTATTCTTACATCCAACAGGTTACTGCATTTTTAGATTTCAGTTACTTTTGTGAGGACACTTTTTTGTTTTATTGTGATGTGTAAGAATCCTTTAACGAATGGATTTATTTGTCTAAACTGAAAACCTTTATCCTTTGTTCCATCCTTTTGCCTAAAATGAGACAAGTTTCTTTGTAATGCTTCATTAGAGCAGAGAGACATAAACAAGCCAGAACCCAAAGTGATAAGAAAGGCATTTGTTTAAAACTCAAAGATGTTCACTCTTAGTAACAACTGTATTCACCTTATCTGCTCCTGTCCCTTCACTTGTGCCTGTATATCTCTGTACTTCTGACTGCCTTCACCTGGCAGCATTCCCAGCTTTCCTGAAATAATGCAATTCAGAACAATCAAATGTTTGGCAGGAAAGACAACCAAGAGGCTTTCAGTGTGCTGACAAGTCAAGCCTTGTCTGCGTTGATCAGATGGCCAGTCGTATTTCCTTCACCTGACACAGACGAGCCAAATTACATTAGAGGCTTGCTGTGTTGTTGAAACAATGCATGTTCTTATATCATTCCCACTATATGCTTAGGTTAGTATATCGTAAATGTACATCAATACAGACATATAAGCAATATGTATTCTTATAAAAACAATTAGAATAATTAAAAATCTTTTTTATTCAACTCCTATGTGTTTCTTCAACAAATTCACATTGAAGGATGTTTCTAAAATGTTATTTTCTGCATAAGTAATCCAATTCTGAACCAGAGTTATGAGGTCAGTTCAAACTAAATCAACTCCTGATTTCAACAATCCAACTTCTTTTCTGATATGTTATATGTTATGGGACTTTATCTCCCCCACAGTCGTTCTCTCAGGCAGACTTTATACGTGCCTTGTGTTTAAAAAGTTCCTTTCAGCTGTAAACATTATCACATATTCATGCTAAAAAGCTGTAAACTGCAGCGTCAAATCAGTCATTGCTGCCATCAGTAATCTCACACAAACGCACACACACACTTAGACATCCTTTTGTGTTTGTTAAATGTGAGGCATAAAATGCAGTTTACAAGAGGTGTAATGTTTCACACAACGTCTCTCCAAAACAATCCTTCCCTCCACCCTCTGTCGTCAACTCTCTTTCCCATCCAACCTTAACACTGATGAACAGAAGTTTAATTTACTGATCTCGCATACTCCTCTGTACCCCCTCCCCCTCTTTTTCCTTTCTTCTACCTTGACCTCATGACCTGAGGGAAGTAGGCTTTGAGCTGGCTGCCCTCCTAATCAATAGACAGAGACCACCCCTTGAGTCACGCCTGCCATGTTGGCCTACCCTGAGGAAAAGTTTGAGGGGGAAATAGTGTTATAAAAAGAAGCCGCCCATTAAATGTCAACTAAAGGCTGCATCTCCTTTGTGTCTGTTAGTCTGATTGATTATAGCTGAGACCCAAGAAGCCAACCGTCTGTTTTTTATTTGAAGATATAATGCAGTCTCGTTGCTGCGGACACCATGAAATGTCTATACTGTTTAATGTGGTCACCTCACCCTCTCTCTCTCTCTCTCTCTCTCTCTCTCTCTCTCTCTCTCTCTCTCTCTCTCTCTCTCTCTGGTTCCCTCAGTGCACTCAGTCTGTTTTTGGTAGTGGCAGAGAGGAGCTGGACAGAGTTTCCCATGGTCTCAGCTCTCAGCTTATCACCCTCACAATAAAGGCTCATTGTTGGTTGCAGCAAGGAGGAGGCCTGAGTTGCGGCCATCGCTGGTGTCTGAGCAGCCCCAGGCAGGTCTTGTGAGCTCTGGCCTGAACTTTCCTCCACCCTCCCCCAAAATGGAAACTGGAGCCACAGCTGTGGTTCTAGCCGTGCATATGTGGGGTGTTTCAGGGAAAGAAAAAAAAAAAAAAGAAGCCATTTACGGATAAAGATCTGTCAGCCATGTTCTTCCACTGCTCATTGTGTCCCACTGCCAGTGGTCACACATGGAGAGTGTCAGTCCTCCTTTGGCTGTGTTATGCCCCCTCTCACATGCTTAGTTCTTAAGCTTCAAAGAGAGTTTCTCCATGGTGACAAGCAACATTAAAATAAACTAAAGGTGACAAATGAGGATGAAGTTAGGTATTTATATTCTCTTTTTATCTTTTGAGGCATATTTGTAAAGCTTTTACATTCCATGAAAACTCTCTGAGCTTCTGTGCAACACTGGTCAGCTGATTCCACAAATAGTACAATCATTTTATTGTCATGAGACCTCATGTCATGCGGTTGTTATGCAACAGATGAAATAGCTGATACCTCCTTGTATCTTCTTCTCGCCTCTGGTTTACAGTCAGATGAAAGAAAATAATGCAGCTGAGTCATCAACTATTTCTAGCACACTTACACAGTCACACACACAGCAATCTGATTAATACTAGAAGTTGATAACTGAAATACTCCATGTAATACTTCTGGTATTCAGTTTCTGTCTGTTCTGCCCCTTTGTCTCTGTCCTCTCACTGAACCCCTGCTGGCGGCCTTCTGTCCAAGACAACTTGACCCTGTGGTCACCAAACTAGTGACCTCTGCTCTCTGACCTCCATCCTCAGACCTCAGTTCTGCCAACTCTCCTCAATTAGTTGGGGGTACTTGTCATGCTGACAGCAGGGATCATGGATACCTGTTGGCCATTCAAACGAATAAGTAATCAGCTTTCAATTCAGTGTTCAGTGAGTTCTACTGTATGTGCAACTTGACTGCAAAGTGACTGGTAACTGGCAAACCTGTTCCTGGGAATTATAGCTCTTTTTTTGACCAGAGGAAATGTGAAGCCACAGGAACTAAACTCAGGAACTACAAAAGAAACTGAATTCCCCTTTTTCACATTCTTGTTTGTGTTTCCACCACATCTTATGAACTGTGAAGGTTCGACAAGTTAGTTAGACAGTCAGATAACGTGTTACAAAAAGATTGTGTTGTTCTTTGTATTTACCGTGGTAGAACTCTGATGTTTGGATGAATGTAGTAAATGGATGGCGAGTACTTAACCATGATGAAACAAATTTCCTTTCTGTTGTTCACTTGCTTCTTAAGCACTGCTCCTTCTTTCTCATTCGGGCACGAAATGTCTGTCCCTTGTTCTAGTATTGATTCTCGTGACACCCATGGCTTGTTTCCTTAAGGAAGCGGCCTGACTGTGCACTGTAACACTGCATGTAGCTACTACGCAGTTCTTAGAAAAACTTTGCCGTGTCATTTCTTTTTCTGGTGGATTTTTTTAGGTTGGGATGAAGTGGAGCACATCGCTCTCTTCAAGAAGTCCCTGCAGACTTCTGACAGCCCTTTTTTTTTTTTTTTTAAGAGTTTAATAGGAGTGGCATGAGCTGCAAAGCAAAGTTAGTTTTGTAGATCAGGCTCGTCTGGAAATAGAACGAGTGTGATACTGTCCTGGTCTGCCCTTTTTCTCATAACCTCAAGTAGTGCAAAGCCTGTCCGACACAGATGGTAATGAAGGAATATATATATATATATATATATATGTGGAGGACACATTTTTATCTCTCCCTTAAATAATTATAGATTATGAAAAGCTGGTAATAAGATTGTTTAGAACAATTAAAATTTTTTAGCACAGTGTATGTGCTTGTGTGTGTCTGCATAAACTTGCTCAGTCAGCTGCCCTGCATGGACACAGACACTGTGGACATGCCTCATATATCTTACTTTTTAATCAGGCTGTGTGGAGGAAGCTACCGTCTCCCCTGGGGTCCTGTGATTTGTCCTGGTTAATGGCGTGTCAGAGGGGCGTGATGCATGGCAACCTGGCTAGGTGTGTGGTACATGCATGACTGGACTGTGGTCTCTCGCTTTCTCTCTCTCCCTCTCTCTCTCTCACACACTCACACACATACACACACACAAACACACACACATACACTCGAAAGGGTGGCCTCTATCTCTGGGCTCTGTGGGAGACAGAAAAGAGAAAGGCCCAGTCTTGCTCGCTATAGTGTAGAGAAACAAAGAGCAGTGAAAGCTGATCTGTCTGTTCTTTTCTTCTTTCTCCCTCTTTGTCCCTCGCTCTCGCACTCTGAGCAGCTGCCCTGAGGTCCATCTCATTCTCCGGCCCCGCTCGGCTCAGATCTCATGTGGTAATCCAAAAGCACTGGGCGGATCTGTGTGGTGTGGCCTCCTACAGGCAAAACTTGCACTCGATTTCACCTGTCCAGTCATGCCAAGTTTGTATTCACACAGGGGAGATGACAAAGGCCCTTAATGAGATATTCTGACAGACATTTTTTCAGTGGAAGCCATGTCATCTCTGCGCCTGAGAGCCAAACTGAGAGGCTGCTCTCAGAGTCAGCCGTTGGTACTTAGAAAAGTGGGAGAGGATTGGCAGTTAAAGCCTCCCTGAGGGTAGGTCGGAGGAGATAACAGCACGTAACTCGCTGTCACTTCCTCCATATTGGCTTCCACCATAATTATCTGGAAATTAGGTCTTTGCAAAGCCTTCTCATTCTCCCATCTTCTGTGTGTGTGTGTGTGTGTGTGTGTGTGTGTGTGTGTGTGTGTGTGTGTGTGTGTGTGTGTGTGTGTGTGTGTGTTGGAGCTGATCATATTATCTTGGCCTCTGGTGCCCTGTGAGGAAGGGGGCTGTGGGAGGGGAGGTGTCGTCATTGTGGACTTCCTCATTCTCCACGGCTTGGCTTTCACCGCTGATGCCTTGTGAGAAATCAATCCCTGCTGGCTGTGACCCGGACTGTGACAAGGGGACTGATTGGTCCTCAGGCTACAGTGTGGGACGCAGAGACGGTTGCTTATTCTGAAACCCGAGTGAGGGGGAAGACTTATGATATGATTTGAACTACAACTGCGTCTTTTTTGAGCAATGCTGGGCTCAGAGAAAAGATCTATGAGATAATTGCATCAAGAATGAAAAACGAAAGCTAGAGAGTAAAGTTCAAACCTGACAAATCAGGTGTGAGCCATTCTCAACCTTTGTACACCTGAGAGTTTCTCTTTAGAAATTTGTCCCGTTGGGTTAGGGTCAGGAGTTACGGGGGGTTTTCAATGTGTAGTCCTCAATCAGACATAAACATGTAATTGTCCTTCCTGGTTCCTCTCCCCCTGTTCTTAAGTTTCCTTTGTCAGGTGAGGATCTCTTAAGTTTGATCTTGGGAAGAGGAATGTGGAGCAAATATTTATCCGTGCCTCAGTTTAAACCACCAAACTCAGCTGCACTGCAGTCAGCCGTCTCGATCTAGCCAGCCTCATTATTATGCCCTCGCAGTGCGGCTTTGGCCTTACAGATGTTGTTGCGTCAGACTGAGAGCGAAAAGAAATTCGAATCTTGTAGTACAGCATTAAATTCTCCCTTTCATTTAAAGTTTGATTTGAGCTGTCCGTTTGTTTAGTTGCAACTCGAGTAACGCAGGGTTCTACTAAATATTTTGTTTAATTCTGGGAACATTTGAAACTTGCATGATAATAAAATGACAATGATTGTAGGCTTAAGATGGTCCTTCTTTCTTGGTCTCTGATGATTCATTCACAGCCCTTAAACAGCCATTAAAAATGCATGTGTGCATATTTGGTTGAAACTCTGAAGTGTATCATATCAGCATAATTATATCTCTTTGATTTTAGATTATGCGCCTGCTTTGAAGTTTTGCTCTTGTTAGAAATTCTGTGGCGTTTTCCCGTGGCTGTAGGAAAAGCCCCACCACAAACGTCTGTGTTGGCTCTGTACACAAGCCATGAACTCTTATGCATGGGAAATGATTCTTCTCTCTACTTAAACTGCCAGCTCTTAGGCAGCCCCCCCCCCCCAAACTATCCTCCACCTGCCCTTAATTCTCTACCCTCAATCTTCAATCCCAGCTTTAGCTCACCCATCCATGCACTTCATTACTCTAACCCCCAACCTGCCCATTTTAGTCCCAACCCCTGTGCCCTCAATCCCCAGCCTGCGACCAGCCAGATGAAGGTCTAAGTCATATTGACACTCTTCTGCTGACATTCAGACTGAGAGTGCAGTGTCAGCCGATCAGGTTATTGTCTATAAACTTTATATACGAGTCTCTTAGCCTGGTTAAGTTTGGCTGAAACAACTGGTTAGTTTGTGAAACTTTTCAAGGTGTTTTGAGAACCAAACCGTTTTCTATGTAGATGGACATGTAAGTGTAGTTTGATGCAGCACGAAATGCTGCAAATATGTGGCTATTAATTGGAAATGAACTATGACGTACCAAATTTGGTCTCTGGTTTGTGGATGTAGTGATACTGGCTCTTTAAAAGAAAATTATAAACGATACTGTGTCAGCATTGCTGAATAAAAAAAAAAAAGAGAGAGGTTGATCAGTATATAATCAAACTAGAGAGCAAATTAAACCCAGAGCAAACATAAAAGGAACAACTAATTTCCTGCATGGCTCAGCAATAACAACTGTAGTAATGCAATCATTGTATACACTTAGGTTAGGTTCTCCCTTTGCTCTCAGGTCTTCATGCTGTTGATTCCATAAGATATTGGAAACATTTCTTTGAGAATCTCCTCCATGTCGACATGATTACATCACATTATTTCTGCAGCTGCACATTCATGCTGCCTGTTCTACCACATCCCAAAGGTGTTCTGTTGGAATCAGATCTGGTGACTGGGAGGGCCACTGAAGTACACTGAACTCATTGTTATGTTCAGCCCAGTTTGGCACGACTTTTGCTTTGTGACATGATGCATTATCATTCTGGAAGAAGGCAAATTGTTGCCATAAAGGGATGCATACGGTCAGCAACAATACACAGACAGGCTGTGGCGTTTAAACCATGATTGATTGGTATTAAGGGGCCCAAAGTGTGCCAAGAAAACATTCCCCACACCATTACACCACCAACACCAGCCTGGACTGTTGACACAAGGCAATTCTGACCCTACTATCTGCATGCCTCAGCAGAAATCCAGATTCATCAGACCAGGCTACATTTTTTTTTTTCAGTCTTCAACTGTCCAGTTTTAGTGAGCCTGTTCCCACTGCAGCCTGAGATTTCTGTTCTTGGCTGACAGGAGTGGAACTCAATGGCATCCGCCTCTAGGTTTCGACGTGTTGTTTATTCTGAGATGCTTTTCTGCTCACCACAGTTGTAAAGAGTGGTTATCTTTACTGTCCATAAACTCTAGAGACAGTTGTGCATGAAAATCCCAGAAGCAGAGAAGTTTCAGAAATAGTCAAACCAGCATGTCTGACGTCCTCATGCTTGGAACTGGGTCAGCTTCTCTGTAATATTGTCATGCGTTCACCTTCCTCTTTAAAATGCATTGAGATAATGTATGTTATAATTTGGCGCTATATAAAACTGAATTGATATGAACATGAACTGAAGCTATGAGTTTGTGCATCGCATTGCTGCCACATTATTGACTGATTGGCTTATAGCATGAATACGCAGTTGTACCTAATAGTGTTCTGTGAGTGCAGTTTCCTAAGTGAGGCACGGTGTCGTCATAGCTAAACAGACCCAAGAGTGAGGGAGATAGATAAACAGACAGACTTCATCAGACTCATTTCCCTTCAGAGACCTTGGCTCCAACTCTCCCATTCTTCTCGTGGGACATCAGCTGTCCAGAATGTTGTGACGTTGACTGAGGTGTTTGCAACTGTTAAGGTTTAACAAGATGCTTTTGGACATATCCATTGATGTTCTCAGTGTAGTAATATGTATTTGTGTCTGTTTGCTTCATCATAATCTCAATAACAAACTGAATTCTCACTCAGACATCTCAAAAAAGTATAATGAAGTCCGAATGTATTAGCACTGCTGAAAGATGACTCTTAAATCACTCTACTCTTCCTGCCAGAGCTCACACTCCACATTCCCCAAAGTGAATATGTTTACACGGGGCTGAATTCGTCTCCAAGAGTGGATTATTTCAGCTGTCACAACTTTGAGCACCAGGTGGGAAAAGATGAACTGTTTTTCCTCACAGAAGAGTTTGGGGGGATGTGTGGATGTGAACAGGTCATCCACACTACAGGAAGATTTGAAATAGGTGAATAAAAGGCTCTTGGTCATTTATTCACCATCATTTATTCACATAGAAACATTGAAAAGATGACAGACAGGAGTGTACAGACAGAAGCAGATAGACAAATGACACACACAGGGCACATTACTAAATAAACATTAATACATCCTATTAACACTCACAAGGCTCGCACACAAGGACACTGTGTGCTACTTAGAGTCTAATTTAAAGGCATTACCCTTGTAATCAATACTGCCTGTGTGTAGACACAGTGGGGTTTGTAAAAGTATTTTTAGAGAAGGCTGAATGGGCATGTGTCTGTGCGTGGTGCGTGCGTAGAGCGTGCATGACAGTACAAACTTTCAGCTGTGCTTTGTCTCAGCCAGCTGCTCCTTTGCAGATAAGACATGTTATCCATCTTTTCTGACCTTGAAAGTAGCCTTGGCTTTTTAAACTTGTCCCTGGGAGATCTAAATAGAAGACTGGAGCTGATTACAAGTTTGAAGTTTGAAAGTCTTTTTCGTGGGATTCATATTGGTGTCTTTTTTTTTTTTTTTTTTTTCCAGAGGCTCTTTGTTAGAAAATATATAGCTTAAATTGAATTTGGGGATATATTTTCAAAAACGTCTGAAGTGGGAGATAAGCAAGATGAGGAGAATAAGGACAAAAACAGTCTGCTGAAGCAATCCTTAGATTTACAGATGAGCTGAAAGAGAACAACAGATGGAAGCTGTTGTGTACAATCGAGAAAAGAGTGAACATCGACGTGCATTCCTGCTAACTTTGTATTGAGCCCTTTTCCCACCAGTGAAAACTTTTCAGCACCATGTTTCAGTGTATTTGCATTGCTTCTATTGGTTGTGTACAGATTGCAGCGGTCTGTACGTGAACGCAGCCTTTGGATGTGCCTTTTCTCTGTCATGGACTAACAGTAGTTTATTTTGATCAATTTATTTAAAGTGAACATGGAAGGAGTTACCTTAGGGTAGTCTTTCTACAACATTTTTGTCGTCAGAAAAATATAGACAGCCTACAGTCTCTGCAACAAACTCTGCACCTCAGTTCTTTTCTATCCAAGAGTTTATCAGAGCTGTCGGCTCTCAGCCCTCCAACACTTTTCCTACTAAAAACCAGCTTCGAATACATTTCTGCCTCCTCCTCTCTGTTGCTCTTGCTCCCTCTCTCTCCTCAGC
This sequence comes from Seriola dumerili, assembly GCF_002260705.1. Taxonomy (NCBI): domain Eukaryota; kingdom Metazoa; phylum Chordata; class Actinopteri; order Carangiformes; family Carangidae; genus Seriola; species Seriola dumerili. The sequence goes on from NW_019174474.1 coordinate 8,646,646, forward strand.
GGGCTTGCAGCACATGTCCATGCCTCTGGAATTACAGGCCTTGCCTTGAATAGTAGGGTTGTTCCTCCTCGGTCCCTCCAGCTCCTCTACTGGTTTAACCCTATCAAAGGCCCAGAAACCACACATCCTGCGAGGTGCTGTTTTTTGTGGCGGGACGAGGGGAGGGGCACAGCGAGGGGTGGTCAGTAACAAGAAGGAAAACACATGAGCTGAGGATGATGTTTTTCTTTGCTGTTTAGTGGCTACAGTACAAATCAAGGAATGCCTGATGTTTCCCATGTGGGATTTTTTCCTCTGAATCCAGGGTATTTGTGCACCCCTCTGTCACAAGCCATAATGTAGTCCACTGTGCATGTTTGAGGTTGGCCGTTGCTCTTTCTGTCTGTTGCACACACATGCTGGCAGGCCGTTTGCTCTCCTGAAGGTGTCATCAATCACGGACCCAACCACACATCAGTAGAGATAAATCTCTTCCCTCCCTACTGCAGGAAAGTAACCACATACACTTATTTACTTTTCATTCACTTCGTATTCACTGTTGTGGGTTTCTGACCTATTGAAGAAATAGGCTCAAGAGTAGGGGTGTAGCGATATACTGGTATTGAAAAAATAAAATATTGATATCGTGTTAAAAATACACATGATAATATTGTGATGACAGATGTTAGGCCTTGTGGATCTTTATCAGATGTTCTGTTTGCGCTTTTAGTATCCGTTAACCTAGCATGGTTCGAGACTTTCAATCCTCTTATTAGCATTTAGTTTATATTAACTTTTCATTTTATCCTACTCATTGCCACAACTCAGCACTCATGTGTAATTAATACCTGTATTCAGATATGGCTTTATGAATCCATCATCTACAGAGACTCTCACAGTTTGAAATAATTCTGAAAGAATTTTTGGATCTGTTTTTATACAGATGACCCCAGTTTTACAGAGCGATAATATAGGCTGTTACTGTAGGACAAACCTTGATTAAAGCACAAACCACAAGGAGCTTGCTCATTACTTTATTACTTTATTGTGTTTTTGTTTGTGTTGGTGAAGCCTGTTTTTGAACCTGTTCCTACATTAACATATTTTTGAAGTACACAGCCTCCCTTCATCTACTGATCTTTTCTTAGAGTCATAAAAAGATGGATTAAGCTAATCACCGGTCAATCTTTTGCTGGCATTTGTTTTCATTAAGTGGGAAGATGAAACATTTTAGCACGAAAGGGAAATGAAAAATAGCTCCAAGGTGTGCTTCCCTGTCCTCTGCTGTGGTAATATGTAGAATTCATTTAGGAGAGCCGTCAACTAAAATTGCATTATGGACCTCTTCCTTTCTGAAGAGTCTGAAGGGACACATAGAGCCAGGTGTTTATGGAGATGGACTGTGTAATAAGAGGAATGGGAGGCTTCGACAGAGATGTCTGAGAGACTGTGGCTAGTTTCTCTAAGCTCCTAAGTCAGCAGACAGCTCTGACCTGAATGGTAGCAAGCACTCAGCAGTAATACATTTGTCTCTTGGTCTCTTGAATGGCATCCTTCAACATTTCCTTGTTTTGTGCTTTAAGTTATATTTGGTGAATCTACTGCAGAAGTCTCAGACAAAACCCTGAACTGAGCGTCATGGCTTTGACAGATAGGATGCTGTTTTCACTGGGTCAAAGTTCAAAGGAAGTTTAATGAACACATACTCAACTCACAGACATAACTTTGCTGTAAAAAAAAAAGGTTGCTATTCTTGTATGCAGTAATTGTTGTGTGGTGTGCCGCAACAAAAAGAGAGATTGTCACATCACATTTAAGATGTTGCTGATGATCTGACTCTTTGATTGAGTTACCAAGTGCATTCTTCTTTTTCTGGGTTGTATGTTGGTTGGGTGGTCCTGCTTGTCGGTGACACCTCAGCTATGGCTGTGTACAGCCATCTCCTCTTCCCCCTCTATACTTTCCTCTGGCCCAATGGTGCCACAGTGTCCCGACTGTGGGAACACGTTGTCAACCCAAACTGGCAGCGGCTCCAGCTGGCTCCAGGCCATGGAGTTCCTGCCCGGCTCTGGTGTCTCCACGTTGCTGTGTGGGAAGACAGGCCTCTAAAATAGAGATGTACTTTCTGTGAAGGAAGGCAGATGTACAAACACTACGGGTAAACAGACAGCTGGACAGGGTGACAGACACATAGACAGATGGCATAGGAATAGATGGATGGACAATAGAGGCAAGTAGACAAAGAGGCAGTGTGCAGACAAACATTCAAAGAATGTGGGATGTAGCAGAGCCTCAACCCAAACAGATTTGATTTATATGCGTACTAAAGAGCAATATTAAAGTTATACTTTTTTTTGCATGTAATTGTGGTTGACTAGAATCATAGTTAAGCCATGCTTATAGTTTATAGTACATTTATAGTAGTAATTTTATTGATCAATTCATTCAGCAAAAACTACTTACACTATTTAGTATTTTATTTATTATTGATGTCATTTTTCAAGCAAAAAAACATCAAAATATTCACTGTTTTCAGATTTTCATGTGAGGATGTTCTGCTTCCCTCTTTTTTGTATCAATGTAACGTGTGGTTTTGGGCTTTTGTGTAGTTTCAACTTGTATTACTGAATACAATAGAGGTAAAAGAGCATATAATTGAGTCCCCAGCAAACAGACGGAGAAAAAGATTAAAGATTCACTCACAGAACAAAATAAGAGGCAGCATTGGAGAGACCCTGGCAGCTCTTGGCACCATCAGAGGCCACTGACAAAATCTGAGCTGAGACCAAACTGTCCAGTGTGCATTGGAGGGAGACGGGTGGAGAACAGAGGTCAGGAGATGTACAGGGGGAGTCGGGAACTGAGGGCAAGGAACTTGTAGGTCACAGATCTGTCAAACTGATTCGCCCCCTCCCCTCCACCAGCATTCTGGCCTGCATACCTGCAATGTAGCCCCACACAGGTGCACACCTCCCCTCCCTCCACCTGTTTCTGTGTGAGTTGAGAGTGTATGCAGGTGCACTGGAGAGGAGCCACATTGCGCGACTATTCATTTATATGCTACCACTGTCTCTTTCTTTCCTTCCCGCCTCCTTGGGGCCCACAAGAAGGGAATATATCCACAGTCTCACAGAAGCAACCCCTTCCTCAAACGCTTATCACCGCAGGCCACATAATTGTTCTGCCATTCTTTAGGTTCATCTTTCCAAGTTTGTATTATTCAAGTCTCCACCAGTGTGCTCCGGTTTCCATTTGTTTACTGTGAGGGGAAGAAAATATTCCTATAGATGAAAGCTTGTGCGCCTCCGTTCCAGATGTTTCTCGTGCGACACCCTTTTCACAGGCATTTATCTCTTCAGCTGTCCGCCCGCAGAATTTTCATAATATTGTTACCCCAAACAAACATCCCAACTGTAAGAGCTGCAGGCCTGCCCAGCCAAGTCTTGAGCCTGAGGTTAGCTTTGTTGAGAATGAGAAGCTGACTGGCTGCCTTGACATACGAGCTTTAGCTCCTTTATCTCTCTCATCACTAATATCCTCAAACAAAAGCACAAAGCGCAGGCCAGATGCAAGGCGAGGTGTCATTTTTCATTCGGAAAAATAGAAATTGTTACCAACTCTGATATATACTGTATGTCCAGTGTACTTTTCTAAACTCCAGTGTGTGTGTGTACTTGCCTTTTAAATTAAGACAAGCTGACAGCCTTTGCCTTGACTGGTTTTGAGTCCACAGATTATCCGAGTCTCTCCTTCTTTCTTTCACACACAAGCACCCACACTGGTCCCTTTAGGGCAACAGACAGAGCAGCTGGGTAAGGTCTGGAGATGAATGAGAAAAGTGGGTGAGGTCTGGCCAAGAGACTGAAAGAGATCAATGTATTTCTCACAGATTCCCTTTTCTCTGATGCTGAGCCACACAGATGTAACCACTTCCTGTCCTGAGCGTTGCTCCTCCACATTTTTTATCGTCCTCAGCCTGAAGCGCTAAAGTGAAGCACATTCGCTCATTCTGTTAGGGTTGTTCTTCCGAAAATCTAATTTTCAAGTGTCAAATTCTCACCCCCTCTAGGCTTTCAAGATTTCTTTGAAAATACTGCAGTTGGCTCCTTTTGTGTTTGGGTAACCATCACTGTGAATCTAAGTTGACTGTGGCTGCTGTCCCTTGCAAATGAGCAAGTTACAAAATTATCAGAAGAACCTTTCATGTGTACAGAGGTGAATATTTGACATCCAAGAGAGATCCCTTAAGAGTGTACACACAAAAAGATGCATGCATATATCAACTCACTAATATGCAGAATTAAAGCTCACACACACTCTAACCGACACACACACAAGCACACATCCAGTCACACAAATCTCGGCCGGACCAAACACACCAAACTGGTGTCCAGATCAAACAGCATGTCTAGATGTTAACCAGCAGCTGAATAAACAGCCTGGGCTCTAAAGTGTGCTTACTTGTCCCAGCATTCAGCTCCTCACACTCTTATTTTGTTTGGATCAAAACGATGGTCCTTACAGGCCACCACAATGTCAGCGGTGATTGATCTCTCTCCTGCTCGCTGCAGGCTTCTCATTTGTGGGGGCGTTGCCTTAGCAACAATGGCTTTTTGGCTACTATGCCTTTTTGACAGAGCTAAATCTAATTGGCAGACATTATTACATTACAGTTATTGAAATTACACATTTAAATACGACCTTGTTGAATGGAACTGACATAGATTTAAGTGTATATATTTTGCTCAGTGAGAATCGTACCGCATCTCACATCTGTCTGTTGACTGCTGGAGTGGATTGTGTTTGAACAGTAAGCGCAGTTAGCTGCCGTGGCTGAGCTGTTTCTGAATCAGACTATAAAAATCAGAGTGCAGGAAGGAACCTGAGCTCTATGGGTCTGCCGCCCACAATACTCCCGAGCCCAAGAGAAAACACAAGAACTCAAATCACAGCAGCCACTGCATTTCCTGTGTGTGTATTGGAGTTGTCGAGAGAAGTAGCTGATGTGTGTTTATTCTTGTTTTTGTTGTTTTTACCTCTGTTAAGTTGTGTACAGGGGCCTTGTGTGTTCCTTTTACTTATACGCGTGCATGTGGAAATCAAATAACAGGTGATAGTCTTCCTCTCCTCAGCAGGATGGGTGTGGCACCAGTGACCAATAAACAAAGCTTCCATGCAGATATGTTGCTGTAAAACATGCCTGTTGTAAATCACTTCTCATGAGTAGAGTCATACTATTGGATCATAAAATCTCCTGTTGGTTTAGCTCGGTGCGTTTGAAAGAAGCAGAGGACGATGGGCCAGGCTCTTTTCCACTCTGAATTAACAGTCATTCTCTGGATCACAGTAGCCTGCAGTACTTCCATTGGAAGCCTCTCTGTGGTTTTGGAAGCTGCTAACATGTCAGTCAGATGTTGTAATGCGGCCCACTTTGCCAGTTCTGTAATGTTTTGAGATAAAATGCTTTAGTAAAGCTGGCAGTGTGTTGTGTGTAGTTTGGCTGTGCTTTATGTGATCGGAGAGAATCTGTTGAGCCTTGTTGGCAGCACTGTGTTAGTTCAGACAGACGAGTGTACTTCAAGCTGTAACTGTGTCCCTGACAGCTTTATTTCAACCAAATAGGATTTTTCACCTTTTTACTGCTTTGTATGCTTCATCACAGACAGAGTGGATATGACACATGTTGGTAAATAGAAGACCTGCATATCAGTAATGTAATCTCAATAGTGAGGTAATCTGAGATAACAACTGCAGGAGTGACACACTCAAGCAGTCATGTCCGGATGTAAGCCAGAGGGGGTGGCATCGTCCAGCAAAGTCTGACATACCAAGCACATGATGAATTTCTTACCACATGGGAAACCACCAACGTAATGAAGTCACTACACAGTTCCTCCTTCAGAAGAATGCCTTGTGACCTCGTCAGGTTTTGTCAGAGCACAATGTTATTTAAAAAGTGTACTGTGTGTGACTCTCTGGGTCATGCCTTATTGGCTCAAATGAGTCAGGTGTGTCAAATGGAAAAACTTGTCCCATCTGGGAGACTCTTGAGGGTGCCACAGCAAGTATGATGTAGGTCAAGTGAGCAATGGGCGCTGGCCCATAGCAAACTACTATTACAATGATAGCTTACAGATCATCTCTGGCTGTGGGTCTGACTCAGTGTTATTTTATGAGTTCTCATAAAAAGTCGTAAAATGTTTCTGTTAAAAATAATTATTGAAAATGATTTTTGTTGCCTTCTTTTTTTTTACTATAGTAGCATTAGTGGTAACAACAGCTTAAGGCCAAAATATAGACATAACACACTAAATGTGGGCACAGAATGCCACCATTTGTTGACATAGCACCAAGTGCTTCGAGCAAATTCCTGGTTTGTTACATTTACTTTACCCATTTCCAACTTCAAAGAGCAGTTGTGTTGTCTGCTCCTCTGATGATTCTGCTCAGTCTGATGCTTTGCCTTTTATAACTATGCAGAACAAGTGACCGATTTAAAATCTACCTCCATCAGTCACATGATGTTTGACGGTGTTTCCCACAGAATTAGATTCTATTTGTGGTGATAAATAATACTGTATATAAGGTACTCCAATGAAAATATTTTAATTAGCAAGAGCTTTGTGACAAATAAATAACTGAACAATATGCAAAACTCCATTGCTTCATGTTATGTCAAACAAATAACAACCCTCGCTGACTTTGGTTGGCTCGGTGATGGTTGATTGTTATTAGCCAATGGGCCCAGTCCCCAAAGTCAATGTCAAAAAACATATATCGGACTTGAGAAAAAAAAAATCTAATTTATAGAAAACATTATTATTACAAAGTTTAATGGTTTCTTTTGTGGTTCATGCTCTATCCCTCAAGTTCAGTGCAAATCAGGTCGCTACTTTTTGCCTAATCCTGCTGCCAAGCAAACTAACAAACCAACAAACAAAGGGACATGAGTGAAAACATAACCTGCATGGTGGAGGTAAAAATAGATAATCAATAAGTGGCTGTTGGTGTCAATATTGTAGCAAGCTGCCACAAATAAATCAATGTATGGGAAACACTATTCTTGTCAGTGCTTAGTGTAGCAGTCCCTCAAGTGTCTCCCCATCTGGTTGAGGGCCTAGCACGCCATTCCACCTGGCCTCATATCACCAACACTCCATGGCAGCCTGGTTGAACAGGACTAGACCCTGCAGGCCTTTAGTTCCCATCCATCTGCCTGTCATTAACATTATGGAGAGAGAGGGCAGAAAAAGCTTCAGGTGAGGAGGGAGAAGGAGAGGTGGATGGCCAAGAGTGCTTACAGGAGTGAATTTTACATCTGGGTTTGAACATCTAACATAGAGCGCCTGGAGATCTGTTGAAGACTAACTTTGCACATTGTGCTGGTGGTGGCTTCCCTGGCACAGGTGTGTGCCATGTGTTGCCACAGGCATGAGTCCAACTTAATATCTTTCGCATTATATCTGCAATCTTGCATCCTGCATCCTTCTTCTCTTTCAATATCTAATCTGAGCATAACCTTGTCACATGATTTGCATTGATTATTTAAAGAAAGATATTCTGTTGCGCTGGCACATTAATGTATTAACAACAGAGACAGCAATGCAAATGATTGAGTGTACTGTCTGTTGTTTGAAAAGCTCTTAACAAAATGTGTGCAGACGTTAGAAGGTAAACTAGATCAAACAACAGATCCCTGGTTACCACGAGACTCAACATAAAAACCAACCCAGTGCACAGTGAGTCATGCTCACTGGAAATTAGCAACGTGGTAGGCACATCTTTTACCAATCTAATTGCTTGGATGAAACTACTTTTTCTATAATTTTTCCCACATGGTATGCTTTTATCAGAGAAGCATTAACATGACTGATAGCCTCGCTATAATTAAGTATGGCAGTTGGCCCTTGTTGGATTAACAGTATACACAAAATATGTCAGAAGATGTACTGTAGATACTTTGCCATTTCTGGCATGTGATCCCCCTCCATCAGTAATTGAAAGCTTGTGCTATGTTAAAAACTGATCGGCCGTTTCGTAATTACCTTTGATGGTATTTATCCTGTCTTGTATCCAGCCTCCAGAAGAGGCACAGACAACCCCCCTATTCCCAAACCCTAGATCTGAAGCAGATGGTGGGGCTGGGCACCCTCCTGTATCGTCCCTCCCCAGGCCTCAGCTGCTATTTCAGGTGCTGCTGATCAGCCACTCTACATGTGGAAATGCAGCCCTGGGACTGATGTGGTACAGCATGTCCCAGATAGCTGCTGGTGGAGACTGTAATCAACTCAGAGAAACTGTAGAAACTCTCAGAGAGTTTATAATCTTTTCTGGTACCCATAGAGGAATACATTGAAGCACTCAGCGAACTTAATAGATGCTTTTTAGACAGATTGATTCATAGCAAGGTTAATTGAGAGTAGCAGGGGAGAACATATTGTTGAGTTCAAGAGAGAAAGAAAAAACTTATCTCTCTGGCCCTCTGACAGTGGGTGAGTTGTTTTTACTGAAGCCCAGTTTCTCTCTCTGTAGGTCAACATTGTGGGTCAGTACCCATCCTGCTTACACTGCAGTTTCTTTGACAATAGAACAGGCCTATCTGGCAAATCAGAAGCCATTCTGAACTGCAACTTTGGACATATTTGTCGCTGTGAATGGGGTTATGGGAAGTATGTGATGTGGCCTCCAAAGGAGCAATTGGATAACATCCAGTCCAGAAACAAAAGGGCTTTGGTCCAAACTGATCACCACAAAGACCAAACAGTGCTCTTTCTTTGTTTATATTGACATCATGTGCATTCGGGGCCACATTGACTGGATGTCCATCAGTCAGCTGGATTTGTTGCTGACAGCTTTATAGACCCTGTTTTAATTCTGCAAGCCACTATCCACACGTGGCAACATGTACCTGAATATGGTTATACAAGCCTGTAGAGCTTTGTCAAACTGTTTGCATCCTCAGTGGATACAGAGAAAGAAATGTAGGGACACACTGTTATTATTTTTCTACAACGTTACACTGTTGTTTCCTTCTGTAGCGTCATTTCTCAACACAGTGCACAGGTGCTCTCATCTCCCCTCCGTCCCCCAGTTTAAAAGGGATCACAGAGGGCTTTGATGTCCCCTTCCACACACACTCCCCACACCCAAATCCCTCGGCATAGAAGCCTCTACACGTGTTTACCATACAGATGACCTCAGAACGGCAGGAATGCACCATGTAATAGTAGAGCAACACTCGCTGTAACAGTAATATGGATCCTGATTGAGGAAAACTTTGGATTACAGTGGGTCAATTTTTAAATACAGTGCAAGGTCACACATGTCAATCTATGTTGTCTGTGTTAGTTTTGTAAGAAACCAGTCAGACAGCTGATGTTGCCTGCAGCGGGGGATTTAGATGAAGCATCAGTGTGATCAAAGGGAGCTGTTTAGCTGTCCTCAAACACTAAAGTAATTTTGTTATTCATTTCAAGTATTTGCCTCCGGGATGAGGTAACTTTCTCTCATTCTTTTATGTGATTTTCAGATCGTAATCAGAGGTCACGTGAATATTTGTGTATTTACATGTGAATATTCACAGTCAGAATAGTATGAAAAGCAAAATTAGTTCTCATTTGGTTGGCAAACTACAAAATTGTGCATTATAGCCATCACCTGGTAAGAGGTAAGATCGACACATTAAGGCTAAAACGTGCTTCACCCTGGTACACCCAGGTAGAACATGCACAGAGGTTGTTTGACATGCCAGTGGATATGGATAGCAGTTATGACATTGCTATGTATATGGTGTTGCTTTTAAATCAAAGACACCAGTTTACCGTTTAAGGAAGGAGGGCCCAAATGAGAAAACAATGCTTTTCTAAAATGAACTGCCTTGCTGTGGTCATGGCCCTGGTTTGACTTTTTTTCGCGGCTGTTTTTTTTTTTTTTTTTTTTTAACCAAAACACCAGTTTGCAAAGCACATCCTAGTTTCAGAAGGTGCCAGACCTGTAATTTCCTCTGACTTTCCCTCATACTTCAACTTGGTGCTGTAGCTTCAATAGCCAGTGTTTGACTATGAAAGTGAATGACTTAATGAGTTTCCGTGTGCATTCATGAATGTAATTGTGTTAAATGTTCCAGTACGCTCCTTTGTGTCAATGCCATTGTAGCTTTGTTTTAATCCCCAGATCCTCTAGAGATTGAAGCAATTGCAAGTTTTTACTCATTCATCAAAACGGCCTAGCGGACTTTAATGCAATCACATTTTAACCCACCTCCTTCTTAATGCTCATTGGTGGTCTCCCTGTTTGTCTGTTGCCTGCTGTTCTTAATGTTGAAGTTTTGAGTTATTTATTGCAATCAAGGCACTACTTAGTTGTTGAAATCCCATTGTCCACACTCATGATGTTCGTGGTTTACTGTGGTGGAGAGTTTAAATGCTGTGATAAGCTTTTATTCAGATTTAGTATTGCAGAAACGCCTCCCTTGTGTCCCATCTGTCTCGTAAGTGGTTTATTTCCTGTGCCAGAAAGAAGGAGCAGCTACTTGAAAATGCAAAAAATAATCAACAGTTTCCAATAGACCTGATGTAAATGACTAATTTATCAAGATTGTGAGAAGATTTAATGCTGATGGATGGAGCCGAGCCTTTTGGTAATTTGATTACTGCATTAAGGATACATGTCCATGCTCACTCGCTCATACACACAAGTGTAGCTCTCGGTCTTCTTAGACTGGAAGCTTTCTAATTGAGTCAGCAGTTGATTGGCCATTAAGTAGCTTGACAGGCTGAACTATTATTGGTCTCCCTTAAAGGCTCTCAGGGATCTTTTGGCTTTTTTGCAAAGACATTTGATGCTGTCTAATTGTCTTGTCAAATACTTATCTGCTTAACTACCATATTATTCATTTAGCATCAGGTTGACCACGAGGAAACTCTTAGCCAAGCCTATGCTTTATCTGTTGTCTTTCCCTCAGCTCTGGGTTCAGTCTCTATTTCAAGTGATGTTGACTACAATAGCTGAGATTCTCATGGAGATAAACAGGAGGATTTTTTCTCTGCTAGAAGTAAATCACAATTGCAGAGACTACTCAATTCCGATTTAGTATTGCAGAAACGCTAATACTCAATGAGCCAATTACGTACAGCCAATTGGAAAGTGTAAACTGGAAGCAGCATGTGTCAGCAGTGACGCAGGTCTTATGGTCATCAAAGGAGGAAAAATAGTCAGTGCCTAAAATTACAGTCTATCAGCAACAAATACAGCCAACACATTATATGTGGTGAAGTCGCAAGCTGAACCCTCCTGTCAGTGACTGACACTCAACAGGACAATTTTTAAACTGACTAACCAAAAGAAAAACTGATACACAGTGGCATCCAGAAAGCTGGTAATTGTGGCAGAGCTGCTATTCAGCACTAATATAGAGGACAACTGCAGAAAACAATATTATAAGGTTTTATCATCCGAATTCGTTCAAATGGGCCAAATTCAAATCTCAAGTGCAGATCGTAATATTAGGAGTCAGTATTTTTTTATTTAGTTAAAAAATAAGACAGATTTATTTGAATACAGTTGTCATGTCACTAAAGCCCCCCCACCCCCACCCCCCACCCACACACACACACACACACACATTTTTATATGTTATATTTACAGCACTGGTAATATTCCTGAGCGGTGTTCAACTTTTAAAAAAATTGACAAATGCCTAAGAGAGCCATGCTTAATTAGCAGTATTCTAAAATATGCTTTGATTTTAGGCAGTGCTCATGTAACCATGATTAAGGAAAACAACAAGACAAATTGAAAACTGTTGATTTTAACTTGCAAGTAGAGACCTAACAGTGCTGCATGTTTCATAAGAGAGATCACGGTAGCTGATCAGACAGCTGAGATCAGACTGAAACAGATTCATAATTAATTAGCTCTACTGTATAAAGTATCCCGGTGTCACAGAGTGCAAAACCTTCTGTTTTTTTCTGTTACATAAATGGGTTTAATAGCTGAGAGCCAAACAATGTCTTCAACCCACGCTGTCTCAAGTCAGAGAATTAAATTTAATATTGGACAAAGTGTTGTTTGAGTGACACAGAACTTCTTGTGGGCCCTCAGTGAACCTGTGCCAGTGAATGTGCTGCATTCACATGCACTTTATACTTTCTTCATTCTCTCCACAGCACGTATTTCATAGCAGTTTTAATCAGGCTTGATGCTCTTCTCAAAGGACAGTCCTACTGACTGTTAAATACTTGATCTTTATAGATTGGTGTTTGCATTATCATTACCTCATCAGCTATAAGTGTGGAAAATGTGATACATGTTAAACCTTGCCATGAAGCAGCCATCTTTGCCCTGTTTAGCTGACTGTTATTTTCTATATTTTGTCGGCATGCCAAGAAACAGGCAGTAAGACTTTACAAGACGTTACCTTTATAATGACACCCAGTCCAGTGAGTTGTACAAATAATTTGTGAGGGCATGTAGCAGCTTTAGTGTTTTCTGCCTTTAATATGAGGGATCACTCTGTGCCCCTCTCTATCGGTTTCTGTGTGGCTCTAAATCACCTCATTAATCTGTTTCCTCTGCTGAAGATGTCTGGCCCAGGCTACCGCCCATTAGGAGAAATCCATTATACATGGCCCTAGCCAGACAGGACACACGGAGGAAGCTGTGTGTGTGTGTGTGTGTGTGTGTGTGTGTGTGTGTGTGTGTGTGTGTGTGTAAATGTAAATGTAAATGAAGGGCACTTTGACAGGCATGATTCCTCAGAAAAGACCTCAAAGGGTAATTTACCTGCACATACAAGTTGTTTAAACGAGGCTCACTGTCGCTCCTCTGCTTTCTCAACTGGCTTGGGTTTTCAGTCACAGACACTGATGAGGGTGTGTGTGTGTGTGTGTGTTCGCGCGCTCACTTTGCTGTGTGCTGTAACTCTGGGTTTGGTGGGAATCGGGTTCCATTCATCTTAGTTATTTTCAGCCTTAATGAAACACCTGAGACCAATGTTGCCAACCTCACATCTCCACAAACACTCAGAGGACCCATAACTAAGGGATAATAAGCAGCATTTGACCATTCTGTTGTACTGATGTGTACATGTGCTGTACTGAAGCTGCTTACCTTGCAAATTCTTGGTCCTATATTTACCAAGTAATAGATTTTGAGCGATAGATGATAAACAATGATAAATTTAATAATTTGTAATTAGGTAATGTCTGTGATTTGGCCAAACTATGACATGATGAAACTCTCGACTTTTGTCTGGTTTGAGTGCTCTCTGCGTGTTGGTGTCTTTGCAATCTACAGTATGCTCAGTAAAAGACTCTATGTATCTGCAATGATTGAGAGGCCATACTTCAAAGATGGTCACGGTACATTATATTACTATTATGTAAACAAACTGTTTGTACAGATTTTTCTGCATGACTGGAATGTATAAACCTCATTTTCACCCTTCAGCTTCTGGCTTCATTCTGATATATGTGTGTGTGTGTGTGTGTGTGTTTGTGCGTGTTTGCTTTCCTTCAGAGATCCGGGCCCAGTTAGTGGAGCAGCAGAAATGTCTCGACCAGCAGACAGAGATGAGGGTCCAGCTGCTGCAGGACCTCCAGGACTTCTTCAGGAAGAAGGCAGAGATTGAGATGGAATACTCCAGAAACCTGGAGAAACTGGCCGAACGCTTCATGGCAAAGACTCGCAGCACCAAGGATCACCAGCAGTACAAGTGAGGAGACACACTGTCTTAGTGTTTGTCTGTAGTTGTTGAGAATTAGAGGGATTAATGTCGGCAGAATTTATCTCTTAAAAACAATGTTACTTGATTGTGGCAGCCAATATCTTAGTTCTAATGGGACCATTGTACTGATCAGTCAAACAAAGACAGGAAAGTAGCTCAATGGTGACGCGTTACTTTTATTTATTTAATTTATCATCAATTATTCTTACGTCTTTATTGTAAATATTATGCCCTCTGAACTGCTAGTGTCAGACTACTCTCTTTTTCTTAGTCCTAGCTTCCTATCTTGTATTGTGTATCACTAATTAAGGATAATTTAACTATCAGCTCTGTGTAATGTGTCTTTGTGTCACATGTATACCATGTATACATTAACACCTATGAGTTTTAGCCCTTTACATCACACTAATGTAGCTGGGGAGTTCTATGATTAGTCCACCTTGACTTTTCATTTTGTATAATGAGCCACAATAGAGTATTGTACAGTGCAGTGCTGGGGAGAATTTTGCTTTAAATTTGATATACACTGTGTGGTATGCAATCCAATGAAACTTGCACACAGGCATGAAGCAGTTTGACTTGGAGCCTTTTTAAAGATCTTGACACAGTTAAATGTGCCATAGTTTTTGGCCTTATTATACTGTAGGAGTCTGCTCATGGAAAAAGCAGACATTTACATATTGTTTGAACTTGTGGTGGGAACAAAAATAAAACCTATGTTTGTCCTCGCCATCTGCAAATAGCCCCTGCTCTCTGTCTGAAGCTCCAATGGCTCTAGCAGCTGTGCGTGCCCATGTGTGTAACTGGTGAGGGGACTCTGGTATGGCGCTTTGTGGTTTTTCATCGCGTGATGTACAGTCTGGTCACTTCATTCACAGGGCAACATTTGGCAAGTATTTCTTAAGTAAATACAAGACGACTGAATAACATTAAAACCCTCCTGTGGGTTTTAAATCGTGTGGCTGATATTTTTGCATGTATATAAACAACAGACGTACAGTGAAGCTTCTGTGCTCACATATTCTTTATGTTGTTTTCATTGGACAGACTTGTGGTGTGAAAAAGTGTTTTTTCGTTCCATCTGTAGCCTTAAGCCAGTTTTGACGTGACAGGTCAGAGTGGCCGAGCAGCACAATGCTAAAGTACCATTAAAATGAGCAGATACATTTTTTGGTTATTAGTCCAGACAGGCTGCACTCAAAAAGAGGCCACTGATGTGACTGTCATTGGAGCTGGAGCTCTAAATCCAGTTTACATAACTGATGTTCAGGCACGTTGACGAAATGTCATTCGTTCAGTTAAAATGGTTTTAATTTGCAGTATGTATGACATGTTTAGTTTGTTTTAATGACTATTTTTGCCCTTTTTTCTGTAATTTGGAGTATGCCCAGTTTCCCTGTAGAAAGCCACATGCCTCCTCTCCATACACATGGAGTGTTTGTGTCAGCTGCCATTAAGAATCTTCAACCAATAGAATGAAACACCTCCTTCTATAGTCCCACCCCCCTCCATACAAATCACGTTGCTATAAAAGGTACAAAGATATGATCCCACACTGGCTTCCCACCAAACTGCAAACATTGCCATTTGTGTTAATTGCTATCAGTGGTGGAAGAGGTGTCGAGGTCCTTAAGTAAAAGTACCAATAGAGCCATGTAAAAATACCCCATTACAGGTAAACATCCAATACAATACTTAAGTAAAAGTAAACTACTATTAGCATCAAAATGTAGTAAAAGTATTAATTAAAAGAACTGGTTTTGTCCCTCTGACTGATATATTATTATGACATTAGATGATCAATACTGAAACATTAGTGTGTAGGCAGCTGGTTTGAACTACTTAATATACAGTTTTATAAAGAGGGAGAGATATTGGATCATTTCAACATTTATTGAAATAAAACCGTATGAGAAGTTTAGAGGGAAAAAATCACTATTTGGTGGAGCTGTTAACTCATAAACATCTGAAATGGGACCCCAACTACACACTGCTTTTTATGAGATGTTACAAGCCAAGTTTGGAAACTGCTGTTTTAATCTTACACAATGTGTTGTATTTTAAAAGCTTGTTGTGTTATCCATTGTGTAAAATCTTCCTCTTAAAAGTTACTAGTAACTAAAGCTGTCAAATAAATGTAGTTCCCTCTGAAATGTAGCATAGTAAAAGTATAAAGTCACATAAAATGGACATTGTACTTAAGTACAGTACTTGGTTACTTTCCACCACTGATTCCTATGTATCACCAGGCTGGAAGTATTTCTACTGGTGAATGTGATTGAACTCAGGTCTCTGCTAATGGCAATCAAGTATTTATATCTTGCATTACCAGTATCTTAACATGTTTTATACTGGTCTAAAACTGCCTCTCTCTCAGGCTCCAAGCTTGGAGAAAGTTGTGACACAGTAGGAGTTCAGTCCGTCATCCTCCTCAGGAGTGAAATGAAGTTTGTGTTTGTCAGAAAGCACAGACTCTGTGCCACCTGTGGGAGTAGTGCGCTAGCTCACTGCTGGAGAGGAATCCATCTTGCTTCAGGGGAAGTTCCCTGTGTACTGCTGCTCTTCTCTGTCTGAATCTGACGACACTGGTGCAAGAAAGCAGTGGAAGATGGATGACAGTAAAGATGGATATATATTAAACACACATTGACATTAGAATTGGGACGACAACACTTTTATCTCATACCACATTAGATAATGTTGCCACTTTTTAATATTTGCAAGAGGTAACGATGAAGCAAGTTTGTCTTTTTTTTTTAATGCCATTCTTGCACATTAAAAGGCTCAACATACTAGTGTCTTTGCCACATTCAGAAGCCACTGCTGTCTGGTCTGTGCAGGTTTGCCTTACATGCTGAGAATCAATCGCCACAATTTAAACAGCTGCAAACACACTCCCTTCTACTGACATGACTGTTAACCACTACAGTCACTACAGTTTTTATACAAATATTACTCTGTTGCTCCATAATCAAATAAGTTATATTCCCACCAGAGGTAAATGCAGTTGGCAGTAATGAGAAAAAACTGTTCAACCTGATAATTACAAAGTTATAAAGTCAAGTTAGGAAGTTCTACAGAACACATGCTGCTCAGTATGATGTATTCTGTTGGTCAAAGCTGCATGTCTCTGTGAGCTTTAATTTCACTCGTATCTTCTCTGTCCCTTCCTGTGAGGAAACAAAACAAGTGTCCAGCCCACAGCAGCAGTCTGTGGGAGAGCCATTCAGTCCTGTCTGCCTTGTCCATTTGATTCTTAGTGGCTGTTTGCAGAACACACACACACACACACACACACACACACACACACACACACACACACACACATATATACACACACACACATACAAATGAACAAATATGGGCAAACATTCTACTCTGTCTCTCCTGGTTTTTCTTAAACAAACACACACACACACACACACTGCCATATACTGTATTATGCAAAGTTTGTTCAAGGAGGGACATGGACATGGAGACGGTGAGCAGAGGAATCATTGAATTATTTATGTTGCCAGAGCCACAGCTTGAATCATCTTAACTCTTAAATAGGCTGCTTTTATCCAGAATTAAGTTTCTGGTGAAAGGACTTGCTCTCTTTGTCTGGGAGCATAAAAAGGTGTAAAACATGCTGCGCCTGAATACTGTACATACTGCCAGACATTTCTATCAGCAGTGCATTGAGTTTGAATGCTAAATGGGAGAAAATTGTTGATAGCATTTGTGTTTGAATTCAATTATTGTGTTGAATTGAATTATTAGTAGGCTTTGGCACCCTGTTGCACACTTTAAAATCTCTAACTTTAACCTTCCTTTACATTATAGGACTGGCCCAATTAGGACTTGTAGATCCCTGTACTTTGGCAGCAGCTGTACGACTACATTACAGGTGATCGTGCTGCAGCTACGCAGGCTGCCACCACAGTTCATTAATGAAAGATGTTATCAGTAAGGCACTAGAGGACTTTGCCATTTTGCCTCTGCTGCTGATAAGGGATCCGGTTTCAATACCCTGCATGCTGAAGTGGTAATTATCCTTCATTGGCAGCATCCTGCTACTGTATGAGAGTGCAAGTTTGTTGACAATGACCCATCGACTCTTTGATTCAGACCGCATGAACGGACAGAACAATCCAAATACCCACATTCATATGAAGCACTAAGTTGCTAATGAGTTCTCTGTTTTCATTCGTCTCCCTCTGTGCCTCTCGTGGACATTAGCTTCCCTTTTCCTACCTGTGTTTGAGCCCCATCGGGGCCCATCTATCCGTCTGTGAGTCTGTCTGACCCAGTTCCTGCCCTGGCTGTGGGGGAAATGATGACATTGAGAGATTTTTCCTGCCATTATGTGGGGTAAGCAACTCCCACAGGTCATTTTGTTGTCACGGCCTGTGTCAGTCCCCTCCTTGTTTTCTTGTTCTGTCCTCTTTTCACTGCAGGCTTCCACTTTGATTTAGTCGGTCAGCCCATTAACAAACATACAAGGTGATCAAGGAACTATTGACATACTCGTGGGACCTCTTAGGTGCATCTGTGATTTCAACCAGAGTTTCTCTAAACACAAATTTTGCAATTTTGACTGCTGTGTAAATCAGTTTTGCTCTTATCCTTTGACTGTCTAAAATGAATTCTTGGTCATTCATGGATGACAATCTGAGTTTTTAGAGACATGTGGATTTACTGTATCAGTGTAGTTCTGTTTTAATAGTGAAGGGTCCTGCCCAGCTTGTAAATAAGGTGAATTAAAGCACAGAGGAAGACAGGTCAGGCAACTTAAGCCCTGACTGAAAACTCTTTGGCTGATCTTGCCAATTTGCTGCTGTCACTTCAGCCATTTTGCATCCAAAAGAGAATTCGCTTTGTCTTTTGATACCTTTGACAAAATGATCTATATTTCTTTAAATATAGGTTATTTTATTTTATACACTTTTGCAGAGACTCATCATGTGTTCTGTCCAGCTTCATGTCAGCGGCCACCTGGACATTATGCTTCCGCACATGCAAAAGTGAGCATGAATTAATAAACACACATGCAGACACACATGCTCTCTTCACATATCTAGATCCAGTGCCATAGAATGGAAGTATTGCACTCTGCTGATACATAATGCAGAAAGGATTTATGGTAATTGCTCTTTGACAGAGCGTGTATGTGATGCTGTCCAGCATTCCTGCTGCTGTAGCTCTGAGACCGCTGCACTTATTTTCTCCTTTTCCTCGCTTTTTCTTCCTTTGCACGTGTCCTGCAGCCCGGGCATGTAGCACCAGTACATCACTCAGCTTTTAGCTAAATCAGTTTTTTCATTCACCGTCTGCCCGGTGTCTTTTGAAAAACGACTCTCGGATGTTTTTCGTGTCAGTGTGCTTGGCTCTGGCTTTATCAAATGTAGGTTGCTTCCTGTTTTGCAGAGTCTCAGGGAACATTTCGGCTGGTTTGAATGTTTGTATCGGTTATTCATTTGGAGAAATGCATCGTTTTTGCTCTTGCAGCAGATGTGGTGCCAGTGCTGAAGGCTAGTTCAGGGCTGGGTCACTCGCCGAGTGCAGAGTTTCACCTGTTGTGTTGACAAGTGCTGCCTGTCTATGCAAAGTAACTTTGTGAGGGGAGAGCAGAGGCGAGTTTCCATATGGTTCCTGCAAGACTTGACCCCAGACCCAACCTTAAAACCTCTCTCAAACACACACTCATGCACAGACACACACACTCACTTTCTGTGCTGCTTTTTAGCAGGCAGGAGGAATGTCATAGATTAACCCAGAGGAAGTCAGCCTGCAGGCCAGTGTTAATACAGGGCCCCAGCTTGCTCTGGCCTGGACAATGTCCTACAGTTAGCTTGGAAGCAGCCGGCACACAGCACAGGAAACAGCTCTCAGGCCTCTCTATGTTTTTTTTTGTTTTTTTTTACTCTTAAGCTCTGTTGCACTCAGATCCCTATCTTTTTCGTTTACTCTGACTTCTCTCTTCCTTGTCTGTCTTCTGCTGTCACAGTTCATACATAATTCTACTTTTCAGCTTAACTGAAAATGCATCCATGGCTTCTCAGCTTCATTCCACTAAGTGTATTTAAAGCCTGTGGCTGTTTCTTGGTTATAGGAAGTCAGCTTGGCTCAGAGCATTGCGAGAGCAATGCCCCAGAAATGTCAGTGTTACAAAGTATTTCCAACTTAATTGCGTAGTCCTTGTAATATATGGAGTTTTTTAGACCTAGAACCAGCAGTATATGGGACATGTAACACCAAGGGAAGCCTATGACGCATCCCTCTTCCATTTTAGTGACAGGCCCTGGTGCACTGGAAGTGTTTGTAGACATCCTGCTTGTCGAGAAAGTGTCACGATCTCCTTGTGAAAATGACAAATATTGTCAAAATCAATTAGGGCTGAGACATTGACATTAATACAAACAAAGGAAAATTTTCAAATGCTCTGAAAATAACCATGAATGCATACAGGTATTTGTCCATGTCTGCTAGCTCTTCTCTGGAATACTGCAGAACTGTGGTGTGGGTTTAACTTTGCACAATGTTTGTACTTGTTTATTATTTCAGTACACAGGCAATCGAACAGAGAAAGTTTCTAAGAAAACTGATGCTTCCTCTTTCTAATTCTTATTAGTAACGTGTTACTGAGACTCCAAATTATAAACTGTCCATATGGATCTTTGACAACTGATCTGACGCCTGTTTTCTCTGGTCAATTTAGGAAAGACCAGAACCTGCTGTCACCTGTCAACTGCTGGTACCTGCTGCTGAACCAGGTGAGGAGGGAGAGTAAGGACCACGCCACACTGAGTGACATCTACCTCAACAACGTCATCATGAGGTTCATGCAGATCAGCGAGGACTCCACACGGCTACTCAAGAAGGTGAGGGTTGCGAGTATGAGGGCCATGATCACACTAAACCTAAATATGGTTGATTTCTGCTGTGGCCACCAGAGACATAAAAGGCAACTTTTAATCTCACAGTAAATCACACAGTAGCTCTTTGAGTCATTTTCAAAAAATAATAGAGGTGCTTTGTGATTGGAGAGAAAAAAACATGGCTTTTAGGTGATTAGAAGAGAATCCAACTGAACATACTGAAAATAAATCATATGATATTTTTAATAGAATCGTTGACAACAACATATTTGCACAGGAAGTCATGGGAAATGTTGGATATTAACATACAGGGTACAGGAAGGAAGATGCTTTGGGCTACATAAAACATTGCTATATTTAACTCTGTATATCAGCTGAAACACACTTCACTCTGCTCAAATGTGTAGTATGTTTTCACACAAATTCACTTTAATTGTAATTTCCAAAAAGACTGTTTTTGATCATGTCCCTCAAGTCTCTTTCTCACTGCTCCAACCTCCCTCATTCTTGTCTAAGTTACTTTGTACTGTACTGATGTTTGACCTCTACTAGAGGAGGTCAGATGTGTCTTTTCTTTGATCAACAAAACAGAAGTTTAAACTCACCACTAACGCAATCCAGATTTTTCATAGCGGTCAGATCGGGCAGCAGTTTCTCCAGTCGTCATGTTGTATAAATGGTCTTTCACTTTCAATTAACCCATTCATTTGGCAATGAAGTATATTTAGTTGCAGGATGTGCAGGATATATACAGTATATATTCAGCTTTCTGTTTGATGGCATGGAGCTCTGCTGGGCTCCTGTGGTTTAGTTTTGGGAATTAGGGAACCTTGGTCACCACAGTTTCAGATCAGTATGCCTTCACTCTCCCATCTGAACTGTGGCTTCATGACCGTAACCCGGCCTCTGCTTGCCTTTTCCACCACAAAGACGACTACTCCCTAACAGATTATGAGCTCCTATGCTGCAGGAGTCACATGAACTCACCACAGGCCTAAATTACAAAGTGGCTTTTCTTCAGAGGAGTGCCTTTGTGTCAGTTTAGCTTGTGCGACTTTTTCACTGTCTACTTCTCTACTCTTTCTTGCTCTCTTGCCCTGACTCAAAAAATAAAAGTTTCAAAGAAACATCCCTTGATGATTGTGGTTTCATCTGATTGTATGTTCAGGTGTGGTGTTTAAATGCTCACCCAAACCCCAAACACACAAACAGGAAGCTGCAGCAGTCACTTCCTTTTGATAGTGTTTAAAAACATTCGTTCTACTAATGAGGCCAGATGTGAAACACACAGATTCATCTTTCAGATGTTACTTGCATTGCCTCCTCTGACTACAGCACACTCCAATGATCATAATGATACTACCTTTAATGCAGATTTAAATTTTTAGTGCAACTCTGAAGACATTTTGCCAAAATCCTCACAATCTGCTGGGTACTGTACTGCCACAGTGATGTGATTATTGCTGTGGAATCTGCAATATCCAACCACACTGTGTAATAGTCCCTTTAAAGTTTGTAATGCAGTTTCTCAGTGGATCCAGGTGACACTGTGCAGACAAATGGCAGCCTGGTGGGAGGTCCCGGTTCATAGGAGACCTGAGACACCGCTCGCCCTCTAATTAAAGCCTCTCCGAGCCTTTGATCTCAGCAGAGCTTCAGTAACGAGGCACAAACAACAGAGAAGTCCCCCATGTTACGTGGGCTCCCTCACAGCTTCTAGGAGACAGCTGTACTGTTGTCATCCTTCCAGCACATCAAAGACCTGTGTTTTTATTTCCTTGTATGTTCTGGTCTCACGCTGTGACGTGGAACAGCAGTAGAGGACCCCAGAGTAGCCCCGGTGTCTTCGTCAACATCCTCCAGTTGATCTGTTTGCTGTTTGACATGTGTATTTATCTCTTCAGTGTTGCATTGTGGTCACCCACAAATTCCTTTGAAAACACACCATTTGGCTTTTTCTTTTTTTATGGTTTGTTTGAATACAAGAGTCAAGTAGTGGACCTCTCTTTCTTTCTTTATGCTTGGACAGATCTTATCATGTTTCATTATTCATACAACCAGCTCTTTGTTTTACTCTGCCATGTTTTATTTATGGAAGTCACGTTCTGTGGCTGCAGCTACCAGGTGGATTTCCCAAAGCTTGAGGTGGTTTTGAACTTTTCCACAGGCAAAGCAAGAGCTGGATAGAGTTTATCACACAATAAGCCTCTTTCACACAAGGCATTTTGACATGTCACAGTAGGAAAAACACAGGTGTAAATAATAAAAAAGAATTAGGAGTAAATTCTGTTTAGCTGCTTCAGTTTCAGGCTCCTGGTGTTGTCCATGTTGGGTCACTCCCATGTCTTTCTGTGACAGTTAAACTGAATAGAGCCACTGTAGATGACACATGATGATACCGTGTATCTTACACTTACATCTTAGTTGAACATTTTGAAAAGTACACTAGTGAGATGAGATGATCAGTCTCATGTTTGTGCATTAAGTACTGAGTTGAAGTCAGGATGTGTCTAGCCTAGCCTAGCATAAAGACTGAAAGCAAGGGGAATCGGCTAGATGTGTAAAAATTTAAAAATGTCTATCAACACCTCTAACACTCCCTTATTTACTTTTTTGTTTAATCTGCACATAAACAGAAATCTAAAAATGTCTTCTTTTTTTTTTGCACACAACAGAGTGATACAGTGCCAAAGTCATTTTGCCACTGTGAGGTTGCCAGGTTTGGTATCATTATGCTTTTTTGTTGAAACTAAAAACCTGTGCTCAGCAACCATATCTAGCAACAAGTATATCCGGAGAGCTGGCATAGAACTTCTGAGAAATAGATAAAATGTTAGCTTGAACATGTAGCTCACCCAAAAACCATTTTTACATGTCCGTTCATGTGCGAGATAAACAAACAAATGAGCAGTTGATGATTGCTGACCAGAGCCAGGCTAGCTGTTCCCCCTGTTTCCATTCTGTATGCTAGCAATGCTAACCATGTCCTGACTCCAGCTATGTACTTGTGCACAGACTTGAGACTCATATTAATCTTCTCATCTCAACTCTCATAAATTAAATTCATTTTCCTCAAACTATTCTTTTGACATTTAAACAGAGGGGTTACACATCCATGTAATTTGGTTAAAGCGTATTTTTATATCTTAACTATGTGTCTGTATTACAGTGAAAAAGACATTCAGATCTACGTTGAGCGCCACACACACACACATACAGGCCCCCAAGGGGCTACAACTGCCATTTCTATACCATGATTAATGTCACTGGCAATATGAAACCCACTACTCCCTAAAGCCTGACTTGGTTTCTCCTCTCCAGGATTGTTTCATCTTTCTAATGTGGTTGGAATACAGATGGTGTGAGCTTAAAAGGGGAAACCCATTTGTAGGATCCTTTTAATGAATTAGACAGAATTGGAAACCCCCCAACTTAGATTCCTTTAAAATGAAAGGCTGTACGTTGTGCAAATTAAATCACTGACATCGGTTATACAACACAGCAATGAGTAAACAGCCGTTATCGCTGGTAATTTGAGGTATATGTGTGTTACGTTTAGCGACAGTTTGAAAAGCGAGATGATTTCAGAGTTCTTTAAAGCCATTATGTTAGGTATAGCTGTTTGTGTGAAAGCACTTTAAACATGTCTTGAATGTAATGGCTATTTACTTTCATCTCTGTCTTTATGTCTCTCACATACACACTCTCTCACTGCTCATGTGATCCCTGAGAAGGCTTTTCATTGAGCTCTGGACCACTTCCCAGCCTTCTCAATGGGGGAAGAGCTGACGAGTGTTAGATCTGACAGACAGTCAAAGGTTCTGTCCTCTGGACTGACAGTTGCTAATGGATTTTCCCACAGGAGAAGGCCTGGGTCTTGACCGTCTTTATGATATGCAAGAATTCACAATTAATAGGCATTTTACTTATGATATGGTGCTGTCATTTTTTATGAGACATAATTAGAGGTTTACTATAAACTCAAGGACCAGATCATCCTATAATTTACCAGAAACTCAGGACGTTTCCGTCGCTCCCTTATCTACACTCCATTCTCGAACACGCCTGAGGTTGCCACTTGCCAAGTTTGGTGCTTCAGAAGCTCTGGTTATCCAGGCTTACAGACTCTTTGTGCTCTGATTAGGTAAGAGCTACAAATCAGGGAACTGACGGACCAGGTGGTGGTTATAAAGACGTCGCTGCTCGGCCAGGGCACCCAGCATGACACTCTAATGTCAGACACCAGCCTGGCAGCCAGTAACTGAGAGTCTAATCCTCTTTGCTGTCTATTCACATGCTCGGACATCGTGCAGCTTTACCTGTGAGTGACTGGTGAAGGACTGGAGTGAGAGAGAGTTTATGCACTCAAATTTTCACAACATTGCTTCTGTCCTGGGTCTGTCGCATGTTCACAGTTCAGCTGAGTTCTTTTTAGAGGTGTGTGTGTGTGTGTGTGTGTGTGTGTGTGTGTGTGTGTGTGTGTGTGTGTGTGTGTGTGTGTGTGTGTGTGTGTGTGTGTGTGTGTGTCCGCAATAGAGCCTCTTACCTGTAGCCAACACCTACATGAGGCCTCATGCGTCCAAAGCCATCGAGCATGTGTGACTCATCTAATCTCAAGGCAGGAAATGCCATTGTTCAATGGTTTGTCTGCATGGAATTTTGTGTTGGTATCTTTTCTTGAAAACAGGTCATATACAACAAATGCATGCAACGTAATAAACATTTTGAGTTTGTGATTATTGGTGTTAGCCGGTTTACTTCAGCTCTGTGTATGCACTGGATCCTGTAGGTAACACCTGCAGGTGAACTGCTCAGGTTGGACAATTGCATTTTCTTTCTTACAAAACATGTGCAGAGTAGATTTTTTTTTATTATTATTTAAATCCCTGTGTTGTTTTAATCCATGTTTTCTAGCTTGCAGTCTTCTTCTGTCTTGCTTCTGTTGGCGCATGACTACATTGATCGGTGCTTTACCACCACCATCAGGGCAGTAGCTTAAAACCTGTGGCAAGAATGTGTATCATGTTGCCTGTCTGCACACACATGTGAATAATGTAAACAAAACAGACCCATGTATGAAAAACATGTTCCATAGTGCAGACAAAACCCACCACAGGGTACCTTTAATAAAGACGGATTAGATTAGAATTGTAAAATTAACTTTAGTTTATTTTTCATTTTCATGGCCCTTTTTAAAAAATCTACAGTGCACTCCACTTTTGATCAGAATTAAATCACTACTCTATCCCACTCCACTAGGCGGTTCGATGCCCTCTCAGAACCCTCTCTCAGCCTTTTGCCGTGAGCGGCTCCCAGAATGAGATCTGTCTGAGGATAATTAGGTTACAGAAAGACCTGGAGTACAGGCCAACGCCGTAACATCGTCCAGGTAGCAGCGCGCAGTATCGACTGCAGTGGAGAGATCAAAAAATTCATTGTCATGACTCATAATCTCATAAAAATACAGTATATGAGTCAGTGTGAAGGAAATATGGGAGCTTCACAGTTACATTAATAGTGAAAGCCTTACTAAATCCATCACGGCATCAGTGTTAAACTGTATCACGCAACCGTGAGATGCATTAATGTGGGCGTGTGTGTGATAGTATTACTGAGTCAGGCTTGTGGCACGGCTGATTGAGTTAACATATTTGGGAAAAATCTTTCACATTCAGCCATAGAAGCCGGATAATGTGTTAAGCATGTGGACAGTGAAACTCGAGCTGCGTTTGATGATTTGAGTGGAAAAGCCGTCGTGACGCTGATACCACTCTCACACAGAAACCCTGTATTTGACACAGGATGATAAATGCACTGTTCTGTTTTGTGCTTGTACCATTCAAACCAGAGTGCGCTCATGGCGTCTTGTCACTGTCCACGTTCATATGAAACCTAATGCACAGTAAACAGTGTGCATTTGTTAAAAGAGGTTACTGCAATGTTTATAATGGAGCTTAAACATGGCAGACAGCACTGACAAAATTGTGTGTTGGTTTGACAGGGGTATTAGTTCTAATTTTTGCTTGGGAAAAATCTTTATGCATATTTCATCACATCAAATTGGTGATTTACTTTATAGATCTAATTGTTTTTCCTTCTGTGTTTGTTTTTCAGAGCAAGGAAATTGCGTTTCAACTCCAGGAAGACTTAATGAAGGTCCTAAATGAGCTATACACAGTAAGTAGTAATGATGACTCCCCCTTCTTTTTTTTCTTTTTTTTTACTGATGCACTTAGGTACATTAGTCTTAACTGTGGTTGAGACTGGTTTATAGCACTAAGCTAACAAACTAATGTTTGTAACAGCTTGGCATCTTTAACCCTGTAGCTCAGAGATGTCTGAGTTATATTAACAACTCAACCTAAATTGATTCCTCAAACTGTCAGAAATGTCTTATTTCTTTTACAGCACAAAAGAATGAAAGATAATCCTGTTTACCCTCATGAATTGAATATTCAAAGTGTGAAGTATCAGCTTTATTTTTGCTTGAATCATGTGCATTTTCTCTGTTTTTAATGTCTCTTATCAGCTGTGTTTTCTTCCTCTTCAAAACAAACTCTTACAAAGCCACACCAGGGGGTTGGAGCCAAATGGCAACAACTTTGCTGTACATATTTTCTTAAGATTATTTTTTTGGCATTGCCTTTATTTGATTGTTGACACTAGACACAGACAGAACATGTGGGGAGGGAGTGCATAAGATTACATGTACCAAAGGTTTCCCAGTTGGAATCTAACTGCAGACTTTGATCAGGATACATGTGCCTTAGACCACTCACTCACAGGGATGCCTGTTGTATATATTTTTAGAAACACTAAATGTAAATGTAGCCATGGCTGCAGACCTTTGAACCCAGAAGTTCGATTTTCTCAAGGCCTAAGTAACATTTCACCAGACCATCAAACTTCTGCATCCAACAAGCTGCACATCTGCAGTCCAGTTTCTATGAAGGCCATTTCTTGTAGCTTTGATCTTTGTGGAGCAAGGTGCTTAAATGAATCAATAGCTAATTCCACTGCCTTAATTGCCAGAACCATCCCTGCTTAGCCTGCCAGCTTAGTTCACAGATGTTGTTAGACTGTTACAGGCAGTGTGTTTTTGTCATGTCATTCCTCACTAACATTCAGTATCATTGTGTTAGCCTCCTCATTGATTGTCATGGTGACCTGGGATGTACACAGATGGTGATACAAGCCGAGGCAGTTGTCGTTTGTTCCCATGAGATGGAGTGAAAAGCTATTCAGTTTACTTCTAGTGTCTCCTGTTACTCACTGTAGAGGACTACAGTGGTTACACTTCCAGTGGATGGCTGTGCTGCTCCAAACACAACAACGTGTTACTCCAACTCAATGTGTGTCACACTCACCACAATCCACACTCCAGATTTGACCTGGTTTAGCCCCTGTGGGAGGACACATGCGCGCACACACACACACACACACACATATATATATTCGCACACACTGTGCAGCTATTGCATCAGGCAGCCACAGTCCTGATGTCGGCCTCTGCCAATGAAATAACAGGTCTGCTCCATCTCTAAATATGTCCCTCTAAAAGAAGCACCAAAGTAAACACACCAGCGGCAGACTCCAGACCAGTAAGTGAGGAGTGCAGGGCCCAAGGTCAGTCACCCATCTCTAAACTGGTTCCAGTTAGGGCAAACCCCACCAAAGGGAAAGGGCTCCAGACAAATCAGGCCTCTCTGTTGTTCCACTCGTACATAAATAACTCAGTCTGGGTTAAAGATGTTTAGATTTTCAGATGGGTGAGTCTCTATTTTTGCTGAAATTGAGGTTTTGTGTTGACAAGTGTGTTGCATACACAGGTTGTGGAGCTGTAATTTGCTGGAGTTGGTTCATTCCAGGTTAAACCACTGGTGCTCTATGCTGCTGCTTTTGCATTTGAATGAATTTTCTGTACAGTACATTAGGTCATCTGCCATGAATAAAGACTCATTTAGATTTACAAAAAGACCAAATTTATAATTTATACAAAAGTTTGATTAAATGCAAATATGATGAGAGATTCACACAACTTTTTCTAACAATTTAATGCCATAAAAGCAAAGATTTCTAAACAAGCATGCAAAGAAAAACTGTGTAGGTCGTTGAGTTCTCTTATCTATGACTTCATGTTAGTGTCATTGACTTGCCTTCATATTTCCCACAGCCAGTGATTCATCTGCCCTGTCCTCAGAGCGCTCAGATGTCTGTTTGTCCTCCATTCTCCTGACAACATCGACTCTGAACCAGTCTCAATAAGATGTTAATAATCTCTCAGCCTCTCTCTGCCCTTGAAGAACTCATTGTTTGTGTTTGTGGTTTACCTGCTACTTAACAATTGAGTCACTGCTTAATGGATCCAGTGAGTGCGCATGAGTAATACTCACACTCCAACCTCTTCTTACAGCGATGACTCAGACCTTAGGAAGTAGTGCTAATCAACAGGTCACTATCAAGGTCATGCATTTTCCTTGTACTAAATTGCCCCTGTGCAATGACTGGAAGGGCAGAAGGGTTCAACTTACTTTCCATTATAGGCTTCAGAAAAAATATTATTACTATTTAATTCCTGCCTATGCTGCATGTTAAACAGAAATAAATATCAAATGTTAGCCCTCATTTCCCAGAAGTTTTTCACGTGGCATGGATCCATTATGGCTATATTTACTCTCAAAAAAAAAGAAGAAGAAGAAGAAGAAAAAGCCGAACTTTAATGCCATCTGAATAAAATGTCTTAACACTGTCTTTATGTTGTTAAGCTCATTTTAATTGTATTCAATTCAAAGACAAGAGCCGAATTGTCAATCAAGCCCTAAAAAGGAGTAGTCAGCTTCCCTCTTAATAACCTCAGTTCGGAACCGAGGGCAGACAGATCTACTTCCTGAGTCTATTCAGCAGAATGTTAGATTTAGCTGCAGTGACTTGTGGTTGTTGCGGTCGCATGAGCGCCTCATATAAAAAGGCTGTAGAGAATCTGTCCTTGGTTTGTGGTTTAGAGAGAGACTAACAGCCTGCTATGAGATGAGTGGAATCGATTTGTGATGAATGAGCGGGTCAAAGTATGGGAAGCCGTAGTTGTGGCTTTACAAAGGTCAGTCTCGACTGTGAAGATGGATTATTCTGACCTTTGACCTCACGGGAACTCACCTAAGACTCAACATTTCTTAACTAAGGCTTCGCAGTTTAAGGGTGTTGCCCTTTGGCAGTCCTGTAAATGAAATAATGAATAACAGGGCTTTTCAGCTTATTGTCGCTTCTGCGTGTCTCCAGGTGATGAAGACCTACCACATGTACCACTCAGAGAGCATCAGCGCCGAGAGCAAGCTGAAGGAGGCTGAGAAGCAAGAGGAGAAGCAGATCGGCAGGGGTGATCCTGTCTTTAGCATCCGAATGGAGGACAAGTGCCCGAGGCGAAGCTCCGTGAAGAAGATTGAGAAGATGAAAGAAAAGGTAAGAAGGCCAGGGGTTCACAGTCCTCTACTGTTTTAATATACTTTGTGACAGTTGTATTTAGACTTAAATTGATTTAGTAGTTACACCATCCTCTTTACCAATGTTTAGGATTATAAGCACTCTGACCTGAGTAGAAGAAAACTCACATGAAGCCTCGTAGCAACCAAACGATCGGCCTCTGTATTCTTTGAACAGGCCTGTTTTCAGTTAAATCTCTGTGACAAATGGTTAAAGTCAGGCGAAATGGAATTTTTTTTTTTTTTTACATGACTCTTCCTGGAATGCATTTGGGAAGTGTTAAAGTCAGGATGAATTGGAAGTGTGTGAGTCAGGGCCCATTGGTCAGTGGATAGTGACTAACTAACAGTCTGGTAGAGGAGGAAGTGTCGGATAAAGACAGATGGCTTGGACTGAGGTATCCTAGTTGTGAAGTGAAGGACACAGGCTGTTTTTAGTGAAGGCTTTTCTTTTTCTGTTCTTGTTCTCTTTTTTTTTCCTATTTATAACAGAATTGAAGTTATTTCTCCTCTAATGTGTATTGAAGCTGTTTTGCCAGGAACGCAGCGCTGTGACGTGCAGTGCGTGCAGAGACATAAAAGCACAATCACTTGTCAAAAAGGCAATTCTCAGCTCATTAAATTCATCCTCTCTCGCTCGCTCTGTTGTTGCCTGCTTCTTATTCTTGCCTCT
This sequence comes from Seriola dumerili, assembly GCF_002260705.1. Classification (NCBI taxonomy): domain Eukaryota; kingdom Metazoa; phylum Chordata; class Actinopteri; order Carangiformes; family Carangidae; genus Seriola; species Seriola dumerili. Next base: position 8,677,360 of record NW_019174474.1, read on the forward strand.
AATTCTCTCATCAGCGTCAAGCCAAGTACTCTGAGAATAAGCTGAAGTCGATCAAAGCGCGGAACGAGTACCTGCTGACACTGGAAGCGACAAACTCCTCCGTGTTCAAATACTACATCCACGACCTGTCGGACTTAATTGATGTAAGTATAAAACCACATGCTTCTGTCAGCCCTGTTCTCAGATGACTTCATCTTCAGCACAGGCTTGTTTGTCTCCAGCGAGACTGGGAAAAGTTTTTGCTGAAGATGGTCGTACATGAACTGAACATACCCTTTGCAGTCGTCCTTCTATGGACTTTATTTTTTTCTTCTTCACCTAAAGTAGACCCATTACTAATCAGAGGTGTTTTCATTGACCTTTAGATTTAAAATCATAAACAGAGGAGAAACTGATGACTTTAGCAGCTGGGCTGGATGTTAGGACACCAGACTGGGGGATGGAAATTACAGTGCAGGACAGAATTAAAAATTATCCTCCTCTTCTTCCCTTCTCGTATCATTATTGAAATCCCAGATATTATATTCACTTATACTGTGTTTGTCTGACATCGTGTTACTGTTTTGAAATCTCACCACATCTCTCAAACCGTCTGAGTGGGAGTGGCTCTGACCCTGAAACCTACTTTTTTTGTTGTCATTTATAGCTGTGGGTCATCACTCCATTCACTACAATACTCACATCTTTCAACTCTGACTTGCCAGCAGATTGCGTTGTTTGACATTTTTGCCACCTTACCTATAAACATGACTTATTTATAGTATGGCTCACTTGGGTTGGTGTTATTTCGTTGGAGAAATACTTAATGCACCATTTTCGGTGGTGTTTCTAAGGAAACGGGACGAGGCTGGGTTTTTAGCAAGCGTTTGGGGGTTTTATATTCCAGACAGGACTGAAGGAGAAGAGAAATGCAACTTCTTTTCAGCAGCATGCTGTGCGCTGAAATTACCCTCTTCCCGCTTTGCTCACACGCCTTCACATCTCACCAGGGTGTGTGTGTGTGTGTGTGTGTGTGTGTGTGTGTGTGTGTGTGTGTGAGAGAGAGAGAGAGAGAGAGAGAGAGAGGGACAGAAAGAGAAACTGTGTTCGGATGCACCCTGCGTAAGCTGTATGTGCAGCCTCACACCCATTAGGTTATTGATGAAGGAGACTTTTCAGAGTTGAAAACAAAGTGCACAAGCTGGCTGGTAGTAGTACCATGTTTGCCTGTTACTCAGGCCATGTCTGATTTCTGTGTGTAACTGTGTGAGTGTGTGTTTTGTCTGTATTTGTGGGTGCCTTGGGCGTGTGTGTCTTCCCAAGAGAGACCTTGGCCAAGGTTCTACTTATTAAAAATCAGCATTAGATCCTGGAGGTAACATTCAGGTTGTGCAACATGGAGGCAGCACTGCAAGCTCAGAACGTGCTGGACTGTTTACTAAAGAAATGTCTCTTATTAAAAGGTTAATCTGTAACTTTTCACCATACACCAGCAAATAACAGGTATTTAGTTTTTGGATCGATCATTCAAATCATTGGTCTGTTTTCTGCTGTGCTTATAAACATTACTACAATAAAAAGAAAAAAAAATCTTTAACAGCATCTGAAAACATCAGTTACTTGGATTCAGCTGTTGTCTAGTTTAGGGCTGAAATACTGAGTTGATTAATCGATTAGACAATCAACAGAAAATGAATCAACTGCTATTTTAAGTCATTTTCAAGAACAAAAAACACCATTTAACCACTGAACACGTATTAGATTTAGCTTCTCACATGTGAGGATTTGCTGTTTTTCTTTCTCATGTGATAGTAACTTTTTAATTTCTGGGTTTTGGTTGATCGGACCAAACAAGCTGTCAATATGGGCTATAGGAAATTGTAATTAGCATTTTTCAAATGACTAATCAAACAGTACCTGGTAGTTGCAGCTCTAGTCTAATGTTAGTTTGTCTATTATAAGACCTGTGGGATAATTTGTGTTGCTGTCAGGGCAAGTTCCTATCCAATGTTTTTAATTTTGATAGTACGGCAAAGCTTTTGTTTAGATGTAGATCACAGTTTCTACCTTTAGGCGTTGTGAAACTATGACATGAGACGGCTTGAAAACTGTCTTCGCTTTTCATACCTGTCGTTAGAGAATCCTGGGTGCTGGATTCTTGGAAAACATTTCAGATTTCAGGTTTACTTTTTTATAAGTTCATTCGATTATAGCCTCATCTTCCCAATTATCTGTCATCTGTAAATTCTATCTGACGTTGATCCTCTTCTTTCCATCTAGTGCTGTGATTTGGGATACCATGCCAGTCTGAATCGAGCCCTACGGACCTACCTGTCAGCTGAGTACAACCTCGAGACATCACGCCACGAGGGTCTTGACATCATTGAAAATGCCGTGGACAGTCTGGATCCGCGAAGTGACCGGCAGAGGTTCATGGAGATGTACCCCACGGCCTTCTGTCCACCGGCAAAATTTGAGTTCCAGTCTCACATGGGAGACGAGGTACGTAGTTTGGTCAACAATAGTAGTTATGATGATGATAATATCTTATAACTTATTTTTTAAATAGTTTAGAATGAAATTAGTTGTTTGTTAAAGCAGTGACACTGAAAATTGCTTTAGATCTAAATCATATGTGTTGCATTAGAAATACACAGAACAACATGTAAGTGAATTTGGAGTAGATCAGAAAAGTCGCAGACTTAATGAGGTGTGATTCTCAGTGGCTTAAGTGCAGTGTTTAACTGTCAGATTAGGTTTTATGGGGCACTAAAATTGACAAATCGTGTGATATTCCTTCCCCTGCAGCCATATAGCTCAGCATGTGCTAAGAGTTTTACTGTTTGGCTGGCAGTACCAGCGCTGATATCATGTCTGTTTGCTAGCTGCTGTTGTGTGGCTGTCTGCGTTCAGTTGGCAGAAGTCACTGTGGTTTGCTCTGCAATTAAAGAAGAATTTAGATGCCTGGTTGTGTCCTGTTTAAACCAGAGGTCATGTGACCTAGTTCCTTCAGTAGGTTGAAGTTTGAGGTTCCTGATCATTGACAGTTTATTTTCTCTCTTTTTTTTTATTCCAGGTGTGTCAGATTTCAGTGCAGCCTCCGGTGAATGGAGAGCTCATCCTGAGGTTCCAGCAGCTGCAGTCTCGCCTTGCTACTCTGAAGATCGAAAACGAAGAGGTAGGATAATGCAAAAACAAATTCAACTCACCGTACAGGTTCATGTGAACAGGGAGTGTGGGTGGTAGTTGTATCAATGTTGTCAAAACCATTATCTGCTCCTCCATTTATGTTGTCTGCCAGAGATTGCATTATGCTGCTATTTGTTGGATGCAAGATGCTCACAGTTGAGTATTAAAGCTACTGAGGAAAGTTAACTTTAGCCAGAAGTCGTCCAAGGTGAGACAGAAAAGTTGCTGATGATCTCTGCAGTGTCAAAGTTTTTTTTTTTTTTTTTTGCCTATACTCACCACACACATACACACTCTGTATTTTGCTCTTTGTCATGCCCTGCAGGTAGCCATCAAACCCGCTCTGTGAAGCTGTCATTTTGCTCCCACTGGTAGAATTCACTGTCTTGCTTTTATTTGCAGAAAACCTGTCCTGCGCTGCTCTGTTTTGACATTGGAGGTGCATCTCTGCTTCCAGGCTGTATTGTTTTAATGTTTGTGCAGCATGCTTGAGTAACTTTTTTTTATATAGAAAACAAAGGCCAATAGGGAATAAAGGCCATGCCTGCTGCTGATTCACAGAGTGCAATCACGTCCATCAGGCTGGCTTTTGTCTCACGTCTGACCTGCTTCCTCTCTATAAGCTCTCCCTGTCACCTGTCTTCATACTCTCTCTCTCTCTCTCTCTGGCTCCCTCCATATCGGTGCACTTTCTTTCTTTTATTCACCTACATAATGACCCAGGAGCATGTCACTCAGCTTTCCTCTACATCCACTGCAACTTCAGATTCAACTTTTGATCACATCATTGAATCTTGTGAAATTGACTGAGAATGCATCCACAGGAACGGACGATGATGGATAGGACAACAATTTTTTTTTTGTTCATTCAATGCGCTAATACAGATACAATTGTGGTAACTGATTAATTATTAAAGTTGTTTTACATTCCATAAAATTTCAGTCCTGATTGATCTCGGGACACTGGTGATTACTGTTGGTATTGGAAAGTGTGGTTTAATACTACAGCTCCCAGAATTCTGATGGCAGCAAATTGTAGAAATACAAGAGGAGTAACCGGTGTTTCTATTTACAGCTCAGCCAAGCAAACTTACATTGTGTTAATAAAGAAGACCATTTGTTTTTCTCCATCATGCCATGAGCAACCAAAGGTGCACACAGCGGGAGTAGTTTTCCGCACACAGCAGGGCACAGTAAAGTTACCTTGCTGAGGAGTTGGTGAGCACTCTTCACCTAACAGCTCGCGGTGGCTGCCATTTCTTGTTCAGCCATTTTCCTGAAATATTTAAAATCACTGATAAAAATTATCATAGTATTTTTTTATAGACACATTTTTGATGAACAGTGGCTGTCAGCACTCAGTGACAAATACATTGCTTTGCCTGTGACTGTGTCAAAATAAAATCCAGTGTGTTTCACCAGTTGCTCACCAATCCTTTTAATGTGAAGCAGTAGGAGCAGGAATTGTTGGGTTTGCATTAGTAGTAACTTAATAGAGTTGTGATGCAGCGATAGGAAAGTATATGTTAAACAGTGAGGCTGATGTCAATAAGATAAAAAATTACAATCAATAACACTGGGTTACAAGGATACATCATTTCCTGTTAATCCCTTGTGCACAAATTGGCAAGCAAGGGAAGAGAGGACTATGTAATTATTATTAATATTACTATATTGCGTGGTAAAGAAGTTTAATTTTAAGGATCATCAATTGAATCATTTGAATAATTTTAAATTGAATTTTGGACTATGTGTGCTACAAAGCAAGACGTAAAAATGTTGCCTTGGGCGCTCAGTACTGGTGATGGGCAGCTATACTATTTCTTTGACATTTTATAGAATAACATAAAAATTAAAACCTGATCAATAATAATAATAATAATTAAACTAATCAATTAGTTGTAGCTCTACAAGTTATCATTGTGACTGCATTGTATTGTTTTATGCTATGTAGACAGACCAGTCTGGGTCCTGCTGGTGTCATCACAAATTGACACTGCCTGCAGTATTTAAGGTATTTCTGCAACTGGGCACATACAAATGCACCTGTGTGTGCGTGTGCGTGTGCGTGCATGTGTTTGAGGGTATGATGACAAGCCCTGGATGCTCCATGTCCTTGTTCGCCTCCGTCTCTGAAGCGGATGTCCTGGTGGGTCAGAATTGGAGGGCACTGCTGCCTTGTGTTAGGATCACCAGATGGCCTCTCTTCCCGGGCACAGCGTGCCAGATACATCCTTGAAAATGAACTTTCAAAGCATTGTAATGATTTACAATCACAACTGTCAAATGTACAACAGTGAAAAAAAGGGTCTGTCTTTATCCGGCCAGGAAAAGCTGCAGGGCTGAGCTTAATAGAAGTACAGCTGTTTCCTCAAACCTCTTCGACTCCTGTGAAATGGTGAAAGAAAACATTGCTAAATAATTTACTCTGCATCAGTGGTGAGTGGGTTGCAACGTGGGGAGACTCTTACTAAGTTGTTTGGGTTAACATAGCCCTGTTGGGTGCCTCTGCAGCAGAAATTACAACTGAATCTTTTTCATTAGAAAAGTCTTAACACTGAGGATGTCGTTAATTTCAGCTCCTCAGTCAGTCAGCTTGGTTCATCTCTTTTTCACATTTAATAATCTGGCCATTTAAAGCCAGAGCTCAAACAGACTGATTTTCCTCGCCTGCTGTCCTTGTCCTCTCACCAGATGAACATGCACACTTAACGGTTGTTCTCAAGACATTTCACACTAAACTCTGGCAATCTAATGCAATCTCCTTTGCAGGGAGTGTTTGTTATTTCCTTGGATAAATCTCGGAGGCACATCAAAGCCTGTGTGTGTGTGTGTATATGTCTGTGTGTGTGTGTGCTTATAGCAGGATGATCAGCAGATTACACACTTACTACAGGGTCTGTTGAAAGCTATGGACGGCAGTCTGCCTTTTGAGATATGTTGAGATAACTATCGGCGATGTTGTACTGCTGCCCTGCGGAATAACATTGATTTATAAGTGTGACGAGTGGAATTATTTTGGATTTTGATAGAACAAATCCTATTTTCAGTCCGCTGAATGACAGCTGTAAGTAAGCCAGACTTGGCTGACTGAGCTCCTCGTGTTGATGCACTGTCTACATAGGACCCTAAAACACACCTGAGTCGTGGTTCTTTGTTAAAAATAAACAAATTTAACTCAATCCCAGAGACTTTCTTCAGGTCTGTCGTGCAGCTGCAGGGACTAATGGGCATATCCACCAGGTCTCTCTAAAAGCCCTGTTGTAATTGAGCCCAGCAGTGAACACTGGTAACTATTGGTCTGCTGAATAATGGATAAACTCAACAGCTTTTTCACTGGAAGCGATTCTCTCGCGTGCATGGGTCCTGTCTTCATGATGACAGCTGGGCCTCTCGCCTCCACAGGGGCCACCTGGAATAAGGCTGCCTGGTACCCGGGGAGAGGGAGCCCAAACACATTCAAAGCTTGATACTAATAACTGTATGTCGCAAGTCATTTACCTATTTTAGAGATCTGCTGTGGAAGAAGCTACAGTACAAATGTGTAACGTGATGGTGTAAGAGTTCAGGAACTTTTCTCTGTCTATTAAAGCCAGCAGGTTTTTTTCCATTCTAGTACACTTAATGATAATCCCTGACTGTTGTCACAAGACAGGATGATATTTCTGTAAAGTTTCATGATTTGCAGAATCCTATTTTCTTTTCTACGCTGTCATGAGCAATGTTCAAACCTGCACTGTGTTTTTACTTCGTAGGATGAATGACACTGTAACTATGTCCACATTGTGTCCCCTCCAAACACGCGTGTCAGCACTGTAATCCATCACAGCAACACATGAAAGAGGTGAAATCCACCTTGGTTTTCGGGCGGGGTTTGTTCTTTCTTGAAGGCCAAATGAGTCACAGGTCATGCATTTTAGACAAACAAGCTATAATCCACTGTTGTCTCTGTGTGTGTAACAGTTACACCAGACATCCACCATGTTTTTTCATTAGCACTGAGGTCAGACTCACTTAATACTGGAGTCACTACTTTTGAGCCGGGGTCCTCCTCACCATTAAGAATAATTAGGAGGAATTCCAGCTGCGTCTGACTCAGGACCCCATTGACCCGTGGGGCTCCCACCTTTTTAAAAGCACACACAATCAAGCTGCAATGCAACAGCACCCCCCCTCCCCGTTTTGGTGGGTTTTTGCTGGGAGATGGTTGTCTGTGTTTTCTGCATCAGCTGGGCCTCTTTCCCTCGGCAGATTTTTCACATCAGTGATTCATGCTCACACTTGACAGTCGCTAAGCTCTTCCTCCTTGTCTGTTTGTCCCCTCTATCTTTTGTCATTGTCTCTATTCCCATTTCTCATAATGCTGCAAATGCCCTTCATTGATATGTCCCTACATTGATACCATTTTAGTAAACTGGGGAGTTATTGAATTAATTTGAAAGATTAAACATCAGGCAGAACATTGACCACTGACTGCTCCCTGATTATAACCAGTTTAAGTAATGTCCTCATTCAACATCACCGGTCATATGTGCAATTATAGCAAATAAAAGTCATTTGTGATCCTTAAAATTTAGTCTTTTCAGCTTTTTTTTGTCTAAAAGTTAAGACTTCATTGTCCTAACATGACAATTTTTTCTCAACATATTATGATGTAATTAATGAAATATTACTTACTTACTTATTGCTTACTACTATTATTCTTTATAAAATGTCAACTTTTTCTTTTTAACATCAGATTTTTATTTTTTTTTTTTATGTACCCAACATTGGATGTAACACTCCATTGTACCATCACCTCTGTATTCTGATCAATCAATCAGTATTTAATCAGTTTGTATTTGGTTTGGTCTCTCTTACTTTTATGGAGCTGTTACAGACTCGTTTGCCCTCTCATTTGTTTGTCACAGACTCTGTCATCTTGTGTCATCATATAGCAGACTGGGTCATGTCCTGCAGCACTCGCACTGGCTGAACATGTTTCTCACTAAGTGGCGGGCCATGCTGAGCCAAGTCCTGACATTTATAAGATCCAAGAGAAGCACTCCTGTTGACAAGGAAGAGGCGGTTATGGAAATGAATCTTAAAAGCCTGCGACTGAATGTACCATCTCCGGCCGACACCGTTCACCTCTGGTCCCTCTTGAGTGCGTGGAGATGGATTGCTTTGGCTCAGAGTCGTGTTCAGGGGCTGGTGGATTTTTGTGTCTTGTCAGAAAACACCAGAATTTTTCAGAGTGTCATGGGATGGAGAGAGAGGTTTTAAGGGAATGTGATGATAGAAGCTGCTAAATATGCTGTGATGGTAACATCGTGAGATGACATTTAGCTTTTAAGCAGGCGACTCTTCGCTCTGACAGACTCTTCTTCATCTTCACCCTTTCCTTTGTGTACCCAGATCAAAAAGACATCAGAGGCCACCCTGACCACCATCCAGGACATGGTGACCATTGAAGACTATGACGTGTCCGAGTGTTTCCACCACAGCCGGTCCACCGAGTCGGTCAAGTCCACGGTGTCTGAGACGTACCTCAGCAAACCTAGCATTGCTAAGAGGAGGGCCAACCAGCAGGAGACGGAGCAGTTCTACTTCATGGTGAGTGGAGATGTGTGGTTTAAAAGGAGAAGATCCTGAGGGTCCAAAGGTAAAAGACAGCAGAGATGTCTTTTTAATTCTCTACAAAAATAGAAATAAATCTCTTATAGACTATCTTTGATGCCTCCGTTTGTCTTCTAAACTTAGATGTTTTAAAAGCAGTGAAAATGCCAGTTTTCTCTGTTTTAATAGTTTAAAAAAAAAAAAAAAAAATCTCTAAAGATGAATCTGAGAATATGAATTTAAAGATTTTATCTGGACTTTAATGTTCTTAATCTGGGCATGTAAATTGGACTCTGAATCTCATGCACCAAGCCCCTTTGAAATCTCTCATCAGCTGACAGAGTGGGGTAACTCTCCCAAAATATTTCCATCTTGTAAGGCTAACCACTATCCTGTTCCAGTCTGAAGATGGACATGCTCTGATAAAGGCTTTAAAAAGACTCTCAGCGTGTCCTTTGCCCTTGGCTGCTTTATCGTAGATTGCTGTCTTAAGAGCGGGCGCTCCGGCTGGCACTCAGGGCCACCGTGTAATTACTCTCAATTCTCCACAGAAATTCCGGGAGTTTCTGGAGGGCAGTAATCTCATCTCCAAACTGCAGGCCAAACACGACTTGCTGAAGAGGACACTCGGCGAAGGTACAGTCACGATCCCTTTACCTCCCCGCCTCTTATAGCTGCCACTGTTCTCGTCTCGAGCACTTGCACTTTATTCTTACCTCTGAATGTCAAATTCACTTCCACCAGTCCTCCGTCAGCAAAAATGAGGACATTGTTAACCCTAATCAGTGTCCAAACAGCCAACACAAATAAATTAGTTACTTTTTATTTTCTCCATTTCAGCCCCTTTCTGTGGCAAATTTCCCATTATTTGCCTGCTTTTTCCTCTAGTCAAAGCTCCTAGATGGTAATCTGGGTTTTAGCCAGGCAAGCCAGAGCTGAGGGGGATTGTGAACTTGTATTATCCGTCTTAGTGACTGATTTACCCCCCCCAACTTAATAGACTGCCATGTATTAGAGGGGTGGTGGCCATTATGATGGTCTTTTCTTGTTCTACACTGGTGGGATCTCCTTGAGGCATCAGCTAATCTACCGTCAACCCAAAGAGTATCTGTCAGTCATTGTTCTAACCAGCGGTCCTGGTGGTCTCCGTCAAACTGTCCGCGTAATGAGTAATGGAGCCGTGTGCTAATGAGGAAGAGAAAACTCTCCTGCTTCTCCCACATGCTCCTTAATCATATTGTTGTCAATGAGCTGAGGCAGTGTGAGTCACACAGACACACAGGCAGGTCAGTTCCTGTTCATTGGAACAGATGGCTCCGCAAACGAAAATACTCCTGTTCTCCAAAACCATTTGGAAGCTATTCTGTGCTCAGTCTTCCTTTGCTTGTCCAAACTTGTAGCTCTGTGAATTACTATAATGATTAGTGTGTCTGTGTGCCTGCGTCAGTTGTAAACTGTATAACCATGTGCCTGGTAGATGTTTGTTTGTACTGTAACTGTAATGAAGCTAAAGTGTTGCCCCTGTATTGGTGTTGTTGGTGCTGCTCAAGAGGCCAGCGGTTGTGGACAGATGGCAACCTCCAAACGCTTCACTAGGCGTACGCACAATGCACCGCAGGGACCTCAGAGACAGGTCCTGGCATGTCAACACATTTAACTTCCCCTCACATCTCCTCTCTTTTCTTTCGTAACCCGCAGGCCACAGAGCTGACTACATGACCACAAGGTAAAGCACACACTCTCACAGACACACACTTCAGGACCTGTGCATATTTAAGATACACATCCAGTCCACGTTTCTTTCATCAGTCACAGGAACTCTTGTTGCAGCTCATCAACGCGAGGACACTTCGCCTCAGGACGTTCTCATGTGAAGTCCTCTGTGACCATAAACGCAGAGGAGTCTGTAGTTGGACTCAGAAAACCAAAACCCCTGGAGAGCACTGAGCAGATGTTCTGCTCTCCATGTTTTTAAGCCCAGTTTGGTATCGTGCGGCGTGGGGTAGTGTACTTCACAGTCCCAGCAGCACTGCCTGTCAGGCTGTTAAAGATGATCAGAGTCTGTAAAGTGGAGAATGTTTAACCTAACAAACTAATCAGAAGGCGAGAGAGGAGAGGAGAAAGAATTTGCATAAAATTTACATATTTTAGATTCAGGTTAAAAGTGCAACAAAAGAGGAATGAATGGGGACAGATGGGTCAGTTGAATTTTTGCATCTTTGAAAACACATCCTCATTCATTTTTAAGCATGGAATTAACTTATTAAATTTACCTACATTACTGTAATTATAATAATGCTTGCACTTTTTTTTTTTTTTACAATTTTAGTCGCTAATTTTAGCCGTATAGAAGCTTTATATTTCAATTACATTTGATATTATTGGTCTGTCAGCGAAGAAGAGAAAAGTAATTTAAGTTTTCTTCATCTGAAATTTATAGTTATATTTATAATCAAAATAATCAAGGTTGAAGTTTTATTTTTATTTTTTTGATGTTTTGTGAATTTTGTCCTTTTAGAATTGGGAACAACATCCGACAATATTATCAGTTATTACAGAAACTCTGAGATGTATCTTCTTTGTACACTTAAAATGTAGTACTTTATACTTTTAAGGAAAAATCTCTTGAGCTGGAATGATTTCTACATTAATTGATTAGTTGATATACAAACAAAAGTAAAGTAACATTGTTTTTATATTATTAGGAAATCTGCTGAATTCTCACTGGAGTGACGGTGTGCATATTGGCAAAGTTTTATTCATATTGCAAAGACATCATCTTTTGTGTTGGTGTGATCTTCAGGCCTTTCCAGCTGGATAGTTTTATCATTATGATTTAGCAGCAGAAGAGACCAAAGTCCTGGACTCTTTTCAGTTCAGTCCTACAGGTCACGAGAAGCCAAACTGCATTAAGTCTTAAACACATTCACACAAACTAAGAGAGGCAATCTCCCGCAGGGCCTGTCATGAGGTGGATACTGACGCATACGATGCTCCCAGCGGGGTCTGATATTTTACTGGCCTGTGATATCTCACGGAGAAAGAAAAGACTGGATTATAAAGAAAAGATTAATTCAGCAGTGTCTGAAAATACTCTCATTCACCTGTCCATCATCTTGAGTCGGAGGATTTTAAAGATTAGTCAGCCTCAACTTCAGCTCAAGTTTTTGAAGGACATGGAGGTTATTGAAGAATATGTTCGCAGAGATGAACCATTCTGAAAGGAGCACTGCATTGTTTACTTATTCTAATGCATTCTTTGTATTCTAGACATCCAAATGGGCCACTCAAAACCCACACTGGCACCCGGCGGGCTAGACCCCGCTCTGTTTTTAATGTTAGGTTATTTAATGGCAATTTGGAGTCGTTTATCAAGGTACTGATTATCAGTTTGCCCGCTCGACATCGCTCCTCCTCCTTTCTATTTTCTGTCTTGCTCTGGCTTTCTGGCCATTTTGGTGGGTTCCCCCAAAGCATCTTAGCTTTGATTTATCTTTAACCAACAAAAAGACAACAACATATTTGTGCTAAGATGGATTCTGGAAACCTTCCTCATGAGTCAGTGAGCTCTCGCAGTCGGCATCTGAGATGTAAGGGTGGCACTGATAGATTTGGAAGGCTGCAGGAGGAGAGGAATGGCAGTTGGAGGGATAAATGTTTGTCTCCGTCAGCTCCCCTGACTCACTGCTGACCTGGCATCACTGAGCCGCTCTGGCAGAGATATTCTCTCCTCCTCTGCCAGAGCGAGAGCAGAGGCCAGTGAAAGCAGCAGAATAAATGGCAGTCAGGGGAGCGGATGCCAGACTGATAAGGCGTGCTGCCTCCTCCTCCTCCAGTTTCTTCACTGCCTCTCACTGGTGGCCGCGTCCAGCCCTACCTGGTCCTGTCCAGTTCTCACTGTTTTCTTTTGGGTTTGATGCCAGCACAGAGGGGAATGAGGGTGCGCTCTTAGTAAAGGCTTTGGTGGGCAGCTGCTGTGGTCCTAATCTGGGTCTTGCTTTTCTCTCTCTCTCTCTCTCTCTCTCTCTCTCTCCCTCTCCCTCTCCCTCTGTCATCTCTGGCTCTTGCGTCCTTTCTCTGTAGCCGTGGACGACGGAACTCACACGCTCGACATCAGGTAGACACCTTGAAGCATCTTGGGGGGGCCCATGCTGCTTGCCTGCGCTCATTTCCTTTATCTGTCCTGCCTTAACAACATTTTCACCTCCATGTTGTGTTTTGTCGTTATCTCATAATCTCATAAATCTGATAAATGATGTGAGTGAACTCAGACAGACTGAATTGAAGAAAATCTGATCAATCAAGATTCCTTAAAGATTTTGTGAAAAATTGTATATTTAGTTTGAATTGTGTTTGGAAATCCTCAGCATGAACCACTTCCAATATTAAAATTGAGTTTGTCTGGTATTAAGCAGTCAACCCCCAGTCTCACATTTCCAGAGAGATAGAATTACATAATCGTGCTGCACCCAGACCTGTGCCTCAACCCTCACAGCTCCAACGATAGATAGTCGATTTTGGCATGGTCGCTGTGTTTGGACCCATGCGTATACCCCTGAGGGCTGTAAACAGATCCACTGTATCATTAAAGGCATGTACTGAGTCACTGTCCAGCACTGAGCCACAGGAGCAGCTGGCGCCGAGGCAGAACAAGAGCACAGTGCACGTCTAAGTGCGTGAGAGGAATGTGTTTTCTCTGAAGGAGACGGTGCTGCTCCCTCTCATCTCCCCTCACCTCATCTCATTCTGCACCAAACTCCATATCGAGTGTGTGGCTCTTTAGATAAGCTCTCATTAATTTAAACACAGGGTGCACTTGATTGCTAGCATAACAAGACAAAGTATATTTAGCAGCACTGGAGGCCAATTGAAATGTGTTGGACAGCATTTTTGTGCACGCTTGCTGTTGTAGCTTGTCGGTGATTTTTTTCTATACTTAGTGATATTTCATAATCATTACAGTAGACTGGGCATGAGCAGCCGGTGAAGTCAACTCAGTCTGTCTTAGTCAGCTCTCACAAAATAACCCTCACCTTGTATGTAATCCTCCAAACTTCACTTACACTGTTTGCATGTTTTTATACATCTAACATCACATTGACTAGTTGCTGTTAGACCCGACCGATGCATTTGCATATAATCAGCACACACTGGATTATGACAGATATAAATGGCCTAACTGTGTATGTTTGCAGATATGCAAAAAAAAGAAATTTAGAGCAGTAAACTGCAATAATGAAATTCTTATGTATATGTGTCTTTTTCAGCAGTTTTGTTTGATGCTTTTGTTTATTTATAGTCATTGAATGTATTTAATTACAATTAAATTTACTGTTATGTATTTAATGTTAAAAGATAAAAAGAAAGAAAAAATTAAGCAAATCTATTATATCATATTTTTGTTTAACATTCTCAGTTATTGATATTCACTGTATGTCATTGTCATGAATCCAGAATGGGTCGGGCTCTAGCTCTTGTGCTTGTAACAAAAGGGCAAACAGTACATGATCTGACATTTGGGTGTTTTTGTTTACTCTGCCTTCAAAGGACTCTGGACAAGCTATCCCCCGTGTGGTCGAAAGCTGTATTCGCTACATAAATTTGTATGGTGAGTTGGTTGTTATGGTACAGTGTACAGACATTTTGTCACTTCAGTTAAGTGATCATGAAATTGTTATATACTGTATTTATATTTGATGTGATGAATTCCTCTTATAAACCAACCAACCTGCTTCATTTTTGGGTCCATTTAACTTTGGTGAAAAGTGACACTTGAGTGATTTCCAGGCGTTGATTGTTTGGGGCGTGTCCTTTTTTCTTTTTCTTTTTTTTTCATGTTGGGGTTTAAGTTTGTTCCACTTCAGTCAGTCGCAGTCATGGGAAAATGCAGATTCCATCCTGTTTACAGCGGTGCAGCCTTTTTCCACCCTGCTTTGCAGACATAATGTACCGTGAGACAGACAGATAGCTCAAGCCCGGCACAAATGATGAGTTAGAATATTGGTTTTAAACCAGATCAGAAATGTCATTCTGAAAGAAAGTGAACTCTAAGCATTGAACATGTGACAGTAGTGAGCGCTAGTGAGCGTTTGCAGGGCCGTGTGCTGCATCTCATCGAGCAGCCAGCTGCAGACGTGCAGAGAGAAATCTAAAAGGAGGAACAGCAGACTAATTATGTTCCTCCTGACCCTTGACCTCTCCCCTTAGTAAGTCCTAATCCCAGCTGAGAGACACTTTAGTAAAGCTTGATTGCGGTCTCCCTGACTCATTAATTATCCTTAATTAGAAAAGTGAAGGGGCTTAAAGAACAGGATGTGCCTTTTAGGTCCAAATGAAGAAGCTTTTCCTCATCTTCTTTCTCTCCATCGTCTTTACCCTCTTTGTTTGTCTGTCTCTGTGCAGGCCTCCAACATCAAGGAATATTCCGTGTATCTGGATCCCAGCTGGAAGTCAATGACATCAAGAATTCATTTGAGAGAGGTACAAGATAAATGTATAATTATAATTATGTTATGCTGAACCATATTGAGTCAGTAAAGTTGTTGTAGTTGTTAATTAGGTGTATTTCACATTGAGTCTTGTTTGTTTTAAATTGTTAATGATGTCCATGATGACCTGTCTGTGCCTTAGGAAACGACCCTCTGACAGATGATGAGAACAATCATGACATCAACTCAGTGGCTGGAGTTCTCAAACTTTACTTCCGGGGTCTGGAGAACCCTCTTTTCCCCAAAGAGAGGTTCAATGATCTGCTCTCCTGCATCAGTAAGAAAACACACCTTTTTGTGCTCTTCTTTGTTTTCTTTGTTTGTCTTGATTATGACATAATAATAAAGTGTTTCTGTTAAAATCTTTAGCTTAAATCATTCAATGAATTTTTCTTCAGTGTTATATCTGTTCCTCTCACTCACATGGAATGTGGATCCTCACTGTCAAAATAAAACTCACAGCTTGCTTCACTTGTGAAAGTACATTTCCCAAAACTTTGTCTGATGTTTTTTTTTTTTTTTTTTTTTTTTAACAAAATTTTTTAAAAATCATCCATCAAAATGAAGCTCCTCACACAGCTCTTTCATCAGCAGAATGGCTCCGGCGTCTTGTTTTGACACTGTGTGAACACTGCTCCGTGGTATTACTCTGTGGTATTTGGTTGAGTGCTGGGGGGATATTATCTGTCATAAGTGGCACAAAGCTGGTCATGCTTACAGGATGGTGGTGGAATGTTAAATGTCCACAGAACTGAGCAGCGTTTGAGTCCAGAGCTGAATCCACACTGAAGTCCTCACAAGAATAGTCACATTGTCATGTTACTGGGTCAGTTCACAGATCAGTCAGCTCTTTGTGTGGCTTTTTAAGACATGACATGGGGGTGCTTTTTAGCTCTGTTAAAGAACAATGGAACATGCACAGAAAAGAACGAGAGTCACATGGACACAACGTGTGTGCTGTAATGCCTTCTGCGGCTTTGAGCGTGTTTGTGTGTGTTTTTCTGTTCATGCACACTTTTGTGTGCTTGTGAGTGTGTGAAGTGTGTCTGTGTTTGTTTCCTGGGTGTACTTTTACACATTTATGCAGGATGAGTGATGGGGATTCCCTGTTTACATTCCCCAGTTTAACATGCCAGTGATTGCAGTGCGGGCTGAATGCCCAGCAGGCTCCATATTAAATACCCTCTGCTTATTCCATATGGAGCAGCTCCGACCAGCTCCGAGATCACGTTTCCCTTTAACCACTCTCAGTTGACTGTGTTTTTAATCATCACAGCAGTGTTCTGCAGCTCCTGATCGCTTTTACCTCGAAATTTTCAGCAGGGATGTTTTGCACAGGTGTACTTACACGTGTGTTTGTAGATGATGTATATGTTTTCATTGGAGTAAGTCTTGCTACTGAAGTCCTGAGGAGCTTCCAGAATCCTGGTTAGGTATTCATGAAAAATGAAATACATCACAAGTATCCCAGAAGCTCAAATCCCAGATGGCACAGAGTGGCTGGAGGGTGACAAGACTATTTTTAGCAGCCGGCACAGCCCCAGCTCAGCTAAATAAAAAAGGCTGCCTCAAGTGCCACAGCAGAACAAATGCGATAGTAGTGAAAGACATCAAGGTTGGCATCCTCAAGCATTTTGATAAAAAAAAAAATATGAGAAAGAGGTAGAATGTTTTGCCTCTGTATAAAGATATGACAGTGATCCTGTGATGAAGTTTGTTGCGAAGAAGTCACTCTCTTGTAGGCAATCAGCTCTGAGTTTTGCAAGGCAGGAAAAACAAGTGGAAAAACTGAAAAAGAAAAGAGATTTGGACAAAACAAAGCAGGAAAAACGATGTGTCGTCCTTGTTGTCAGATGCTAACAGAGAATGCTGACTTCCTTCTCCTCTTTCTCTTCCTCTGTGGTGTCAGCAGAAGAACACAGACTGAGGTGAAGGCCACTACCACAGAGTTAATACATTTCCTGTGGCCTCCTCCACACACACACACACACACACACACACACACACACACACTCTCACTCTTATCACTGCTCTTTGCTGGTCCCCCAGAGACACACAGTAATTCTGATAAGTAATTGGCTAAGCTTCAATATGCTCTTGTATTCATATCATGGGACTCGGTGTGGTGATAATCAATATGTGGACACCATCAGATAAATAAGGTTTTTTTTCATAAACAGCTGTGCAGGGTAGTGCATTTGATCTGAGAGGTGAATGGGTGAATGGACAAACATGGACTCTGGACCCCTTACTTAATTCATTTAACAATATTTACTTGTATCACAGCATTTTCCTTTTTAACATCATGCCCTCTGTCATTTTTTGCTGCTCTAGGAATAGAGAACCTGTATGACAGAGCACTGTACATCCGTAAGATCCTCCTCACCATTCCCAGATCAGTCCTCATCGTCATGCGCTACCTCTTCGCCTTCCTCAACCAGTAAGTTTATAGACGCTAACCAGTAAATCCTTCCTTTATTCTATTTTACAAGGTTTGATCCCGCTTAACTAAACGTCAACCTAGGTTATGAGCACCCACTACTGTCAGTCGTGATTTGATCTGAAATACTGTCCCCAGTGCTATGTCCTTTTCTCATTCAGGCTCTTTGTCCCCATCTCTCTTTCCTTGCTTCCCACCGCCCTCCCCCTTCCCACTTCAGTTTGTCCCAGTACAGCGACGAGAACATGATGGACCCATACAACCTGGCCATATGCTTTGGCCCCACGCTCATGCCCACACCAGACAGCCAGGACCAGGTCTCCTGCCAGGCCCACGTCAACGAGATCATCAAGACCATCATCATCCACCATGAGACCATCTTCCCTGATGCCAAAGAACTGGACGGGCCCATATATGAGAAGTGCATGGCCGGAGGAGACTATTGGTGAGGAATGAGAAAATACATAAAGTTCTTTTTTTCAGGTTGTGCTTCAGTTACCTTCTCAGAAGAGGTTACACAACTGACAGTGAACAGTGTAGCTATTGGGTCACCCATGTCTGAGGGTCAAGTTGTAGGTTATCCAGGATTAAAAGCAAATAAAGAAAAGCTGATGAGGTCACTTCTTGCAGCTGCACTGCTTTCCTAAATGACATGTAGGTTGGAGAGTCAGATAAACGTCGGTCGTTTTCTCATTCTGTTTTTTTTTTGTTTTGTTTGTTTTTTTTTGCTGTGAATGGAACAAAGGCACTCAGCCAGACCTCCTTCGTTAGGCACTCACTCAGCATGCAGGTATGCATGCGCTCTCAGCGCTACAGCTGTGTCAGTAGTATGTCATTGGAGTTGATATGAGTAATTACACACGCCAATTAGGTGTCTGTGGTTAAGGAACATGACAAGGTAGAGCATGTTTCAGGGCTGACTTTACATGGTGGACTGCTTTCTAGGTGAGACAGGCTGAAACAATCACTTTAATTACCACCATCATCACAGCAGGAGGAAAAAGAAATAGGTCACCTGGCAGGGAGAGGATGATTAGGTGAATTGCAGCATGCACTGGAGTCAGACAGATCAAACCTGAGGCTCTCTGCCAGCTCCACATCTGTAAGCACGGCTTATCACTTGTTTCTCCCTCTCTTTATCTGTCCCTGCTTGTCCCTTTCTTTGCCCTCACATCACCACATACTGACAAAGATTTATCCCAGTCTAGAGCTAATCACCTGTCTGAGCACGACTGTGTCCCCCGAGGGAGGCTCATGGAGCCCTGGGGAGATTTGTTGTCTTGGCTGCCTCCCTTTCTTGCAGAAGAGGAGGTAGCTAGTGACATGTTAGCATGGGAGGAGACACTCACTTCCTGGCAGGGGTAATCTGTGGAGATGTGTGTGCGTGCGTGCGTGCGTGCGTGTGTGTGTGTGTGTTTTTGGCATTACTGCCAGCTCTCTCAGCACGATGCCAGAAGAAGACCATTTAGTAAAAGAGGCCCAAACCACAGATAGAGGATCTAAGCGTCTCACAGAATACTGATAATGACCGTTGTCTGAACTTCCTCTAGGTTATATTCATTGTAAAGACCTCCCTTCCTTGTCGTCTTCTCTGGAATGAGATTTGAGGAGAAACCTTGTTTTCATCAATTGAATTAGTGTCTCTTCTGACTAGAGTCTTTTTTAGGAAATAAAAGAAAAAGAAATGAAACTTTCGCCTGTTTTGATACTGTCCCTTAACCCCTGACCCTTCACCCTTGTTGTGGATGTGACCCTGATGGTTTTCATGGCGTCTCAACAGCGAGAGCCCCTACAGTGAGCATGGAGCCCTGGAGGAGGTAGACAACGAGGGAGGGACGGAGACACACACCAGCGAGGACGGTGAGTGCCTTTACAAACATGCATGCATACATAATCACACAAATACCTATATTTATGTGTGTGAATATGCCACATTTACACACATGTAAATAACACACACACACACACACACATCTAAAGTAAAATGCTGTACTGTCCCGTCTATATACTTTGTCCAGGCTCAAGCTTTCCCTCGTGTCCGTGGCGTTGTGAGGGTTAACCCCAGCTCTCTGCAGCTAATCCTGCCTTTCAGCCTGTTAAATGCAGTAACCTTGAAGGGCCAGGGAACTGGGCTCTCGGTGATGGACAGCCATTCATATTCTAATGCTGCTTTTCCCTTGGGGCTTTGGGACATCTCCACGTCCCCATTTACAAATTTCCATGGTGGTCTGCACCCACTGGACCCCTTGGGAGAGAGAGATTTACAACCTTGGGTTAAAATTTTCAGTTCCCTTGATTTTTGTTTTTTCTTTTTCATTTCCTTGTGAAAAATCTGTTATAGTAATTTGTAAAAGAATAGCAACTGTATGGAGTGTGTCAAGAGTGTCAGGTTTTAATAGCTTTTCAAAAATTATACGGTCTGTGTTTTCTCAGCGTAACTACATTTCCATGTGTCCAAGAGAAATATGAAGAAATTAAAAAAAAACACCAGGCTCATGTAGACAGTGGAGGAAATGATAGACGTCTCTCTGACCTGGGTGGGATACGCTCAAGCTGTGTGATCATACATGTGGTCCTTTGTTTAAATGAAATGGATACCAGTCGGTGTGGTCCAAATCAAATAATGACTGAGTTAGCTGAAACCAATATATCAGACAGGATCAGGCGTCGCTGTTTAACTTCCAGCGAAAAGCAGAAAAAACACGATAAAAGTTCAGCTCATTAAAAAGTGATAAAAATGACAGAGAGCTGTCCAGATGTAGACAATGTGAGCAAAAAAGAATCAACCTATAGCTGAGCCAAGTCTTCATATCTTACCTTGGTAACAGACTTCCCCAAACCTGTTTCCATGGTGACAACAACTGCCCCAATCCTGTCTCCTTTTCACACCCAGAGACAATTTTTAGGGGCTCCCAGTCATCATTCGTCATCTGTCTCCATAGACACAGCGTGGAAATATGGTTGATCTCCTCTCATTACATCAGCTGTTAATCACTCTCCTTCCAAATTGAAGTCGTCATCTAAATGTCCTCTGTAACTAAAGAGGACATCTGATTAGACGGGGAAAGTTCTGCATGTGAGGATTCCCACTGTAAAACACAGATGTCAGCCATCAACTCTTTGAGTAATTAACGGAAGATTATGTTTTCCAGAAATCCCTTGCTACCATGGTTTAGTTCCAAAAGCTTTTCTGAGCGGACTGGGAGGATGTCCGCACTGGCTGAGTCCCTCCCTGTGGAGTCTTGTCAAGTTATTGTCATCAGTTATTTTTAAATCCCCATGACCTCATTTGGATTTCAGACACAAAAGCAAACCTCTTTTCCTGTTTAAGTTAGCAGCACTCACTTTTGCAGTCTAAAGTGGGGATATATTTTTTTTACTATCCCCTCTCTCTTCTCAAAGTGCATTTGCCCTCTTTGCCACCAAAGTAAGCAGCAGACAGAGAGAGAGAGGGAGGGAGAGAGAGAGAGAGAGAGAGAGAGAGGAGTAAAAAATCATTCCACGTGTTGGTCTAAGTAGCTGCCCGGAAATCTCATCGTCTCAACAGCATGGCCCCCTGCAGTGTGTCACGGCTCATTTGCTCTGATAGGTGATCTGGACTGGCCAGATTTACACACACAGCACACACAGAAAGTAAAGCTACGATTGTTGCTTTAATCAGGTGTTAGAGGGAAAAAATGAAGAGGGGGACATATGTGTGGATGCCTGATTATCAAAGTGTAAATGACATCGTGTTAGATGTTTTATAAAGCCTGTACCCAGTTTGTGGCCTCTCATGTATTACCATTACATCTGAGTCACAGAGCTAACCATCCAATTTTCTAACTATCCAGTTTTCTGAAAATATACAGTATAGCCTTGTGATGTTTGTAAAAAAAAAAAAAAGATTGAATATTGCTTACTCAGAATACTCGGACTTTCTCCACCTTCTGGATGAAAACAATTTTTAAACTTTCAATTCCAAGTTTCACCTCAGCTTCCCAATCCAAACACAGTGAAGGTGACTCAAAATTAAAAATGTTATTATCAGTTGTGATATTTTCATAGAAAATATTATGTTAATATTTTTTTTTGAGGAGCAAAGATGTGTCATTTTCTTAGGAATTATCTTGCAGCAGACAGTATGTTTTTTATCCATATGGTTAGAGGAGTCTTCTTGCTTCCTTGACATACCTTCAGAACAAGGATAAGTTTTATTACACGACCTTCTGCTATATTTTTCAGAAAATCAGATGCTAAGCTCTGTGACTTGAATGTAATAATACCCGAGAGGCACGAGCTGCGGATACGCTTTATAAGACCTGTAACATTACCCCTCCTACCATGTATCTTATGTCAGTTATCCATATAATTTTGTCTTCACACCTGATTAAAACAACAATAATAATACTAAATGAGAGGCACAAACTTGGATTATATAGAGCCATACATTGTCCCAACGTATTTCTTCTCAGGGCTGACGCACATGACAGTCTCACGGCTGTCGTGCAGCGAGATAAACTGTCTGTTTTCAGAGTGGCACTTCTCGCACACCATCAATACATTGATGTTCTATCTGCTGGTAAATTCACTGCAAGGTCAGAGGTCAACTAACTGGCACATTGATTATATATCACTTTGCAGGAGTACAGCAGGATGTCCTTGTTGTCAAGTGCCCCAGTAGGCATACTGTATATATTGGCTTGCACATGTTAAAGGGCAGTCTGTTTACTGTACAGGGAGGGTATAAAAATTCATGTCTAACCCACTTTAATCTCTTCAAGCCCAGCATGGAGTCTCCTGCAAGCACCCACGATTAATATTTGTCTTCAGAGAAAAATGCAGATAGAATAGAAAAAAGGAAGAAAAAAAATTATACCCTCTGCTGATGTATTGATCCTAACCATATTTCATAACAGGCTTATTCTCCCCTATTCCTATGTATGAATGTGGATGTAGAGCAACATCCACAGCGACTCCGCTCCAGTGGCTTGTGTAAGACATCTGACAGTTCGTATCTCTTACACCACAGGCCTCCAGCTCTCACATTTCTTTAACTCTATTCACAATGTGAGAGTGTGTGCATGCACGTGTGTGTGTGTGTGTGTGTGTGTGTGTGTGTGTGTGTGTGTGTGTGTGTGTGTGTGTGTGTGTGTGTGTGTGTGTGTAACCTCGAGTGGTTGAGTCTGAAGTGATTCTCAGTTATAATTGCACAACATGACAGAGGGGATCCTTTACCGCAGTGAGATCTGAGTTTATAACCCGCTGCTTTCAGCCACAGCCACGTCACTGCAGTGCTGTGTGTGTGCGTGCGCCTTCGGCAGAGATGTTTGACAAACATTTATAGACCTAAAGGAGGATGGATGGAGAGGTTGAAGTGAGAGAAAGAGATGGAGAAAATAAAGAGATGAAGAGAAACCCCCTTGACTGATAAGGGTGCCGTCAACTTTATTAACAGCCTTGTCCTCTGCAGTGCAGCCCAATTAATTCAGACAGTAAATTCCTGCTTGTCACATTTCATTGGAGCCACGTTACATCCACCCTGTCAATCCAGACAAGCCAATGATGCAAGGAAGCTGTCGAGTTAAAAGGTTGAAAAAAAAATAAAATAAAAATAGATGAGGTTGAAAAGGACACTGAGAGAAATGAAGAAACCTCCGCACTGCTCAGAATCACAGCTGTATTTCCCCTCTCACGTGGCTCGCCTGCTCATTTGGGAATTACTTTCAAGCTCCTCTGAAAGATATATCATGATGGCTTTTCACGAGCGATACAAGCTTCAGCCATTTACTCTTAGCTACCATTGTTGATATAGAAAGGCTGTGTTAGGGTGAGGCTACGTCTGTCCAGGGACCCCCTGTCTGACTTAAAGTGAGATGGGAGGAGGGCAGGAGTGAGGGAGGAATAAAGAAGCTATTTTTAGACCTGTGTTGCTGTAGTGCATGCATATTGGCTCGGAGACTTGTACCTTTTTGAATAGGAGATTCGACTGTAGCTGTTGTTGAAACGGCAGATGTTTTCTTCAACATAAAACTAATTGACAGTAATTAAAAAAAAAATTGTGGACTTGGAGAGAGTAAATCAGTACAAATGAATTGAACTGCTCAGTCTACCACTAATTAGTATTGTTTGTAATAACTTCTGGTCTCTCCCATGTTTATTTCCCATGTCACTAATCCAGGGCTGTTTGTACAGGTATTGACTAGTTATCAACTCAATCTAAGGATCCATACAGCTACTGACATGCCCCTGAGTCATATAGATCTCCTCTCACCAGCTTCTATAAATATCCTGCTAAAGCTCCTCTGGGCTTGTTGTGGCCCTGGCCTGGTGTTGTAGAGCTGGGTTACTATTGACTACAACTGAAATAACTAACTGGCTTAGCACACTTTGAACTCCATGTGCACAAAAGTGTGCATCCACGTGTATAAACATGCCAATATTAGACTGTCCCGCCTCAGAGCCAGCATGTGTTTAAGTGTATGTATTGTATTATCTATCGAGATTGAGGTTTTTTTATTCATAATGCTGCATCACTTGTATCAATCATTAAAATGTCTGCACATAAAATAATAGCTGCCTCTTCATGATGTCTTTGCCTTGTCTGACACACCTGACCTGTTCAATGCTCTTCCCATTGACAGAGGGCGAGCCCATTGAAGCCATTGCCAAGTTCGACTATGTCGGACGCTCTTCCCGAGAGTTGTCCTTCAAGAAGGGCGCCTCCCTGCTGCTGTATCAACGAGCATCTGAAGACTGGTGGGAGGGACGGCACAATGGCATTGATGGCCTGGTGCCACACCAGTATATCGTGGTCCAAGACATGTGAGTTTTTTCTTATGTATATACTGTATGTCTATGAAAATATATCTGATATTACAATTGAAAAGAAAACTATATTGACAAGTTACACATATGTATTGTAAACAGCTCAGTCTTAATTGTATATAAGATGTGTTTTCTCTTATTTTAAATGCAAGCAAAAAAAAAAAACGGGATCATACACAGAGCTTGTATGCACAGTGAGTACTCCAGTCAGATCACCTCCAATGACCTAACCTCTTACTGTGGGCTGTTGCAAAGGAATAGTTAAACATTTGTGAAATGTGTTTATTCACTTTCTTGCTGAAGGTTGATGCCACTCTCTGTATGCTAAATATTAAGGTACAATTAACAACTGGTTAGCTTAGCTTAGTTTAGCTTGGCTCTTTTCAAAGATAACAAAATCCACCTACCATCACCTCTAAAGTTCACAAGTTAACATGCTATTTCTTGTTTGTTTAATCAAGACAACGTGTAAAAACAACAAATCGTTGTTTTACAGGGAGTTGTGTGCCAGGCAGGGAGCAGTTGCCAGGCAACCAGGGAAGGTTCCCTGCATATTTCCCCAAAATGTTGAACTATTCCTTTAAGGTTTAGCAAATACATTTTTGGAAAAAAAAAATCAGTAGAAATCATACTGTTGTGATAATGCTGTAGCTCTAAAGCAAAAAAAATATCATACAGGTGGTGCACTGAGGAAATCGTACTTTCTTCTCTCTTACATAATAATTTTTCCTCAGGCAGCTAAACTACTGCCAGCTCCACTCAGAACATTAGAGTTGTGGTTTAAAGAATAATCCTCTAGATCTCCCTCATGATATCCTTGTGAGATAAACAACTAACTTGTCCGTGTTGACTTTGCTGTATAAGAGGCCACCAGGCATCAGTTGACTGTAGGGTCATGCTTCGAGGACCTTCAGCCTTGTTTGCCCTGCCCACCACTGTCGTCCCCGCTCAGCTGTGGTGCGTTCTCAGTCTCCACTGTCCTTAACCAGCCCTTCTTTCACTGTTTCTGACTCTCAGCACTAACAGGCATACACTCTGCCATGGAGACTGTTGGTGCCTTATGGACTGGATTCAGTGTCTCGTTAGGACGCGAACAAAATTACTCCAATCACTTAGTAGCTGGCCGACAAAATGGCCATTTTGACTGCCTTCTCCTCTTTGCTCTTCTCCTCCTTCCCCTTTTGTTGTCCTGTCAGTGTGCCTCTATCAATAATTCACCAGGAGGGGCGCTGGTGATGGGGTGTCTTCTTAGTTAATGAAAGAGCAGTGGAATTTACAGCTGTACAGTTTGTCCACGAGTGTAGTAACATCCTGCTCTCTACTTAAACAGAGCAGGGTGAGGAGTGTAAGAGCACACAGGGTTGCGATCTTCATGTGTCCCATAAAAGAGCTCAGTATAAAGCATGCAGAGAGACGTCTGACAGACCACTTCAACACAGGATGTCTCCCCTCAAGACTCGACTTTCGGGGTGTTTGAACTATCTGTAAATTTTGTTTACTGCCGCCTCTGCTTTGGAGAAGCTCTGTCTGTGTGCATTCATGTGGATAAATAAGTGTGTCCACTGTGTTTTATATTGGCTAATGCACATGATCAGAGGCAGCAGTGCAGCTCAGTAGCTCTGCCACCTGACAGACACCAATTGTACCCAGTATCCAGTCGCACACCTTGCTGAAACCCATACAGCTGGCTTGTGGGTGGGTGGGTGGGTGGGTGGGTGTGTGTGTGTCTGTGTCACCACCACAGTGCATCACCAGAATACTGAGAGGCCCAGGAATATGAATCATCTGACTCTCTGGACCTTGGGGGAGAGGGGGAGACATGCTGACACGCAGGAAACTGATATGAAACCCTGTCATCGGAGAATGGCGCAAATATAAAAGATCGACTGATTTGCTGATTTTTCCTTTTTTTTTTTCTTTTTTTTTTCTTTTTTTTTGAGTCGGTTTTTCTGTCACTTCCTCTTGCTCTTTCTATGTCTCAAAGTCACTCTGTCTCTATGTCCCAGAGATGACAACTTCTCAGACACTCTGAGTCAGAAGGCTGACAGCGAGGCCAGCAGCGGCCACGCTGGAGAGGATAAATGCTCAGGAAAAGACATCAGCTCGCCCACTGACACCAGGATCTCTGAGGCCTACATCACCAGGTTGGTTTTCAAACTGCTTTATAACTGCAGTATACTGGACTGCAATGTTGAAGCCTCTCTTTACCAGTTCTTGCAATGGGCATAACTTATTTCTTTACAGTTCACAAAAGTCTGAATATTTGCTTTATAAAACACCTGGTTTCTTCCCAGGAGAAATCCTCTGGTATTGACGAGTTTTATGTCTCCGTCTGTTTGGAAAGGGAAGATTAGCATTAGTGATGCACACTATTGCTAAACAGATAAACAGCACTGTGTCAAGAAAGTTGAACTTAATGACATGAATATCCAAAGGTAAATATGTCACAATACGTGACAAGAAATTGCCAAGATTTCACCAAACTTCATAAAGGGTCTTGTAGTATTTCTAGAATAGCTGTTTTCATTATAAAAATCTGTATTTAGGGTTTTTTTTTTTTTTTTTTCTATACTACACTCACACACTACAAAACCCATTAAGCCACATTTTTCTGAGATTAACAAGCTTCCCACTGTGTTAATTAATGTCAGTCCTCCTCACACTGAAGTCACCCATGTACCGTATGACCAGAACACATCTTAAACTTCACATTGGCTTTATCTAATGAGAGTGAGTCAATCCAAAACACCCAACAGTCTAGCCGCATGTCTGCAACTTCATTGTTGCAGCATCCAAGACGCATAATGAGCTTCAGGTGTGAATACAGCTACACACTCAGATACTTGAAGAATGGACAAACTTTATACAGAGAGACTCATAGATACATGCAAATGATATGTTGTGGAAAATACGTCAATGCAAACTCACAAAGAGTGCAGTTTGATGGC
Organism: Seriola dumerili; assembly: GCF_002260705.1. Lineage (NCBI taxonomy): Eukaryota > Metazoa > Chordata > Actinopteri > Carangiformes > Carangidae > Seriola > Seriola dumerili. The sequence goes on from NW_019174474.1 coordinate 8,704,809, forward strand.
ATTTCTTTGGTTTGCCTGTAATATGAAAGAAGCAGGGAAAGAGTTGTACACTATACACCCGATCCTTAACATATGCCGCCTCCTCCTGTCATTCTGTATCCTCAGCCCACCTCTCTCAGCCTAATTGCCAGAGGAGGAATAAACTTCTCCCACATTATTTTATTCCTGGTGACCAGACAGTTCTCAGTGTAAAGTATGAAGTATTAAATGTCCATTTCACATTAGTGCTTAGTCATCAGCTAATCATACTGGAAAACACACATAGATGGAGAAATGGCACACACACACACACACACACAGAGAGGACACACACATATGCGATCACACCTCAGTCTTTTTGGCAGCGTCTGCTGGTTGCGTGCCAGTATTTTGTCTCCTGCTCCTCTTCAGTGCTGCATTTCTGCCGGTGGAGTAAGCGACCTTGAAACGTCTGTTACTGGCTCTTGCCAAACGCATGAACAAACGCTATTTTATTCAGAGCCATACTCACTCCGCTCTACTTCACTGTTGAAATGTTGATGATTCATACTAGAGGCAATATTTACACCACTGCAGGTATTTGTATGCGGATGAAGAACATATCTGAATGAATCATCTTTTTCCTCAAAGGCCTTAATGAACCTCCTCTAAAATCCCAAAGCCAGCATCTACAACACTCCCTACCTGTCACCAGCTCCCAGGTGATCCCTCTCTCTTCTTCTCCTGTCCACCCCCCCACCCTCACTCGCTTTTCTGCTCTTCCATTCAGACAATCCTCACAAGTGTTGAATCATTTATATTGTGAGCTTTATTTAGATTCTTTCCTCTCCTCATGTTTTCAATCAACAACACCCTCACCAGACGGACCTCTAGTAGAGTTTGGCACCACAATCGTAGCAAGTCTGTAAACAAGCCACTTATATTAGAGTCTCTTTTAGTGACAACAAATATTACAGTTGGTCCGCTTTCTGTTTTGATGAAGAGGAACTCATGGAATGTCTTGTGATTTACATTATTATTAGCAGAGGCCATAATAAACAAAGGGTGAGCTGTCAGTGTGGTGACAGCTTGCAGAGTAAGTTGCAGTGCCTGTTGTTGTACACTCTGTCTCAGAGGGTGACTGGTGTTATGAATGTAGACTGCGCCCTCTGCAGGCTCTTAGTGGTTCCTGCACTTGTTTACTATTCTAGATTTCTCACTGCAGTCAGAGAAAAATATATTTTTTCTCTCACCAGGCACTGAGCCTGCACCATTCCACCACTGAGTCTTTATTTTTCAAAGGCTAAACTATCATTAGTAGCCATTAGTGCTATCAAGAAGTTTTTCATGCTCATTAGCTCATATTTTTACATATAGGACATTTTTTTCATATTCATATCTGTAGTTTTTTGCAGTGTGTGAGCAGGTTTGAGTTTCAGAGTGTTACATAAGCACACTGACTTACTAACTAATGTAGATGAGAAGTTTCCTGGGATGAAATGATGGGTTCGGGGAGATAGCTCAGTACAGCAGTGTTGCGGGAAAATCTGCAATTACATTCTGTAAGAGTCCTTCATATCCGTACTCATTATTGCTTTTTATTTAGCACATTGATGATGCTGCCTGTAAATCTTAATGATAATGGCTGAGACAGCGTTCATTAGGCAGACGTAAACTCCCAAATGAGGCCGTTTTCTTCGGAGAAGTGATTAAAGGATGAGTAATTCACTGCTTGTTCATCATCACAAAGAACCGATAATGCAGACGGAAGACTAATTAGAATAATTAGGTGACATGTATCACCTTTCAGGTGTTATTAATATTTTAAGTTTTTGCCACTCTGGATAATGTTTTACCAAAGAAAAGCCAGACTTCCGTCTCTTTTTTTTTTTTTTTTTTTTTTCCTTACAAATTTAATCTAAATGTCTGAGATGTAACGTAATAAATATCATGCAACTATATTATTAAATTGTCTAGATTCAATTATATTTCTTTGCCAGCAGTTATGCTCAGATATCTTCTTCAGTCATGCTGCTGCTAGACCCAAAGTGATGATAGTGATGATAACTGCTTTGATTAAACATTACAGCTCTGACTAGAACTCATAAATATGCAGAGCAGAGCCTACTGGAGCCATACTGAGGAGGATGTGCTGCTCTATTGGCCTTTTATGGAGCAATAGAACTGCTTCCAGGGAGTAGGTGTTTGTGTGGAGCAACATTATGTAAAACTCGGCAAGCATGAGTCTGTGTGAATATGAACGAGTGTGTGTCTGATCCGACGTGTACATGCATGCTCAGCTCTGTTGCACTGTGTTTTAGATGTGTGTGTTAAATTAGGTGTGTGTGGTGCTGTGCTGGTCCAGGTTCAGCCAGAGGACAGCTATTCTGCTGAAGCAGCTGTAGCTTCTCCCAGGGAGCCTGTTTTGGTCCTCTGACGAACCACAGGCCTCCCTCCTCTGGCTGACGGCCAGGTCCACTCTACCTGCTCGCCAAAATAGTTTATGGGAGCCACTGACATCAGGATTCCTCTCACAAAACTGACAATGCAACATAACTGATAATGCAACATGCCTACATATTGTCGTATTCCCAATTTGCAGGATTTGTATGTCTGAAGGATTACAGTGTTTTTTCAAATGAAGAACTTAAATAGCAGTTAATCCCAAAAACCAGGCTATTTTTCTTAGTAGGTAAAAAGTTTGGCACAATAGTGTTAACTAAAAAATAGAAAAAAGCCGAGTGCAATGGTTGGGTGCGAGGTAGGTGATTTTCTGTTGTTAGAAAAGCTGTGATTCCATGAATAAATATTTCTGTTCAATGTCTCCTGCTATCCCAGTAGGCACAAGAAAAGATCAGACCCACCATCTCGACGGCCCCCTGCCCGCCCCAGTGATGTCCACTGCATGGTGCATGCCTCCCAGCAGGGTCATGGCGGACATGGCGGCACCCCAGAGATGGGCTCCCCTGTTCTAGGCCACTTCAGCCCCCGGGATATGCTGCGGAGTCGCAACCACATGCCCATGGACAGTCCTGAACGACGGCGTCGAACTGGCCACGGCAGTCTGACTAACATCAGCCGCCACGAGTCACTGAAGAAGATGGAGAGCCCCCCAATCCGCCGCTCCACCTCCTCGGGCCAGTACACGGGCTTTACTGACGCCCACCACCACCACCACCACCACCACCACCATGGTGGCAAGCCCCTGGATCCGGAGAGCATCGCACAGGTCAGCGCGGGACGAGCGGCGACCCGACCGCAGCTCCCTCCACCATCAAAGCCCTGCCCCGCCCTGTAAAAACATAGTCAGTCCCTGTCTTCTGCTTCCTCTGGCTGCAACTGTGTCTGTGTGCTAAATACACGCAAAAGGCTGGCTTCACAGGCAGACAGCAAGGAGCATAGCCTGACAGTGGGACTCGTCACCATAAATTTACTGTAGTCTTGATTGTGAGCATACAAATTTTGTAAGAAAATGGAAAGCTGAAAAAAATATATATATGTCACGTTTCTGAATTGTAGATCCATAAATGCTGCTTGTGTAGAGCCTCAGTTTGAAAGCAGAGGTCACAGAGCACTCTAAACTGTGCTGGGCTGTCTGTCTGCCTACTGGGAGCATGCTCAGATGAACATGTCATTTTTGCATCTCCTTTGCTATCCAAAATCATTAGCATGCAGAGGGAGAGGTACCGGTGTGAATACTCTAACTCTCTGCATGTATAGTGCATGCTTGGTCTTGACAAACTGTCACCGTGGTCCTTTTGTTAACATAGTTTGTTATGTTTTTCCTACGTACCTAACTCTACCGTCTCCACCCTTTCATGTCCTCTCATTTCATCTTTTTTTTCCCTCTCTTCATTTCTCCCTCCTTCTCCTATCTTCTAATTTTCTCTGATTTTTAACCCCAATCTTCCATTTTCTTAACGATCTCTCTCACCTATGTCATCATCATCCTTCCATATCCTCTCTCCTCTCTCACACACACTCTCTTTGTCTCCTGCAGGACATAGAAGAAACCATGAACACTGCTCTGAATGAGCTGCGTGAGCTGGAGCGGCAGAGCTCAGCCAAGCACGCCCCTGACGTGGTGCTGGACACCCTGGAGCAGCGGCAGACCTCCGGCAGCAGTGGTGGAGGTCCCACGCCGGCCAGCTCCAGCGAGTCCCTCAGCCCCATCCACGGCGTCATGCTGAGGTCCACTGCCAACACTGAGCCGCCCATCCGCCGAAGCACCAGCTCCTCCAGCGACACTATGAGCACCTTCAAGCCTGTGGTAGCACCCCGCATGGGGGTGCAGCTCAAACCCCCTGCCTTGAGGCCCAAACCCATGGTTCTGCCCAAGTCAAGCCAGGCCTCACAGCCTCCAGCTACATCTCCTCAGGATGCTCTGGACAAGTCCTGCACCATGTAACCTCTGGAACAGGAACCAGAGATGTAAAACAAAAACTCTCAATCAACTTCCAGGGGGCTGCAAAATGCTAACATTGTCTAGACTTCACAGATGTACTGCAAATAATATCTAAGAGTGTGTAACATACATTGACCTGGACAGGAAAAGACATTGTGGTGTTTTGAAGCTGAAAACTAGATCCTAAAGGGGACTCTGGCTGGATTAGAGAGACGGGTGTAGGAGTTGCAATGTAGACAGATTTGTCAGTCAGACAAATCTTGTGTCGATAACGTGCACAGTTGTGTTAATAAGCTTAGGTTAATATTATAAAACATACGTCTTTTTTTAAAATAAATATTCAAACAACAAATCACAAAGGCTTCCCTCGAGGTTTTAGAAAATGTTTGCTAGTTAGTTTAGTTTACAGACAGTCCTGAACTGTATAACTTTGAACAAAACATGGTGCATGTAGCTCCTCCGTTTACCACTGAACCTGAAACAGAGCTTGATGAGAAGGACCTCGGAGGGCCCCTGAGGGTGGTGTGAACTGCTTCAAAGGCCTTACTGACTTTGAGATGTAACTGATTTCAAATGTTAAATATTAAAAAGGTGCTGTGACTACCTGGACAGAGGTTGGACTGATAAAACGCTTGGAGAGCCCTTAATAACAAATGGTACTCTGTTGATAAATTAGTAGTACTGATTAACTAGTGTGTAAACTGCAACTTTCTTTGGCAAGGCATACCATTGTCAGTTGTGTCTCAGAAATGTACAAAGATCACCTCTGTGCTGGATTTGCTCAAAATTATTTGAACAATTTCCACATTGCCTGGAACGAGATATGGATTATTGGATATTGGATAAAACCACTACTTCATTATAAACTGAACATTTCGATGCATTCTTGAATTCCTGCATCAATTACTCACGATGAAGGGATAAAATATGCCTAATAAGTTATGCCTTTACATCTGTATAACCAATGGGGAGCAGTGTGAAAAGTTCTGATGACAAATCATCTCCTACCTACAGTATATACAACACATAGGGTATTATACAGTGTGAAACACATGCCATAGCTTCTTTTATGCCTTGCTTGGCTTTATCTACCCAAAGACATGGCTGTATAAGTGTAAAGCATGGATGTTGACCCTCCATATAAGATGTAGGCATTCTTCATATTGACTGATGTGTATAGACTTAAGGCAGCGCCCTGTGGGAGTGCTGCCAGTAGCCATGGACCTAATGACTGTTAGTGTAAAAGCCTCCTAATGTGTTCACCCTGCTTCCTTTGCTTTTCTTTGTCAATGTTTCTGGAAACAGCAGCTTGCTTCCGAGTCCCTCTAGTCTGTTTTATGTTCAGCTAAGAATGCCAATTATGTGTTTTTGTATTGCTCTCTGACTGACTCTGAGGCTTTCTCTGTGGACTTGCTGCATTAATGGAAGACAACACTTCAAATGTCTGACGTGCAACACTGAAACTGCACATGTGGAACAGGACGAAATCTCACACAATCAGCGACGAACAGCTCATTTGTCAGTCAGCTCATATGTTTCTGAGTCAAGTAATAATTTCAAAATGCAATAGCCCCTTAAAACAGTATGTGCCAGTTAGTTCCAACTGTGTGACTGCGCCCCTGTATGTGTCTATTTTTTAAGTATTTGTAGAAATAACAGAATTGGGTGCATGTCCTGGGAATGTTTGGCTAGCATAATAACACTTAGAAGAGATTTGGTTTGCAATGAGTTAGCAATGCTCTCTAGCAGCAGGTTTACACTATCTTTGAATTGACAGATATTGTGTGTAATAATCAAAAGTTAATTGATTTCTGAATTACTAACTTTCATCATTTTTATAATCTTTGTTGTTATTGTTGTTGTGTTTCTGGGTAGAAGACGATGCAGAGATGCAGGTGTTCCAGCCACAGTATGAAGCCAGTTGTATAAAATGCTTTTGTCACTATGTAACATCATCAACAATAGGACGGTAGTCATGCCATCTGTAGGCTTTAAGCTACTCTGTGGTGTTACGTACATCTGTAGTATGTACTTGTGAAAGTGCCTTTGAAAATGTTTTAGAGGAACTTCAGACATTCTGTCCTGTTGCATTTTCATGTCAGATGCTGTGTTTTTGAAGAAATGCAGTGCAGGAAGAAGACACATGAATAAGTAATGATGCCATTTTCCAAACAGTTATATGACAGAATTAATAATAAATAAACAGCTTACCCATTGTGACATTGCACTTTTATGTATATAACTGTATATATGGCATGTAACATCATAACATTTAGAGTTCTTTGAGGGCTTATACCTCCAAGGATTTCTTTCTAATAAAGAAAATAGTTTGTCGAGCCTCAGGTGGATTTTTTTCACCCGATTTTATATTAACTTCAGCTTCACTTCAAATATATGAACATCAGAAACACAAATATGGGTAGTTGCATATATTGGATTCAGTATTGTAATAATGGTATGCTAATAAGTACAGTATAAGAAGTTATTTTTATTATTTAATGTATTATGGGTTTGATGGAGCTTTTACATTTATCATGATGCATGGTAAAAATCTTTAAAGTATCAAATTGTTATGATAAATCATCAAATGTTGAATAACTGTAATAATGTGAAACAGGGCATTTGCAACTGTCGCATCGTCTCCATCCTCCACCCATTCATTCTTTAATGAATCCTGTAGGCCTTGTGCTTCTTTATGTGTTGTGTTCTGCTATGTATGGGAGCTTAACTGGGATTTGGTGTTCCCCAGACCTCGCTCCAGCCACAGCACTGTTTGCAGGAGTAAGAGTGGCTCTCTGTTTGCTCCAGGCTTTAGTGTGGGTCTTCAAGGCCATCTGGTGAAAACAGAGAAGAAAGAGTCCTTTGTTTTCGAAATTGTCCCACAACAATTTTTTCCCCAGCTGGATTGAGGCATATTGTAGTATGATAAAAGTGGAAAAGAAGATATTGCACTTCTGATTGTCTTTGGGGGGGAAAAAAATATTGGTTTACCTCAGCAATCCCAACCTTCCTCTCCCAAGTGTGAATGCTCTGTTGCAGCTTTTTGTGTTTGTCCTTGACATGCATGTACTCAGTGATATCAGGAGCCTGATAATCTGACATCTGGCGGCGCAGGTGTTGGTTGAGGGCCTCTGCCTTTAAACGTTCCTGATGATGGAGGAATGAAGAACACAAAGGGAATTTGTTTAAAGGGCAGGAGACACAGTGAATAAAGTTTAAAGAAGAATTAAAAGAAGAGAAACCAAATATTAACTGATTAACTCCTGTGTGCAAACCATGTACCAATTACTAAATTTGATTTTCTTGGACACACTGATCTTAAAGTTAGGTTCATAACTTTGACTAATCTTTGGACTAATAACTAACCTTCTCAGTATGCTGGATCTCCTCTTCAATTTTTGCAAGCATCTGCTTCCTGCTGGTGATGTCATTGCTCAACTCTGTAGACTCCCATGTCACATTCTGCAGCTTCTCCTGTTCACACGCACACATAGACACAAGATGAAGGGATCAACGTTACAACAAATGTGGGATATGGTTCATAAATCTACACTAAATTACACTAGAAATGTCCCTGTCAAGCAACATTTTAACAAGTCACCTTGTGTGAACTGAGGACACGTTGTACTTTCAAACTGTTGACTTGAAGTTCATCCAGATTTTGGTCAATTCTCAGCTCATTGTACTCCTGGAAAATCTCCTAGATAAAACACACAGCACCATACATTGTTACATTTATTTACTAGAAAAAATAAAGGGAAATTATAATCCACATTGAACAGGTAACATTTTTAAGTAGATATAGTTACAAGCACATAACTAACCCTTTTTAGAAAAAGACACAGACGGTGATTCACTGTTCTCTTGCAAAACATTGTTACTCACAAACTACACATTCAACTCTGTTCTCTCAGGCTCTCTGTATAGACCCTATTTTTCATTCTCTACCTCGTACTCAGCTTTTCCCATGTCTTTTTTCTGTTGAAGCTGCTGCTGGAGCTTTTTCTCCTGGACCCTCAGTGTCTGGATGTTCAGATTTAACTTCTCCAACTGAGTGACCTGTTTGAGTTTTTTTATGTGTGTTTGTGAACAGAGCAGAGAATGTGGACAACGGGAGGAAAATTATGTACTGGAGAAAGCAAATATAAGCAAAGAAGTGAGTAAAAGTAATAATCACTCAATATCCCATCTCTTTGTCCCTCCCATTAAAGAGTTATCAATAGAGTGTGTTATTTGCCCATTTACTTTAACACAAAGAAATAATTGCTGTACTAAAATACAAGATAGTCAGAAAAACATCATGTTAGCATCCCTGACATTTTCCTGTCATTGCTAGGAAGCAAAAAAAAAACTAGCTCAACATAATGGTTCAACTACATTTCCACAATAAGTTATAAAAGTTATTTTATTATCACTATATAATATATTTGGGTAAAAAACAACATATCTATGGATTTGAAAATAGTACAAAATAACTATAAGATGTGTGCATATATTTAAATTAATTCCAGTAAGTACTTTAAACAGTCACAAGTGTAATATCTTTTGTAAGCTGAGTTAAAATGAGTGATCAAAATCTATTCAAATACTGCTTTGCACAGGTTGATGTCATTAGACCAAACCAGATTTCTACCTTTAATTTGTCTTCAAAGTACTGGAGCACCTTCTCTGGCTCCTTCATTTCCAATCTGTTGTCTTTCATAGGTTTGAGCAGTCTGCGTTCAAACTCTTTCTTGGCCTTCCTGATGTCTGCTAGACGCAATTCTGCCTCTTTCAGAGAGGCCTGCAAATACAAGCAGAATCACTGAGGAGAAATATACTTTAAGTATGCACTTTTTTGTTTGTGCAAGGGTGTGTTAGAACCTAACCTTGTAGTTGTCCTGGATTCTCTTATATCTCTGTTTGAGCTTCTCATGGTCTTGTCCCATCTCTGTTACTTCCCTCTGTGCCACATAAAGTTTCTGTTCCAAGGTCAGCTGCTGGAGTCTATCTGATATGTAGGACCGGGACCTCCGCCTCCGTCCCTGGCCCTGAAAAGGCAAAATTATTCTGGTATTTCAGGAGTGCAGTACAGAGAGTTTTTCCCTTGTAACAGTGTAATTCTCAGTAGCTCTTGTCACTGGGTGTCACTTACCCCACCCTCCAGCTGGGATGCTCCTGCTGTCCCAAGACCTTCTCCCCCAGCCTGAGACACCAGGTCCTGTGGATCCAGACGGCTGATGAACTGTTCAAACATGTCATTCTCTGCCAGGAGGGCTGCATTGGAACACCTTGAGTGGACGTGAATAACAACAACCTCAGTCAGCTAAGGGAAATGCTCAAAGCTATAAATTTGGTTGCTTAAGCTGGAAACCTAAACCCAAATGCTTACAAAAGGCGGTTCAAATTTTTATCAAACATGTCATACAGTGAGTCATAATGTAACCTGGCCTAGTTTAAAGAATGTGGCTGGACGTCTGACCCTCTACTTTTAGCTAATGGTTCTAGGATATAGATACGTTTAGGTAACATTTAACTACTATAACCATATTGCTGAACAACAGAACTAGCCAACGTTAGCATGTTGCACAAAATAGGTAGGTTAATAAAAGCGGCTTTAACTAAACAAACTTCTTCTTAAACTATTTACCGAAAAGATGTTCTTAAACATGTATTTTCATTACCTTAGTTCTTCGACTCGGCTGTAGAGGAGTTCTTTTTCTTTTTGTGTGATCTCTTTCCCCTTTTCTTCTTCCATCACCAATAGTTCGCCCTCTATGGTTGCTAAGGTACACTGAACCCCTGCGACGGTTGCTATGGGCAAGTGCTGCATTCAAGTACTTGTGAATTTAACTTGCAACCTTACTATGGAAGGATCTGCGTAACCCGTGAGTACAAACTATAGAAAAAAATCACCCTAGAATTTTTTTTCATGCCGTTCCTCATAAGTAAAGAAGCTTCTGTTGATGATATGGTAATTGTTATAGGGGCAGGCCTACGACTGTTTTTTCTAACATATTTTTCTTTTTTTCTCTTTTTCAGTTTCAGTTTCATTTATCCGAAACCAGGAATCGCTCTCGCTAAGAAGATCGAGGTCAGCCATTCTTTAGCAGTAACTACATGTTATTTCGCTAAGCGGGTGAAACCTGTTTCAGGATGACTTCAGTTATCTCTAAATTCATCATTAAGACCCTGTGCGACCACCAGGGATGTTTGGACTTCCAGCGCCTGGATGAGACTATCGCGCAGAATTTCACTGTTGCGGAACCAGTCATGCGAAGTGTTCTCTTCGACGACGGTAAAATAGCCATTAAACCAGGCAAAGAGAAGGTGACTGGTGGTCAAATAATTAGCTCGGATAGTCTGGTCGTGGCCAAAACTAGTCTGCGAATCTGTCAGAAAAAACCCGGAGAGTGCCCGCAGTGTGATAGTTTACACCTGTGCAGGTATTTTGTCTGCGGGGACTGCACCTATGGGTAAGTAACCTACTGCTGTAGGCCTACGACACGTTGAAGGGTTTGTAATTTGTCTATTGTCAAGCAGTAGTCATAATAACAATGGTTACGTGCTTTAAACTTTAAATGCCTACACACCCACACATTGTTTTCACTTTTGTCGCCTGCTAACACTTTTTCTCTTTTCTTTTTTCTGTTAGTCCTGGTGTTTTCACATTTTATTGAATAACGTAGTGACGCAACCATCAATCCTTTAGAGTTGTATAGCTAAACATTAGAAGAAATATGTTAACCTATATGTTAAATGTTAGTCTCTTTGAGTCAATGTGGAAGAAAACAAACGTTCACATCTTTCCTTTTTTTCCTCCCTTTAAAAACATGAAAGAATTATGCATCAATTGTAAAGTCCACAAGATGGCAGCAGGGGGATAGCAGGAAAAGCACAGATGAAATAAATGTTCATTAAAGGCTTTAGGTACATACAGTGCCACTGAGTCAGCAGGCACAATACCAGGCTGGAACTAAGTCACCTAAATGGAATGCAATTAACACTATTAACAACACCTGTGCTTTTCCTGCTAAGACGTGTCAAAATATCTGCTGTGAAAATGGTCTATTCAGATCCTATTAGGTGACCTTGACCATCATTTTCCCTAGATAACCCACTCTACTGTACACTAGTGTGAAATTCTGTGGCACTTTATTATTATATTTTCTTAATTTAACCCACACATGATAATTATGAACAGGTTGGCTCCATATCCTGGTTATCAGCCACCAGTAGCCTATCAGTTGTGATAGTACTTGACTGGAAATTTGTAAATCTCTACAGGTCTGTGTATCTACAAATACTAGATATGCCATATTTTAGTAGGTTAATTCTGTCTAACCCTTACCTGTCATGTTGTCATTTTTAGACAGAAGTGTAAAAATCCCCATAGTCTGGCTTCTCCATACAATGCAGAGCTTTTAAAGAAACATGGTCTTCAGGACTTGACGGAAAAACAGCTGTTCCAGCTGTTACTGCAGAATGATCCATGGCTGCTTCCTGAGGTAGGTTTTGGTTTTGTCTCTTGTTATGGTGTAGAAAATAATGTATATTTCTGAATGAACTGTAATATATTCTTGTTGTCATATGGTCATCCTCCTCCATACACCCATCTAGATATGCCCACATTACAACAAGGGCAGTGGTTTGCATGGTTCCTGCAAGTTCAGCACCACCTGCATCAAGCTTCACATCTGCCAGCACTATTTCCAGGGTGACTGTGTGTTTGGCACTTCCTGTAAGAGAGCCCATAATATTGATGCACAAGAAACGAAGATTTTCCGCGGATTCAGTCAGGAGAATATAAGAAACCTTCATGAGATCTACAGAAATAAATTCATCATCATGGGTCAATGGGCTACTCCTGTTCCTGGTAAAGAATTACTTCTATCGAAATATTATACTCTTGATTTTTTTTGTCATCTAATGAGATGTGATATTTTACATATAAATACAAATAGATTGTATGTATGTATGTTTGTATGTATGTGTGTCATCTGCAGTGACGCCAAAGGTGAGAATCCCCATTCAGCAGCCTTCCCACCAGGCTTCCCACAAGGCCTCCAAACAGCCTTCCCAAGGCAACCCTGGATCTCCCACCAGTTCTGCTTGTCCATCTAAACCCATGAGTGATGCTGACAGGGATGAAATCTGCCTCTTCTTCATTCGCAGACACTGCAGCTTCAAAGGTAACAATATTGCTGGTAGAACTAAAAAGTCACATTTACAGTACAGTAACTCCTCAAGACATACTGTATGTGTGACTCTGTGAGAAAAGAAATGTTTATGTGTACCACTGCCTAAATGAGTGCCTTTGTATCCTTGTACTTTTCCCAGAGAAGTGTGTTCGTGTTCATTGGCACCTACCTTACAGATGGCAGGTTTTAGACAGTGATCATAAGACCTGGAAGGATTTGCCTAATATGGAGGACATTGAGAAGGCCTACTGTGACCCACGACTTGAAACAAGTGACATGAATCAACCATTGCCCCTCTCAGGGCTTTTAAGTTTCCTTCGTCTTCAAAGGTGCATGAATGAAGAAACACCACAGAGATACACACAGTCTTTTAGTTTATAAATATATTGTAGAGAAACTAATACTTTTTAACTTCTCTTGAGAAAATTTGCTGATTTACTGTTCTTACACTGCTTGCTTTCAGCTCCGTACCCCCTGTCGTTCAGGCAGTTAACTTCAAGACGATGACATATGAAGGGTCTCCAGTTCGTCGGCTGTCCACTGCCTCCTCTGTCTCAAAGCCCCCTCACTTCATTCTTACAACAGAGTGGCTTTGGTACTGGAAGGATGACACCGGGAAATGGCTGGAGTTTGGACAGGTCAGTCAGACCAGTACAAATAGTGAAACAATGTGTCTTTGTGATGATCAGATCAAAAGTCAGTTTTAAGAGCCTGCTATCCTTAATAGTGCCTGTTTGAAGGAACAAGTAGATTTAGATTTACTACGTTCCCCTCTGCACTCTTCGTTAATTAATTTTTCCACATTTGATCACTGGCAAATGTAAAATCTGAACTTTGCTGGACTGTTCTCTGCTTTTTGTATTAGGGTGATTTGGACACACCAGCCTCTGTCACTTCTGAAACTCTGGAGAATGTGTACCTGGCAGACAGAGATACAGAGATTCCTTTCAGTGCTGGCAATCAGAAGTATATTCTCCACCTCAAAGGCGAAGCAGGAACACAGCAGATGTATCAAGAGAACTTAAAATACAAAACTAAGAGAGAGGTCAAGAGAAGGCCTCGCTTTGTGTCTGCTCATGATGTGAAGCTGAAGCTGGACAGGTATTTTTCATTTCCTGTAATAGACGGACTTTGCATTGTCCTTGCAATTCTAACACTACTGCTTTGGATATCTCAGTGCCTCAAATGACTTCTTCAGTTGGGCAGTTCTTACTTTATGTTTGTATTCTCTGTAGTACATCATCACCCAGCTCCAAATCCAGCTCCTCCACAGCTGAATGTGTCCCATCCCACTGGGACAAGAGCGCTCTACCTGATTTTGGATACAGGGTATCTTCACAGCATGTGCTTTATTTTTATTTATTTATTTATTTTACTGTTTTGTGCTTAATGATTTGTTTATCTGCGTTTTACTATCTTTCAGCTTCTACCCATCTCCAAATCTGTGAAGGACTATGATATGATCGAAATGTTGTTTAAGCGCACTATGCCTCAAAGTAAAATTAACAGCATCCAGAGGATCCAGAACCCCTCACTGTGGAAAGTCTTTCAATGGTAAATCAGTTTAAGAAAAGGTTTTTTGACACAATAGCTTCTTTGCTTTCTTGCATAGAGTTAGGTAAGAACATTGATAACACTCTGTGTTAAATATGAAGCTACCATACACCCAAACAAGGGAAAACCGCTCACCTGCCTCTGTCCAAACATAACAAAATCTGCCCACCAGCACCTCTTATATCTCATTTGTGTGAAAATAACACACTTTGGGTTCCCACTATGAGTCAATGTGTTGTATTCATTCTAAGTCAGGCACAGTAACTTTCATTAGTTTCTGCTGGTTGCCTGGCTTCCTCAAGGCCAAAGCCTGACTTGCCATTTCCCCCTATTTTCAGTCTTTACCGTAAGTGAGTTAAGCTAAAATAAGCTAAACTAAGCTAATCAGCTGCTGGCTGTAGCTTTATACTTACCTTACAGATGAGAGCCATATGAACAAAGGCTAATAAGCATTTTTCCCCTAAAACATCAGTACATTAAAATTTTTTGTCTGGCTTCTTCAGGCAGAAAGACCAGATGAAGTTGAGGAATGGAGGGACAGATGTGAATCAGCTGTACTTGTTCCATGGGACAGACGAGTCCCTGATTGAGGCCATCTGTGAGCAAAACTTTGACTGGAGGATGTGCGGTGTCCATGGCACGGCCTATGGCAAAGGTACAGTAGAACAGCCTCAGCTGCTGATCCAGTAATACAATGACTATAGAGCATCCAGTATCCAATATTGACAAGCCATAGAAGAAATATGTCTTTTCTGATATGGAGTAGTAAACTCTACTTACTGAACTGAAAAAAACTGCATATTTTACTGTGGCAGTAGAAAAGAAGCGATCACACTTTTTCCTTTAAACTGTGTCAACACTAACACTTCCTTATTTGTTAGGGAGCTATTTTGCCAAAGATGCGTCCTACTCAGACAGATACGCCAGCATCAAAAGAAGCATGAACAAGATCATGTTTGTTGCTCTGGTCCTGGTGGGGGAGTACAGCAGAGGAAGGAGCAACTTTGTCCGACCCCCGCCAAAAGGAAAGGGTATAACCCTCTATGACAGTTGTGTTGACTCTGAGAGCAACCCCAGCATCTATGTTGTCTTTGAAAAACAACAGATTTATCCAGAGTATGTTATCGATTACTCCTAAGTCATACCGCTGTTGTTTCCTTTACTGAAGATTTTAGTCTGGGAAAAACTATTATGGAATGCTCTTTACTCTGACTAGTAGCAGCTAGTGGCTTTGTTAAAGGTTTGTGACGTTTTACAATGGTGGTAGAAGTATTTAGATCCTTTACAAAATGTAAGACTAAATTCAAAATCTTACTTTAGATAAAGCACAGAAGTTTTATCAAATAAATATGCTTCAAGTATTAAAAGTTAAAGCAGGACAATGTTAAGGTGATTTTAACTACTTTATATACTGTTGGGTGGTTTGATCTATAGCAAAGCATTATATTCTATAAACTGATACTTACAATATTTCCCTCTGAAATGTAGTGGAGTAGAAGTGTAAATTAAGTGGGATTTTTCACTGCTGGCAAATTTATAATTAGCCAAAAAATACACTTTTTACATTTTAGAATGTATATGAGCAGACTATACTGCTTTTACATAGAAATATGTTTATGATTGGTGGTGTCTGTTTTGTTGGTAGCGTGTGTTTTGTTGTGGTATGAGGGCAACAAAATGATCTGGTGTTAACATATGGAATGAAATACACTTTGTTGAGTAATAAACACATTTTAAAATGCCATTAAATTAGTCTATGTAATTATTCAACCCCTTTATTTTCACAGTGCATCATTATGTTAGAATATTTAGTTACACACAATTAGCATTTGACCCTTCATGAATTTCCCCTAGGGGATAAATAAAGTATCTATCTATTTTAAATGTACACCATTCAAGCAGGGACATTCAGACCTCTGCCTTTAATCACCTTTGATCCTTTTCGCTGGAATATACACGTTTCAGTGTTTCACAGAAACATTTGAATTCATCATCAGTAATTCTCTCAGTGGATACATGCAAGACTAAAATTCATTAATTCATTAACTCAAAATCTTTTCCAAGCATTGGTTAAAATTCAGTCTAGAAAAGATTTAGCTTCCAACATGAGAAACAGTTAAGTTTCAGTAAAGTGTTTTCAAGAATAATGAATGACATCATCCAGAGAAAAGTGATAAAATGTAAAATCTAATATGCACCAAGAAATTGTGTAACTCTAAAGTAGCAGCTTTTAATTGAGCAGATAAACACCTTTTATAACAGTACTGTTATGGCCTGTTCAAAATCACTGCAAAATATTCAGTATTGCTATACACTGAGGTAATCGGCTGAGAGTTGCTCTCTTTAAAGTAGAGCAAAATTCTGTTCTTTTGTTTGCTCTTGTCTTTCTTCTCACCTCCAGCTCCCTCTGTCATCCTTATTTTTTCATCACCATAACAACTGATGAAGCCATCAGAAGGGAGTTCTGAGGGACCTCAACTGTGTGCTCCACAGCACCTGACACTTTTGCACCTGTGTCATTTATCATTACAGCATAGCAATAGGCCACGTACCAGCTCACCCCTCAAGAAGAAAAAGGCACAAGATGAGAACAATGATTGAGGTATGCAGTGCACTGTAACTAAGGAAATCTGTGGAAATATTTAGCTTTAAATGGAATTACAGATCCAGAAAATGGTTCACGCACTGTGTGTCACAGTCACAAAACATGGACCTACAGGACGGTTTGTATTTTTCACAGAATCCAAGAACATGAATGGTGTGTTTCAAATCATCTGGTGGAGAATTCAACTGAGCTCTTCACATGCTTCTTCTTGTGATTTTCACAAATATGCCATTTTTAGGTCCTAAAGTGCTTGATGATTTCAACTCAAGAGGAACCTGCATAAAGAAAAGAATACCATATGTTAAAGAACGTTTTCCATACAGATTTGTGTTTTTCAGATTTAGTATTACATTGTTACTATTTACTGTAAATAGTTGACAGATTATATTAGTTAACTGTTGTACAAAAATTACAGCACTTTTTTATTAGATGTCTAAAGAAAGCCATTAATAACTGTATACACACACATTTACATATATATGTATGTATATACACACACACACACAGTGATAGTTCCTTTTTTCCATTGTGAGTTTGAATCCTCTAAAACTCTAAATCATGTTTATTAGATTATTATCTTTAGTGTTTAAACTATCCAACCCACCTTTGTCTCAGAGCAGGCCACAATGCTGTACTTGTGAAACAGACGGACCAAAGCCATTTTGATCTCCAGCTGAGCAAGTCTCATTCCCACACAGTTACGGGGACCGGCACCAAATGGCAGGTATACAAATGGATGTCGACTGGCCTTGGCCTCTGGTGTGAATCTGGAAAGCAACAACATGTTACATTTCTGAATGAATTTAAAGCAGTAGTGAATAAGAGTCACTCAATATGCAAATACTAAATCTATAGGAGACTTGAAACACAAGGTTTATACTTTTGCTTAACTACTCTAGTAGTCTCCTACCTCTCAGGGATGAACCTCTCAGGCTCTGGCCAGTGTTCTGGGTCGTAATGAAGGAAGCCTGCTGGGATCTCCAGTGTCGCTCCTTTAGGGAGGACCTGGCCGTTCACCACACAGTCATGGTCGATATCTCGTGCAAACCTTTGTGGGACAAAATGCCATGGAAAAGAATGAACCTGCATGTTTTATAGACCCTCAGACTCAACTCATTTGTTCTTCTTTAGTCCATGTGATTACTTTATAGTCTCGTTCAATATAATAATAAATACTATAATAGTGATAAATCTAGTAAACAAGCATCCTTTATCCTCATTTAATGTCTTCCTTTACCTGAATCCAGGAGGGTAGAGGCGCAGTGCTTCACATATAACCATGTCCAAATACTTCAGCTCCTGAACATTTGTGTAATCTGGTGAATCCTACAACAGGTAGCACAAGATAAACCCATAACTGTTCACAACTATCATCTCATTTCATAACTAGATGAAGCAAACAAGATCAGATCAGACCACAAAATAATACACTCACATATCTAGTATAGAACTCATCCACCTCTTCCTGTACTTTGTGTTGACATTCAGGGTGGATGGCCAGGAGGTAGCAGGTGAAGGCCAATGTGTTGCTGCTCGTTTCGTAGCCTGCCAGGAGGAAGACAAAAGCCTGACCCACGATCTCATCCTCAGTCATCATCTTTTTCTGAGGACGCCTAGTCTGTGGCTCCTGTGGGTGAAGAGGGTTATTGTCCTGATCTGAGGTTGATGGCTGTGTTTGCTGGTTCCTGTGATCGAGCTCATCAGTGCGGTTTGCTGTATCAAAGTGTTCTAAAGACACAGACTCTTTGCTGATTCGAGCGTCCAACATCAGCTGAAGGAAGTCTCGACGCCTCTACAAGCAAAAGAAATCATTCATCAGTCATTCATCATTCAAAAAACTATATATCAGAAATGGTATCCATGAAGAAAGTACAAGACAGTACATTGCATTAATTAAAAAAAATGATCAAGAAGAAAGTGGGAGCCCTGTTTAAAGTGGGAAAACAAGTTCCAATTTAAGATAGTTAAAAGTCCATAAGATTCACCTGTTCAGGAGGCTGCTCATCTCTCTGCTTAATGATCCTCTGAATGCTGTTGATAAAGAACTGATTCATCTGGTCTCGTCTTTTGTTGGGGATGAGTCCCGCCAAAGGAGCCATGATGAAGGGAAAAGCAACTGGACACACAAACCAGATTTGTTGGTGTAAGCCAACCTGAAATGCCAACTGTGCAGAATTTCACATGACTCAATGTACAATGGCATTAATATTGTTAAATATACTACATAAATGTTCCACTGTCCAATGTAATAATTCAAATGTTTATATATATACAAATACATTGAACCCACTGAAAAACAGCATGATGGGTCTGAAGAAAGAAAAGGAGAAGAACATCTGGGCGTGGCGGACAAAAGGGTCATCTGGGTTGTTCTGAGAGTCCACCTGAGTTCCAAATGCCACACTGGCAATAACATCCATGGTGAAGCAGCCAAAACATCTGCCAAAGAGACACGCAAACAAAAATATGAGTCAGGACAGAAAAAGACACTATAACTCTGACTGCCTTTGTTCAGTGTGTGTGTGATTACCTGTGGATGTCAAAGGCCTCTCCTGACTCAGCATACACATCCAAGTTGTTCATCAGGGCACCGGTGGCCGTGTTGATGAGTGGAACCATCTACGAGAAAATAGAAAAGACAGTGACACTTGGCGTAACTGCTATGATGTCTGATAATAGAAAGACACGAATGAAACCGTCTTGTCAATATCGCTTTAGGTAAATATCGGTCCATGAATACCACAAAGGAGGAAAAGGTCAATGTGGTTCAAGAAACAAAGCAAGCACAGTCACACCAAACAGATGAATATATCAATAAATGCACATACAGTAAATGCTTCAATAATTAAAAGATTATATATAGACTTCCTAGCCTCAATCTATGATGAACAGTAACTTATCAGACAAACATTTTTTCCCTTAGTTGTCAGTGAGGTGTATCATGCAGCCATGTACGATCTGCTTCACTACTTGACAAATTTGAAGACAAGTAAAAAGTCTTTGTAACAATTATTGGTTACCCAATTAATCTGAGCATTCTTATGTCACCTCTTTCATCTTGGCAGCACTGAAGGATGGGGTCAGGATGCTCCGCACTCTCTTCCAGCGTTCATTCCTCAACATGAGCAGACAGTCAGTCATGGGCTTGGAGGCAAAGCGAATTGTCTGTATAGAGAAGCAGAAGATGAAGGCACAAATGTCCACTGCTGAATCATGAGTAAGTACATAATGTACATGTTTTACTTTGGTTACTGTCCTCACCATTCTGTTTGGGAAACTGCTGAAGTCTCTGACCATCACCTGTCTGAGTATGTCAGGGTCCGCTACCACCACCACCGGTCTGCGCCCCAAATAGTACCTAATATATACCAAGTAGAGTCTCATTAGAACCACATTATCTTAATGCTGCAAATATACATTAGGTTTTTACCTAGCAAGTATCCACCTCATTTTACAGTGTATAAGAATTCAAATCTGTTTATTTACCCACAAACTCTGCCATGTGTCCTTATGAGATCGGCGAGCGGGTTCATAAAACCCTGAAAAGAACATTACAAAAACAATATTAACTTCATGTAAACTGCAGAAAGGGTAACAGTATGGCAGCTCACAACTCTTTTACATGCCTCTGTAAAAGCTGCATATATAGCAGTGAACAGACTACCTAACAAAAGGACCAGCACTGAAACTCACCTGTTATCACTGATCAAAACTAAAAGCCACAGAAAGAGGAATGATACAAATTAAGGGAAGCACCTATGTTTGTGTGTACACACGCACTGTGTACATTCTTATATGAAGCCCTCACGTAAGAATGTGCATGAAGCCTTCATGATGAAGCACATTTGTGAAACAATGTGTGTGGGTTTGTTTATCTGTATGTGTGTACATGTGGGAAGTATCAAAGGAAAAACAGGAAACATATTTTTGGCTCAACATGTTGTTGACTTGTGAGACAAATGGGCTTTTGCCAAATCCTTCAAATGAAAAGATAATTTTTTTTTTTATCTGAGACCTGAAAGAATCTAGTACTTAAAATGTCTCATAATCCACACATTTTAGGTTAAAGGTAAAGTAAAAAGTGAGAAAGCCAGGGGTAAATTGAAATTTAATGAAAATTGCAATTACCTGGCGAAACATGAATATGTTGCCAAAGAAAGGTACTGGCTTTGGATGTTTGATGCCACATCGCGAAAGGACTGAAAACGGGCAAATTGAATACCTAGAAAAAAAGAGCACAAAGTTGGGTTAAAGAGTGATGAATGAAAAACTAACAGCAAATACAGTGACAAATATAGACCAACATTTTCCTAAATATCCTGCTTTTGCCCTGAGAGTGGTGTTCTAGAGTTTCTTTATGTGTGTAAAAATGCATGCTTTATGTTACTGGCAGATTATATAACTGACTTCATTTCTATGGCAGGTGCAACATCATGAACACACAAAGGGATTTAAAATATTTATTCACCAGTAGAGAAGACCAAGAAAGATGAGGAAGAGGCTGAGCGTCATAGACAATCCACTGGCCTGAATGTGAAATACATTGAGGAAGTCCCCGACAGCCTCCATGATGGAAAAACACCTCTCAGCTCTTCAACAATAGCATTAGGTAAAGATGCCTGGAAAGTAAGGAGAGGTTAGAAAAAGATTTGAACAGTGAGAAAGCTGCTGAATAGATGTTAATGACAACTTTACAACTTCACTTCAAGTATTTGAACTAGTTAAACACAAAAACCTCAATACCTGTCTTAGGTATTGTATTATAGCTCTGAATCATGACTCCAGCACATGACATTAAAAGGACACCTTGGCACTCCTTGGCAGTGCTCACCTTTACCCTGCTTTTTTAAAATGCAGGGAAATGTCTAGTTCCGCTTTTCATGACCAGTACACTCACATTTATTTGGCAGGCACAAATGCTTCACTGGGCGACTGTCAACATGCCATAGTTTAATGGTAAACACCTATGAACACCATTATCATAGCTAAAGCGCATACTCTTAAAACAGCTGACCACAGCCTTTCTTTATTTAAGCAGAAATGCAGCGTTTAAAACTCCGACGTCATAGGTCATTTGACATGCTAGGCTACAAGCTAGCTAACAATACATAGCATGTTGTCTACTCATTAATGTCTTTTATGCACGACATGTAACATTTTCATGTACCATATCCGCGCCATCATTATATCTGGAGAAAGTCTGTAATGTTGTGTTTAAAACCTGACCAAAACATATGCACTTACCTCACAGTTGGTACATGTAAATATTATTGTGAAGTCTTCCTCCCTTTTTTCATTAGCCCCTCACTCCATAAAGCTGGGCTCCATACTGCCACCTACTGTACCGGAGCGTATAACATCTAGCAAGACTTAACCTGTGGATCCGTGCATGAAGTATAATTTTTCTGTTCTGTTTGCTGCTGAGGAGGTAGTGGACATTGGCTTCTTACAGCTTTTTCCCTGCTACGGCCGAAAAACTATATATAGTCTATTAAATTATGTTGTACCCTATTATTGTTCAAAAATCTCAAGCTGACATGTCAGACGGGTGGGTGGAGATTCACCCTTTCAGAGGACAGGGGAGGAGATTTTATAGGGCACTGTGTGTTTACAACCGCGATCCCTTTGTTAGAGACCATGCTGCCACACAGTAAGTTGCTGGAAACTGATGTCCTTTGTTTGATGTTATTTATTGTTTATTTCTTTCAAATTATGTATACCTTCAATGAATCTTAATTTGTGGGTTTATTTGACCTGTTTCCCTTTTCATTTGGACGCATTAAGAATGAAAGATGTTTTAGTTACCCTTTCTTTATTATTTTTGTGGTATGTATGGTAAAGTCTGATGTCAGCAGGGAGGTTATTCCAGAGGAAGGGGGGCTGATAGTAAAAGGCTCTGCAGCCAGCAGATATATAAAGAATGAGTTTCATTAAAATATGAAACCATTGTTGGTTAAGTGATCACAGAGAGGCGGAGAAAGTATTCATCTGCTGTTTTTGCTGACTGTTTCCTACTCACATGGGACACTAAATGTATTATACTGCACCTTGTTCAAATTACCAATAGACAAAACATGAAGTGGCATGTTTTATCCATACATGAACAAACATACAGCAAAAATATATAAAATCTTTGATTTTCGCCAGTTTCCTCAACATTTTAACACACAGCACACTCCAATAGACACCTAAAATACTGATATTTTCTTTACCTTTAATTAAACAATATAAACAAAACAAAAATCAACTACTACTTTCTAAAATGTATTTAAATGGCCTCTAGACAATGAAGCCTACAGAATGGGACGATAACATATTTTTTTAAATAATCATATGCACATATGGTATATTTTCAAGAAGTCCAAGACATGAGAGGAGTGGTTATTTTGTTTGGTCATTATCTATTTGGATTTTAAAAAATTTTGTTTACTGCCTTTTCTTCAGCCTTTCCCATTTATTTCAAATTTGGTTACCGAGCAACTTTTGAAGAACAGGTGCAACAGTCACAGGAAAAATAGCAAGAATTTTTACACCAGCTGACAAAAATATGTTTCAAAGTTGCACCACTAACTGACTATTTGAACATCAGCTCAGAATAGTAAGTATGATTAAGCACCTTCTCTTTTTATCTGTGGCAAGGGCTACATTTGAAGTTATGAATCATTCATGCAGAAGAAAAGGCCTAAATGTGACCTCCAGAAAGTAAAGTGGTTGTGGTCCCTCAGTAGTAAAACCACGTGGGTTCCTGTTGCAATTCCTCAAACTGCCTGTAGGGGACACTCCCACACCATATTATCTATGTACCAACGCTGCCACAGCTTCAGAAATAGTGTTAACAATATGGCTTTTATTCCACTAAAGAACAGAGCTCAATCTGAATAAAAAGCCCACATATAAACACATCAGTGACACCCATTGCAAGAATCACATGTCTCAGCTTCTACTGTCTGCAAAAGTAATAAAGTGTTTTATTTTGCACATAAAACAAAATAATACAACCCTTCCCTTCTTTTCTTTTTGTGTGTAGCATGAAGCGGACACATTGAGCAAAATTGTTGTCATTTGTTTTCATTTTAGTTGATGATATATTGGTCATTTAAATCAGTTCTATTCAGGAAAAAAACAACCTTTCTCATGTCGCTAAAGTCACTGAGGCAAACAATATCTTTGGCCCCCTGCTCAACCACTTACAGTAGCTTAAAAGACTGTCTGGGAGAAAAAGGTAAAATACTCCATTAGTGTTCGCAGCATAGAATGCAATATTCACTGAGGAAGCGTTCATTGTATTTCATCCATCTTCAGTTGAGTTTCTTTTCACTTATGAAGAGGAAAGTGGATTTTAATGCAAAATAAAAAATCAGCAAGCAGTGCAATGCATGCAGTAAGAAAATGCTGGTGTGCAGAGTATCTATTCTCATGGGTTTGACTTCCAAGAAAAGTGACAGATCATTAGGGCAAATAGGCCATTTGAATTCAGATGGCACTGTGTCCTAATTATGCTGTCTCGATGACAGTTACTTATCCAAATCCTTTGAGGTGTTAAACATAGCTGACTCTACAAGTTCACACTGTTTATGTACGTGTGCCCATGTGACATGTGCATAATCAGTCAGCATGTTTCTGCATAAAGAGGCTTGTCACAGAATACAGGATGCGCAAAGATCCATGTGATTTGTGTGCTGAATTATGTGCACCAGCTGTTTAAATGACAAATTGATACACACTCAGTTATTTTCAACAGCTCCAACTGAGATTCACATTTCAGATGTAACAGAATCAGCACAGTCTGTTGAGCAATGCTCTGGCCCTAGAATGAGACAAGTGAAGGCCCACTCTTTTCCATTGGCCTAACTGATCAAGCCTTTTTAAAGAGATGATAGAGAAAAGGTCAAAGGGATTCGACAAAGATTAATGAAGTTATAGAAGACAAGAGGATGACATCTGGATTCAGTGGAGGCTTTCTTTCAAAGTTCATTCTCCCAAAGCAGAGATGCACAGTATTTATGGTCTGATAAACATGCAACATCCTTTGCGCAGCATGCAGCCAGGCAGGAATAACAATGGGAGCTGGAGCGGCACTAAGCTATTAATGGAGAGACTAGCTGAGGAAGAAAGCAGAAGTTGGTTGGATATCGCCTGCTCCGAGGGCCGCCAGAGGGCACTGGGAGCCTGAAATGAAACACGAGGAAGATTCCTCTCCCTTCCTTATACCAATCCACTACCACTCAGACTGCCTAAAGCCACTGGGTGTCAAACTTTGGCGTATGGCTGAATGTAGTCTGAATGCAATATTGCAGTGATACAGTTAGAGGTGCGTAGGCATACAGGCAAGTGTCATTTAATCATTTCTTGCTTTTTTTGACTTGCATTTGACCTTTTTCAAGACTAGACCTTGGAAACACATGGACATTTTCAGAGACGTTCAGACTCCATCAGGGCACAGTCTGTAGGACAACCTTTAAAGGGCAAAACACCTGCAGCAGGGCTTCAATCATACACTGAGCTTTTTCTTATATCACTCAATTCTTTTATTGCCGGTCCCCATCACTGTTAAAAATTTAAGCTAAACTAAACTAGTATTCGAATGTAGTTAATAAGTGATTCCAACAATGCATGTCAAAGTTGCCTTTGAACAACACAGCCAAATAAACTCTAACATCAATGCATTTCCATAGACTGGAAAACGTAAGAGAAAATATTTGTGCACCCTGGCAATTTTATTTAAAAAATCGTATGTCCAAGGTCATAAAACATGAGAGCTTAAATTTGTAATTCATGAGAAATGGAGTAGCCCAAGAGCTATTTGTGCATTTTTAGCATACTCGTACAGCTGTTCATTATGCTTGCTGGTTCAAGACCACTGGAAGAGTACATGTGAAATGTATTTTAAGGTGGAATTTCCCTTTGGGCAGAGCAGAGAAGGAAAACTGATTTCAGTCTATTTCAAACCTTCAGATCTTTATTGAAGGGAACCAAAAGAAATTCCTAATAGGTTTGAGTTCAAGCACTTGATAAATACATTTTCAACCTTTGACTTACCGCACAGTCCTGCACAAACAATCCTGTCCCCACAATACTTGCCTGGACTAAAAACTCAGTTTTAAGAGTAAATGTGCACCACCAAAAGGAGAGGAAATTTTTAGAAAAGTAGCTCTCAGCTTTGGCAGGTTATTCAGAGAGGGCAGACCTTGGCATAGTAACAGCCTGAATGCTGGCATAACAGTGTCTCTGATGTGTCATGTCTGATGCTTAATGAGTCCAGGTAAAATGTTTGCTGTGAGACAGGGGCAGGGGAACTAATGAAATCCCTACCACCCAGCATTTAGAAGTAATTACATCAAAATAAGCATTAACCACCAGACAACATGTCAAATAACAGCACGAACCACACATACGATGTTGCATTAAAAAATTCACTGAAATTCTGTGAATATTTTCTGTATGCAAAGAAGCACCCCAAAAACTTCAAGGGACATTCCAGCAGTGCCAGGTCAGAAAATTAAACAGCTTCTGTATGTTTATATCAACCTCTCCTCTGTGAAACAAGGTTAAGTAATGAAGGCATTTGAAAAAAAAAAACTTTGAGGTGTCTTTATTTCAATTTTATTTCCAATCTATTCATCAAAAGTCTCCATTTGATGGAGACGAAAACAACCAATTACTGCGCAAATAATCTCGGCTGTGGTGGCCCTCCCTTTCATGCCTGATTTGTCTTTGCGTTTCGGCCTTTATGTTCCATTGTCCTGCCTCCCGTTCCGATCAGTGCCTGCCTGGCTTGGCTTCCTGCCCCTGGCTGCTCCTGCTGTAGTGTCATCCTGGCTTATTTACATTATATTACATCCTATTTGAATGAGGCCTGCTGAGAGATGACTGTAGAGATATAGACAGGCACTGGACACACACACACACACACACACAATGCAGAGTAAAAACAGTTAACAAAAAGTTAGTCACTAGTGAACATATTGAATATTTAGCCAGATATTTCCCTCGGGAGCTGGTAGAGAAACCAACTAGTAAATGAATTCTAACGTTGCTCCCTGTCTGCTTGATGTGTAATTGGCAAATGTTTACTAACAAGTTCATAATATCAGCTTAAAAGGTGATGTCAATGTTGTGTTTACAGCCTATTTGCAATGCCCCTAAGTGGCCAAAGCATCTTTTCTTACAGGTTTAATGCGGAGTCTACATTGTTGCGGTGGAGGGTAAAGGTATATTTATGATCAAATACTAAAAGAAAATGGTTTAACTTGTCCAGACAGTCACAATTAAAAGAAGGACCGAACTAACACTTGAGTGTGCCTCTCTGCTTTACTAGGGGTAATTATTCCAATGGCCAAATTGTTAATTAGTTTTAGTAATTGCTAGAAGTGTGTGTGTGTGTGTGTGTGTGTGTGTTGGGTGCTGGAGGTGGTGGTGGTGGGTGGGTGGGGAGGTGGGGGGTTGATTGTATTACTATCTGGCAAGAGTCCAGAGACAGAGAAGCACTGAAAAAAAAGAGGCTGGTCACTGTGAGTTGGTTGTTCAGGTTCACTAGCCAGCCACCCTTAAGCTATTAAAGCAATGCAAAGCAATTAAGATAATAATTTGAATGACAAAAACACAAAGCTACCTGTCTGGCATGCAGTGCAAATAACACCACATTTGCCTATCAGGCCATATGCCACAGAGAGGCACAGGAAAACAAAGAACAGAAGATGAGAGTTACTCTGGGAGAATAAATGAATGTATAAATATAGAAAAAAAAACATAGACAGGGTTCTTGTGAAATTCATTTATGCAAACACTTATTCATAGACATCCACTGCTACACATGCACACCCACGACACATTGTCCTCATGACGGGGAAAAATAGTGAAGAGTTGTTGTAGGCATACACATTGAATCTAAGGAAAGAATTTTCATAGTATATTAGCATATCAGAGCGGAGTCTTTACTGATGTGGATAAGAAAAGAAATGTAGAAAAAAGGTGCACCACTAAATTCACACTGACTGAATGAACATACACACTTCCCACTGTCTGTGTGTACACACCACACTGACAAACTGCTGTGAGGCCACCAGTGAGTTCTCATGTGATGATTTTCTCCCTGTTCATTACCCATTAAAGCCTGGGATTTCTGGCTGTGCACAGGTCATCATCCTGCATAAGAAAATTACCATTTCAATTATCGTGTTAGCAGAGCTGCTGATGGCCGCAGTATACATCGCATCAGCAGCCTTTCTTCTCAACTCCACATTTATATACAGTAACCCCAGGATCATGGGAGGGAAGGGAGGCAGGAATGACATGGATCATGAATAACCATATAACCTGAAGGCTGAAAGAGAGTTCTTTCTGTTCAAAGATTGTAAGCGCATAGAAATCAGACATTTTAAATGAATACATACTGTATATACTGTATGTGATGGTGTGGTACTGATAGTATGGATGATATAATATTAGTTATGTTAGATCACTGGGAGGCACTGTTTTCATTTCATCAACAGAAACACATGTGAAATGGCTGATGTTAAAATGAAAGCCTGATCTATTAACAGCTGTCACAGTCTCCCACTGTGAGTTACATGAAACAGTGTAGGAAGCCCTGAAGCTATGGGGTTGCCTTGCCAGACTGGCAGGGGGTCTTGTAGTGAGCAGGACACATGCAGGTAGCTGGACAGTCATTAAACAAGAATGTAGCGTTATAGGGTTAGTCATCTTCAGCTTTTTAGATTCTTGTTTCATTTTATATGATGTATATTATCTGTGTTGATTCATCGTAACCGCTTTTTATGTGCGTCATTTTCAGGAACAGCAGGATGTTTTTAGCATGAAAGCTCTGTATGCAATCCGCCCAGCTCATAAACAGCAGACAGACACAGTTAGTAACTAGCTGATGAACATAGTGGAACATTTAGCAGCTGAAAAATCTATTCATACATTTTTAACATCGTGACTTAGATCAGTTTAATTGAATCAGTAACAAAAAATGCTTGGTTCAAGTCAGTTTTTATTTATATAGTGCCAAATCACAGCTAAAGTTATCTAACGGTACCTTTCATGTAGAGCAGGTCTAGACTGTACTCTTTATAATATTGATTACAGAGACCCAATAATTCCCACCATGAGCAACCACTTGGCAACAATGGCAAGTAAAAACTTCCTTTTAACAGGAAGAAATCTCGAGCAGAACCAGACTCAGGGTGGCCGGCTATCTGCCTTGACTGGTTGGGTTGGGTTGACAGAGAGACAGAGAGACAGAGAGAGAGAGACAGAGAGAGAGAGAGAGAAAGAGAGAGAGGGTACAAAAAAACCCATAAATCCTTTTAAGTCACATTGGGACCTTGGGAAGATTAAACAAGAGGGGCCCTCTTCCAAGGAGGGTCGGTGTCTTGACAGTAACGATAACACAAGTGGTGATTACACAAAACAAGAAATTGTTTCAACACCACCCTCAAGTGAGCAAGAAAAAACTCCAGAAAACCTCTTTGGTCAGATTGGAGAAATTCTTGGAAAGATTACACTATCAAGGTGTCTTGATAGTGTTGACAACTTAACTGATGGGTAAAATTTATACGGTAACATTGTAAAAAAAATTATCTAAAAACTCTTTCGACACCAGGGAAGATAACACAAGAGGGGCCCTTCCAGGGTATTAAGGTGTCTTGAAAGTAACGACAATGTACATGGTGATTAAGCAAAACAAGAAACTGTTTCTACCCCACCCTCAAGTGAGCAAGATAAAATCCACCAGTGGCCTTCAGGACACACACGTGACTTAACATTACAGTGAGCAATATAGCCCATAATAGAGTAACAAATGAAATTTCACATTCAGCACGTTGATCCTTGCCTTTCAGATGTTAGCCTATATCCAAGATTTTGCAGCAAAGTTTTCTAAATCCACTCTCCAGAGCAGGTCAAAGTAAAGAGACATCACAGTATTTTCCTCTGACTCCTCTTCGTTTTTCCTTCTGTCCCCCGTTTGTTGTGTTGTCCACTTGTCAAAAACATTTTCTATGATCCAACAAGATGACAGTTGTCTATGCCAAACAAATACTGCATAGGCAAATTCTTCATACTCTTCTGCAAACTAGAGAAATTTGTCGGTGTCACGAGAAGCCATGGGTATCAGAAAGTAAAAAAAAAAAAAACTTCAACCATGAGGAAAAACGTCATCTGAAATACATCTCTAATCCCAGCAGATCCACTGTGTGTCTGCCGACTGGTTTGTCCAGTATGGTCATGATGATTAGAACTTTGAATGACAGACACACCCACGCACGCACGTGCACGCACACACACACACACACTTGTTTTTCCTATTGCATTTAAATGTAATGAAATAAACTTTTACAGTATAATGATAATTCTGAACTCCCTACAGTAATAGTTTTATTTAACAATTATAGTTGTTGATTTTCAGACAGTAACAAGAAAAAGTATGAACCTTTTAGAATCACCTGTTTTTCTGCATTAATTGGTGATAAAATGTGATCTGATCTTCATCAGAGTCAAGTCATAAGTATAGACAAACAAAATGTACCATAATGATTATAATCTTAATCATCAATTAATAATTATAATCATGTTTATATTGAACACAGACATCTACCATTCACAGTGCTCGTGGAAAAAGTATAAGTGAAACCTTGGATTTACTGTAACCTAGTTATACCTTTTCCAACCTACCCCATAAATGTTTGAATGATCTATTCCATGATTTGCATATTATTGATTAAAGTAGATTGTGATTGTTCATTGTTGTTACATTGTTGCAGATCTTATTACTACTGTAATATGTAAGCCAATAAATGTTTCAGTCCCAAACAGCATCTCAGAGTCATCAACTGTGGGTTTACTCAGCTCCAATCACCTACATTGCCTGTGACCACACTTTTATGATACAGTCAGAGGGTATCTGTCTCCCTCTAGAGACAAATCTGGGATTGACAACTCAGATGAAGACCAGGACAGCTTAAACAAGAAGGTGGTGTCAAATGACTGTCACAAAGGTCAGAAACGTTTGTTTTAATTGATTGTAATTTGTGACTAGACACATGAAGCTTCCTGTAGACCACATCAAAATGGGAGGATCCTTATAGTAGAGAATATAGTATATCACGTTATTTCAAACTTTTTTGCTCTAGTAAAGTTTTATAGCATGTTGGGCAGTATTACAGCTTCATGGATGGCTACCATCATCTTCTATTCTTCTTCTTCTGTGTTTTTTTGTTTTTGTTTTCTTGGACCCTTGCAAATGAGAGGAGGATATGACATGAGCTGGACAGAGCAATCGAATGTCAATCATATCTCAGTCGGATCCCAGTCGGATCTTGTGGACACTGGAGACACATAATAATACCAGGTGTAAATCACGCTAAAATCATATCTAGATACAATCTGGATACGAGACACACTTTAATGTCAAATGTAAATGGAGTCTATGCCATGACAGGACAGGAATAAGATTTTCCTGCTGGAACATTTTACAGCCTTAAAATTGTTGTTATAAAAGTTTATCTTGATGAGAATTTTATTTAATTAATTAATTTTGTCTGTTTTGTAATGGCAAAATTTGTTTAATGAATAAACATTCTTACATCAATTACAACATATTTTACCTGCAACCTGCTCCCTGTGCGTTAAAGAGAACAGCAACAACAAGCTCATATTCATAGAGATTATATCAGAAAGCTGCTTAGACTGATGATTTGTCAACTACTTCTTTCCTGAGTGCATCAATATGCTGTGAATCAGCCACACAACTGAACCATAGCATGGCCCAAAAGGCTTTTTGGGAGCAGGTCTTTGTTTATACAAGCTGTTAGATAGCTGTAGTGGTGAGAGAGCGGATAATAGAAGAACTTCACAATTAACTTCACAAAACACATACACAAAATGAGAGATGAGGAATCCATTTCCTATATTACTCTGTGTATTGTATTTCATGACAGAGAGGAGGATAATATATTTTATTCTGTATTCAATAAGTGTGTGCACATGTGTGTTTATGTGTGGTTCAACTTCCCACGGGTTCACTGTAGAAAAGAAGACTTATCTGTCTCACAATGTGTGCCATGTGACAGCTGCTGACATTCAAAACATCAGTCAGAAATCCACTGCGGAATAACTCAACATTATGTGTAGGGTCATTTAAGACAGGCATATTAATGAGCATGTGTATTTTTACCACAAGTTTTTGCTTTTATTTCAGAATTCCCTCCCATTTGTACGATGGTTGTATGATGTAAGTATGATTTTATGATGTATTCACAAGGCTACAAAGAAAAAACTGAAGTAAATATACAATGTTGCCATGAAGACAAATTAAATCAACATGTAGTTTGACAAAATACTAAATAATAAAATGCTAGGACAAATAAGTCACCATATGAGAAATCAGCTGTATTAATCAAAAAGGGTGAAGCCAGAGCTGTTGTATGCTTTCAGTATTTATTCAGCCACTGAGCCAAGGGTGACAGTTGCGTTGCCCTGTCAAGATAAGATCTGTCTAGGTTGAAGCAGCGTGTGTGAATAATGCATTAGAGATGATGACCCCTCCCTGACCGAGAGATGGACAGAAATAACACTGACGTCAGCCCAGAGCCTCATGGTACCAGACGACACGAAGAGAAGATATAGAGAGGATATTAAGCCTGCAGTGCTTCTTAGGGATCAGCTACACCTCTCAATCCGCCCGTCTCTCTGTTAAGGGGGGGGGTGCATCTGTGTCATGCTCTCCTTCTCTCTTGTCTTTTCATGGTGACGTGACAGGCATCAGTGAACACCAGGGAGCAGAGAGGAGAAGCCACTCATGAGGATGAGATGGGACTGTGGAAAGATATTTTTGCCACATATGCATGTGCAGGCACATGCACAAGTAGATTTTCTATCAATGCAGGCGATTGACAGTAATACACTTGAATTTGGGATACAAAAGCCTGTCATCTTTCCATGTAATGTGTATGATTTCGACAAATTATAAAATACATTTGAAGGCTCAAAGGTTTATCATAAAATAACTTATTACACTGATTTGTCTCTTCATCAGAATTTCCTCTTTATATCATACTTTCCACCCTCTCCCACTGTCTTCTGCCTCCATCAGGGCACACTTTCAGGTCATGGAGTGTCAGTGTTAGAGGTCTACAATTACAGGCTCAGTGTATTGCACTTCTGCCTCCTGTTCAAATTATCAGAAGGGCCTCAGCTTCTAACTAATATCTGCAAGAAAACCCTGGGGGAGTTCTCTCATACTCTCCACACCAACATCTGCACTCTTTCATATACAGTATGGCAAGCCTACAGTCATATTATACAGTCGCTCAGCCAACCACATAGACAATGCCAGCATACTTACTAGCTGGTCAGCCAACATATTAGTCATCTTGTGAGTAGCCAGCCTCCCAACAGCGTAACCCTAGTACTAACCCTAACAGTCCTCCAGCTGGCTTACATCTCCTTCTAACAAATCAAATATTTATTCATGGATTACCAATTGATTGAAGAAAATTCATATTATAGGAGGATTATTAGTATACCTACAGTCTCTACGACCTAGACAGGGCCACAAAACTCTCAACTACATGTTGATTTTCAGTTGATTGTGGAACATACAACAAAACATGGGGATATCTAGTTTTTTGCCTTTTCATAATGGAAATTCCACATCAGAAATAACTAGGGAAAAACACTATAAGAAGCATAATTTTAAACTCAGTGCAGGTAAAGGTCAGAGGCCAATGACTGGCGCAGAGCCTGCAGAGGCATAATATTCTGCCAAATTCATTGGGGAGTTATTAAGTTTCACTTAATGTTCTGTAAACAAGATTTGAAAAAAATGATATAGTAGCACACAACTATTTTCTATGCAATGATATAGTATATTAAGAGTTTTGGTAGTAAACTACATGTAACTTAACTAGTAGCTTAATTACATTTTGTGCATACTGATTCGAGTAGTTAAATCTCTTAACATCCACCATTTTCAAGTGTAATTTGCATCCTACATTTGCATATTTAAATGAAAAAGCTTATAACAGAACTGTTAAGCCAAATGCATTTATGAGACATCATTTAGCAGGTAACATCTGTTTTGTGGCTTAAAAAAAGTCACATTTGGTAACAACCACTAGGATATACTTTATGCAATAATCATATCCCTTCTACATCTTGTCAAAAACACCAGTGTTAAGTCTCAGGCATCTAGGCCTAACCATAAGACTTATATTTTGTTTAAAAGAGTTAAAAATTTAAAAAAGTATTTATCTAGCTCATTGTTTATTTCATGCCTGTTGCTGGGAATTAAGCTAGAGCAGTGTTATCTGTGATCCATAAAAAGGGCTTGATCTGCTAGGTGACAATTGATTATCTTTGTCTCCTCCTACGTTGTTTGGTGGGGAAATCTAGTGTAGTTCCATTGTTGTGCTCTGAATAAATGGATGACTGAGAAAACTGCACTACTGATTTTTTTAAAATCACTTTCCGCCCGTTTTCGCCCGTTTTCGGACGTGTGTAACAAACTTTGAACGGATCTTTCCAGGGAGACCTCCATTTTGTAGCCAGTAAGCTAAAGAAGATAAGTGTACCGTCAGGTAGCCAGAAGGAGAGAAAAAGTTTAAAATGTGGAGAGAAGTGATGCGCATAAAATCGCTGGACTGTCTGCAATGGACTTCTCAAGGCGAGATTCATAACTTGGATCTCTGTGGACCCTTATGGACTAAAGGAATATAAACAATCATGGAATGGACACACAGTAGGACCTCAAGACCTCAGCAACGGTAGGAGTTCATGCTTCACTGGTTTTGCTGGTTTATGATGCTGATAAATATGAATGAATTATAGCCTACTTATATGTTCATGGTTACTGTGGGTGGCCAAACGGAGGCCGGAAATGTGGCCAATGAGTCATGTGTTTTGGTCTGAGATGCTGGTGGTCTAGTGTAACATCTAGTGGCAGATCGTTTAAAGAATCTGTAAGGAAAAAGAGTTGTGTCATATTTGTGTTTAAGAGATATCATTGAGAGTCACCTTCCTCTGCTCCTGCCTGCTAAGATGTGAATACATAATTTTAACAGAAGATGTAAGATGTACTGTCGCTGTGCAGTCCTATCATAGTCAGAAATATTTTTTCTTTCTCTCTGCCTCTCTCTACTGTATCATTTATTCTTTCATTATTCTTGCCAAGTTTCTCTTGCTGAAAGAGGCTTTTCCTATTTCTTTGTTAATGAGAACATTCAAATTTTACACATCATCTTCTGGGCTGCTAATTCAGCATAATTAAATCCTGCATGTCTGCAGATCTGAAAGACTGGGCTCAGAGTAAATTTACTCAAGGCAATTTGATATCTAGGACTTGTAAATGCATTTGATGTAATGTATGAATGGTATAGTGAGTAGCATCAAAGTGCATAATCCAGGTTTTCATAAGAATCTGTGAAGTTGGCCACCTCTGGAGGTCAGTTTTACTGACCTGGGTGTTCAGACATTTTGTAAATCTAGTGGACTATGTGTCCTATTGATCTTAATCTTTCTCACTTTCTTTTATTCTCTCTTCCCTAAACTTGCAGAAATAGTTAGTAGCTTTCCATCAAGACCAACCAAATACATCTATATAGATATATACTATATATATATATGTCAGTTGACATTCAGAGGACTTAAGATGAGCGGAACACACATTTTTTTCTCTTTGTCAGTGAAAGGCTGTGAAAGGGAGAGCAGTGGGCGGCAAACACTACTGGAGCAGGCAGAGAGAGGCTGAAAGATGACACCAAATCTCATTCATCTGACATTGAATGCAATTATTATCCACAGAAGTAGTGTGTAGAGAATTAACTTTTTAATGTAAAATGCATAAATTCACTAACCCCTGGAAAAGGATTAATTTCTAAATGATATAATTACATTTCAGTTCACATTTTGCTCTCATAAATCCTGCTGCTGAAGTCCTATGTCATAAATATTGCTCTTAAAGAGACCAAGAAATGATTACTTGCCCCACTTCCTCACAGGGAATAGTCTATTTAGATAGAGCTATTCATTTTATTGTACAATTGCAGTCTGTGAGAACGCTGAAATCTCATGGGAGAAAAAGCCAAAATAAACACAAATATTTACTTTTTCCTACATCAGGGAGAAGAGATGCATATAAAATAGAAGTGCATAACTAAGTTTATCTTGATCTGTATTTTTTATCAGGGATGAATCAGTTGAAGCGGAATTGAAAAAGAGAGACAGACACAGATAGAGTTCACTCAGAAAGCTCTCTTTGTGGAGACTCCCTCCCCTGTGCGTTCAGAAAATGAAGCATTAGAGTGTGTGCTGGCATGGCAGAGAAGAGATGAAAGAGTGTCTGACTCCAGTCACTGAGATCTCCTCCTCCCGCGTTTGATCCTGTCTTCCGGTCGGCTGGCTGCCCAAGAACAGCATAGACAGCCAAGGCCTTGGACAGGGCATTAGCATGGAGGAGAGGACAGAATGGCTTTCATAAGATACAAACATATCCTCAAACGCACACACACATGAAGAAACACACAATCACTTAGACACACAAGAGCAGTAATAGTATGTGTACTCAGCCCAACCCAGTGCCAGTACAGGACGTTCAGTTCGGTACAACTAAATAATTACAAACTCAGTATTGAGTTAACTATTTAGTGTCCATTATATAGGGAGTAGTGAATAAGTGAAGGAGGGAGCAACGTTGAACACAGCTAACACAGTGTAGCTGCTCATGGAGCTAAGTCATCAGTATGAAACCAGAACTCAAAGAACCTCCTTGTTCATTTAAATCCCCCTTAAATCCCCCGTTTGGAAGTATTAAACTAGTCAGTGTCTATAGAGGAAATAGTGGATGAGTGAATGAGGGAGTCATTTTGGACAAAGCTTAAGTGTAATGGTTGTTGTTCATTAGTTAAATTGTGCCAGTAACCAACAAAGATACCATGGGGACACACAAGGAGTAGTGGACGTCTGTCAACATTATCTAACTTTAGATAATATTATGTGTCTGGGAATTGCTTTTAACATGCTATTTTATTTGTGACAGCATCCCACGTGTTTGAGGTACGCTAAAACACACAGTTCACCATGTTGACATTGACAGCTGCTGACAACTCATTGTCAAGGGAGTATAGGGATTACTGTATTTCATTATCTCTGGAAAGACAAGTTGCTGTTCAATTTTCAACTGTTTTCCATTTACAATTTTTCCATTAAATCTCAAAACCAGAACAACTCAAACTAAAGCTATCTGCTTGACTGGGTACCATTAAGGTTTAGGGAGAATTTTTTTTATTATTATTTTTTTGTTATTTGGATGAATTGACCCTGAGAGAACTCAATCATAAAACACCACATTGTGTTTTTTCAGTTAGTATCAGCTGTGAGCCATCTCCAAATAGATATTCAGCTACTCCACGCAGCAAATCTGATATTTAATTACCATCATCTTGTTATCTGCACAGCAAATTGAAGGACAAGAGACTGATTGAAAATGAGAATCATAGTCAATAACACCACCAAGAAATAGACTAATGTTCCACTTTTAAGTTCTCTTGCATATGCATAAATAACATACACACACACACACACACACACACACACACACACACACACACACACACACAGACACACACACTGTAACCCACTTCATCTCCATGGTCAGCAGGGGGAGCACAGCAGAGAAGAAGTTATTACAGTGAAGCTGCACTGGTAATGTACTTTATTTATGACAGGCGCTGGAACATTACTGGCTATCTGCACTCAGAAGCTTATCGGCAGGGGCGCCTGCATTAATGACACATGGACAACAGCCACAAAACAGTCAGAGGCAATTATCAAGAAAATAGTGAGACTGTAATGAGGAACTGAGTTTTTTTCTCCAGGTGAATCTGGGTGCATGTAAATGCCTACTGCTTATTTTAGTGTTAGAGCACATCTGCAGAAATTCCCACAATTCAGGATTTCACAGCAAATGTTTGAATTGTTGGATATGTTCTTGACTTATCTCACCAGATAGCTTCACAACATTAAATTTGAGTGATGCTGATTTTACGCTGGAAAAATGTAGTAATTTGCTGTTTTGCCAAAGGCTGGATAAAGGAATTGATGTAGGCCCACCAAAATCAGAGATGTATTACATTTTATAATTTCTTAATTTACTGTAAAAAGTTGGTTCTTCAGTTTGTGAATAACAGAACTCTTTTAAATTTAAATTTAAAAACGTTTTCTGTTCACACTAACCTCTTTTATACTTGCTCAAGTTTCCTCATGTTCTATTGTTGGCTGTCGACTGGTACAA
The DNA here is from genome assembly GCF_002260705.1 of Seriola dumerili. Lineage (NCBI taxonomy): Eukaryota > Metazoa > Chordata > Actinopteri > Carangiformes > Carangidae > Seriola > Seriola dumerili. The sequence goes on from NW_019174474.1 coordinate 8,742,803, forward strand.
AAATGATGATGATACATAATCATACTCAATAATCATCTATCAGTTACCCTTCAAAATATTTAGCCTCACCTTTTGTAGGATGCATTCAGGTGGTGTATGTTGTTTGTGATACTTTAGGACTGTCCCTGTTGCTTGTTTCCTAAATTACTATTTAATGTCATGGTAACATCAACTAAGGTGAAGGAAATCCAAAGTGAGCAATAAATAATAAATGTAATGTTTTAGTTTTATAATAGACTTTAAGATCATGGTCTTGGTTTAGAAATCGCTCAGTGGATTACTGCCTGTATACATCTCTGATTACACTGGCCTGTAGTAAGGGAGCCTTCCAGAGCGCATGAGGGCATCAAAATGTGTAAACACTTTCAAATAAAACCACATGAAATGTCTTTTCAGCTTTAAACTAAATAATGTTGTCGTGCAATTTTGCGTGAATAGTATTTCATAAAAAAGTTGATTAATTTGATTTGACAATATGTTTTGAGCAGTAAAGGATCAGCTCCTCTGCTCACCTCTGTCAGAGGAGCGCAGGACACATACACACCAGAAAACTAAAGCAGCCAAATCAATTAAAATCCCATTAAAGTCAGCACCGTTATTGAGGTCATTACCAAGGGGGAGAGACGCCTGATGATGATGGTGGATCAAACAAAATCTAATTAATTCATTTATTCATTAGCGCACAGCTCTCATGCAAGCGTGGTTAGTGTAATGAAATGAAAACGGAGAGAGAGGGAGAGAGAGTCAGACATCAAGTGCAGCGTCTCTGCAGAAACATCAAAACTTGACATAAGACGGAAAATATGAATATGAAACGTGCACACAACATCAAAGGCAACCTATTGCCAGTGTAGGGTATTGGCTGCTTTTCAAAGGACACTAAAACACATGGACATTTTCTGGCGCCACAAAGGACGGCTGCTCTCAGCTGGGTTACCCGCGCACACACTAGGTGTCAGTCTGGTTGCAGGGAAAGACAGAGAGGAGAATGACAAAGACGAGGAGTGGAAATAAGAATGCAAGAAAGACGGAGGAACGGAGTCAAAAAGAGGGGGAGCTTCACAGTCTGTTACACTGCTTCATCTCCCAACAGTGGAGGCGTGATTAGGGAGCAGCAGACATTAACGTTGGTTATTGATCCCTTCTCAGATGGCTCGGGGACCAGAGGCTAAGGAAATGACAGAAACATGCTATGTTGCTTCCGCAGCCTGGAGATATAGGGCTGGAGGAGGGGTGTGTATGTGGAACTGTTAGAGATTGAAAGACTGACAATAGGAGGAGGAGAAGAGGCAGAAAGAGTTGTGTGTTTTTTTTTTTGTTTGTTTTTTTTTTGTCTATTTGCATGTAGGATATGAAGTGAAGATGAGACGACATTTACACATCACAGCCCTTTCTCCTCTCACCATCTCTCACTATCTCCCCTATCCTCTCCTCTTTGGCACACAACACTACCTGGCAATCAATACATGTTGGATCAAATGAAAGTTGAGACGCTTACATCAGTGAGCATGATACAATACTGTGCTTAGTTCAGGAGTCGGCAGACGCCACAGTCATGTCCTTAACACGATGACATTCCTCGCTGTGATGTAAAACAAAAACATTCCTTGACATCAAGTGGGATTTGACTCAAAGTTAGGCCGAGATGTAGCTGTTTGAGTGCAGCTGGGTGTAGAGTGGATGTCGGGTCAGGAGCTGGGGCAAACAGAAAGGGAGGTTAGATGAAGAGGAACAGGCGAGCTGATTGGACGTGACAGGAGCAGTGTCCTCCCCCTCTGCAGCGCCAAGTGTCCCAAATGAAAATCTATATGGCATGACGCTGGCAGCAGACCTTCACGGGCTGGAAGAGACCATTGGTCAGTCAAAAGCTGGTGGACCATAGTGCACACTTACAAAGACACATGTACATCCTCAGACGTGCATATATATATATATATATATATGAAGATAAGCAGATTATGATAGAAGAAAACACAAATGACAGAGGAAAGTCCTGCTTTTTCATTAATCTGGATTTGATGCAAACCCTGGCATCATGCTGATTGTCAAATACACAGATGAAAACACTAAACACAGGCTCATTTATATGAAAATAAACAAACAAAGATATCCATAGCTAAATAGAATTACACGTATACTGCACTGATGAAATGTTAATGACTCAGGAATGATGAGATAATATTCATAATTTAAAAAAAAGTCTGTCATTGGATCCTGCAGCCCCTTCTTCCTCTTCTTCTTCTTTTCCTTCTTCTTCTTCTTCTTTAGGAACACCTATCTCTGTCTCTGCTACCATTTACCCCGCTTCGAGTTGCTATCTTCACAGTCCAACCAGTTGGAACTCTCCTGTTGATATCACAGCTGTGTCCTGTCAGTGAGGGTGAGTGATTAGGCTGATAGGGGGTTTATTTTGAAAGAGACTGAAAAAATGCCGCAGAAAATGTTGGATTTTGTTTATTTACCAACCCCTAAGCTTCGTACTCCCTGACTCTTTTTTTCCCACTGATCCTCACCAGTGCACAGATCAAAGCAGCAGGTTAAAGCACGAGCCGACGCGTTAGATGCTTTTACAGCTTTTCCCATTCATGTCTCTCAGTGATCTCTGTTTGGCATAAGATGGGGCTCTTAGTGGTCAGATTGTTTGTGCATGTTCAGTTCTTGACTGGAGATGCTGCGTTAGTTGTGGGTGCTGGGTGCTGCGTGTGATCTTTGTGATGGAAATTCTGATTTCAGGACATTTGCATTGGATTATGGAATAAATAACATTCACTGTAATTGGCATTATTGGACAAACTGAAAAGTATGGAAGAACAGCCAGAACACTATTATTCATAATGGATATAACTTCAAAGAACCATATTAGTACTTTAGGTCATAGTAAAATAATACATATTTTTGTATAATAAGAGGCATGTGTGAGGTAGTGTTGCCTTTGAGACTAGGTTCAGGGCAAGAAGTGTCATGTTGAACATGGCTAGCATTGACAAGCAGTGTTATAGTCAACTTGCATACACAAACAGAGAGTCTGAAACACTGGAGATGCCAAGAGAAAACAAAAAGAAAAACTGAAATGAATTCAAGACCAGTGATGCCAGAAAACGAGGGTGACAGGCCTACCAAACCCTGAAGATAAAGACTTTCTATAGCCATTATTGCTTATAATCTTTTGAACCAGTAACACAACACACATCATTTCATTAATCGTGGTGCTGATAGATGTCAGTGCAATCAAAGAGCAGTGTGAGTAACAGCCTTTGGGGAAAGGAAAACTCATTTTGTGCTTTGTTGAGGGATTCATTCTTCTTTTGTGGTAGTTTCCCATTCAGATTTCAGGTGTGGATTAACTGTATCATATGACCTGAGCATCAGTCTCTAATGCATTTATCCTCTATCTTCACAAAATGAATAGAGTATGAATAAGCCATTTTATTAATTAAAAATGTTATATTTTTACATTAAAAATGCAGTAGATCATATCCATCAAAAAATTGACCTCTTTCAAATTATATATATATATAAGTTTTTTCTGGCAATTTGAATCTGCCTAGAGATGTAATGATATGATGATTCATCCTGATCTCAACACAGACTCTCCCTTCCTTCTGTGCATGCTCTGTAGTTTTCGTTTGCACCCAATCTCAGTTCCGGCCCTCCAGGTCTATGTTTCAATATCTGAGGGTCAGACCTCGCGTTAGCCCTTCCTCTCCTCTCTTCCCAATCTTATCCTACTTTCATCCTACAGCCAAATCTTGGTTTCCTCACCGTTTCACACTGGTCCGTGCCAATTTAATCTCTCCACTGAGGAATATTCATGACATTCGGTTAAGGCTCGGCACAACTGTTGCACGAGGGAGTTTCTTTCATCTTGCTTCAAGCAGTGAAACACAGGTCGGCTTTTCTTATTCCGCTGGTCACTCTCCAATATTGTGGCCAAACATCTATATTCGGCTGTTTGAATTATGACAGAATCAAGCGTGTTGGTGTCGAGTACATTTCACAGTGTTGATGATAAAACTGCTCCTTAACTACTTTTATTTTTTTATTTATTATTAGACACTTAACTTCATCTTCCAACTCCTGCTTATTGGTCTTAATTTACCTAACAGAACTAATTTCAGGCCCTGTGTTTTCACTTCATCACTTTTTCTAACTTGATATGCCTGATTAACTCTCCAATCAGTTATGGCTGGGGGATAAGATAAGCTAATGTCGTTTTAGGTCATTGCCCTTCTTCTAATAGCCGTCCTGGTGGCTGTTTGTTAGCTTGCCCTGCATTTATCAGCACACATTTAGATTACAGCGGACCCTCATTTACTGTACCAGGTCTGTCAGGAAGGCTTTTATCTCCCGGTTCGTATTACCCAGTAGACCATGGGGGTCGTCTTAATTTACCCATCTGCTCTACTATAGTAATTAATGGAGGTTCAGCGTGGTGTTTGCTTTTTTTTTTTACTCAAAAAGAGGTTCTAATTTGTGCTTACAAACCTTACAACTTAGCCTTCCCTGTTTTGTCAATGTAATACGAAAATAGATAACTGTAGTCCTGCATTTGAAATGACTGGGTGACGCTCAAACATTTATGTTCAGTTTGTTCAATTTTTTTTTTTTTGCCTGTTAGCTGTCTGAAAATCGTTGACTTCTTGTGTCTTATTGCTTAATAATAAACGACAAACACCACGGCACAGAGTCGCAGAATATTTAACTACAGCCAAGTAGCAAAGCTAATATGTTTGTCAGTGGAAACCTCAGTGTCCAGGCTACATAGTGTACACTGTAGCTCCACACAGTACTAACCGCTGGCCGCTCCATCTCGCACTGCAAACACAGCAGGAAGGCGAAGGCATGAAGCAGTAAACAGAAACTCTGCCGGGCAACGAGATAACGTGTGAGAGTCAAATATGTTTGTTTGGCCGGGTCTGTAAGGTCCATTTAAGATGCTTTTTATAACCACACCAAATCATTGCCACTGAAATCAGTCTCCCATGTTAAAACTTGGATCAGTGTTTTATGTGTGTGTGTGTGCTGTGTGTGAGAGACGACGACAGAGAGAAGGGAGAGGGAGAGGTGAGAGACGAGACAAAAGCACGGCAGAGAGAGGCGAGAAGAGAGGCGAGAGAAGGGAAGAGGCGAGGAGAGGGGAGAGGGAGGAGAGGAGAGAGGGAGAGGGAGAGGGAGAGAAGGAGAGAGAGGAGAGAAAGAGGAGGAGACGAGAGAGAGAGAGAGAGAGAGACGAGAAAGACGAAGAGGGAGAGAGAGGGAGAGAGAGAGAGATGAGGAGATGAGAGAGAGAGAGAGCAAGGACGATGAGAGAGAGAGAGAGAGAGAGAGAGAGAGAGAGAGAGGCTATGATATGCAGGCATGAATGTGTGTCAACCCAACCTCAGAGTCTGATATCATGGACCAAGTTGTAATTGGTGGTCTCATTAATCTACGGGACAGAGTGTGAGGCAAGCAATGATAGCACCCTCCTGCTTACAGCATAGCATTACAAATACAAACACTAAAAAAACATGTTTATGCAGTGAAGAAATGCAATATCCCTCCTGCCAACTGAAATCAGTAAATAGTGATTAACTCTTATTGAATGCACCACAGTCTTTGTGATGTCCAGAGCTCCCAGCATGCCTTGTTTCTTTTTTAAGCTATTTTTGCATGTCATGAATCACAGGTACAGTTTTCAACCAAAGCCCTCCTTCCCAGGAGTTAATATATACACACACAAGTACACACACAGCTACATGCTGAATGTGGAAAATAATAGAGCCTTTGGTTGATATGGTGCAAACAGAAACCAAGTAAGTACACTCTGTCCATGAACTACTTGAGTATGATTAATGACAGACATGAGAGGAGGAAGCAGTGGAGTAGAAAGCAAAACATTGGGTCAGCGGGCATGAGGGAGTGATGACGGGAGGAAAAGGCAAGAAATGGATGCGAGAAGGAGGTGAAGGAGCAACGTGAGTGAAAGGGAAGAAGGAGCGCTAAGAGAGAGGAAAAACACATGAGAGGAAGAGGGAGGAACGTAAGGGATGGAGAGGTGTGGAGGAGGAACGGGGATAGAGGAGACACCGTGTTGTACTACGGTTAGTTTTTGGACATCTGAGTCTCTCTGTCTGCCCTTTGTTACACACACACACACACACACACACACACACACACACATTCATCCATACACACACAGCCTCCATGGTCAGGCCGAGACCAACGGTGACTAAGGTTGCTATGGCGACATCCCACCAGGATGGTAATTACAATTAACCTCCCATCTAAATGGCCGCCCCTCTCACTCCTCTCCCCCTGTGTCTCTTGGGTAATTATAGACTTCAGCTCAGCTCACCCAAGCACTGTGGTTGGCCTCTGTTTGTTTTACAGCTAAATAATCCCGTCCAAAAATAATAGAGAAAAAAAAAATTATTTTCTTCAAGGCTTAAAGGCTGTTTGTTGTTTTATTACATTAGGGTGCCAGTCAGTATAGCAGTGTATTGTACCTGCAAAATAAAACAGCAGTTATAAGGCTGAGTTGCAAAGATGTGTGGTGTCACCGCAACTTATCTCTCAATCACAGAGGGCCGGAGAAAGAGAAAACACAAGTGTGGAGTGCTACAAAAGCACAGAAAGAAATAGACCCTCACTGTTATGTGCCAGCCTGAAAAGGAGCCTTGTCAAATGGCACTCTGTCATGGTGTCAGAACCCATGCAGCAGTCAAGGAGAGAGAGGGGAGTGAGAGTGATACAGAGTGAAACACACAGCAGAGTGGCAAAGGAAATCATTGATTTGGGCTTCATGTGCGCTGCAATTCAAAAAGCATTAATTAAATGACAAATGGAAAAGTGACAAGGTATCATTTTACAACCTGTAAATTTACCTGCAACTCTGGTCCACTGACTTTTGTGTGGATTTATGTCAAGAATCTATGTTCGGTTTTTCGCTCCAAGAAGGAAGGAGGAAATGAGATGCTCACAAGTCCCACTGGGGATATGTTTGCAAGATTGCTCTACTTGTTTTTTTTTCTGTTTTTTTTAAGTCTTGTAGCCGGCAGTGTAGACACTGATCCAGAGTGGGAAAGACTTCTGGATCGACCTCCTCACAGCTAAAATGTACAATTCAGAATCAGGAAGCAATACATCAAGGAGGACACAATCAAAGCATGAACGGTAAAGAGAAACAGCTGGTGTAGATGTAAATGAACACGAAAGATGAGCACATGATGAGCATGTGAGCGTGGACATGAATATAAGAATCACATTATTAAAATAAATAGTGGGAAGATGAATATTTATGGGTGTGATAGTGTCGAAGAAGATGAAAGACATGAATACAGAGGATTTAGAGTAAGAGAGACAAGAGCAGGTAAAAAAATAAATAAAAGGCTTGACTGAGAGCTAGGATATAAGAAGAAAGAATCGAAGTGGAGATAGGTTAGAAAAGGAAAAGGTGAAGGTGAGATGTAAAGAAAAAGGAGCAGTTGGCTGATGAAGGCAGAAGTCACTCTCGCCGCTTTCATCCTGGACGGGATAAGGCTGCTCCAGGAAAACTCTTCCTCTTCCTAATTGGGTCCACGTCACACGAGGGGAATCAGATGCCTGCAAAATAGAAAAACTGCCATCCTGTCCACACCTCCACCCACCCATCACACCTCTGCTGCCCCCTCTGTCACCCCCATCCTCCGCTGGCAATTCTCCGGGTCATTATTTCATTCCACGCCTCCAGCACCCCAGACGGTCAAATCATCTTGACAATAGATGGAGGAGTCAGAGAGCCTGTCCTGTTGTGTTATTCCTGTCCAGTCCAGTGAGTCTCATCATCTCTAAATCTTCCATCCCTCCATCCCTGGGCCTCGGAGACAGAAATACAACAGGAGAGCAGCGCTCTGGAGGAATACAAAGTGCACAGTTGCCTGACACCTTTTAGCAGCTGGTGGTCTTCTCTGGAGAGAGCTGGCTTCAGGTTTTTTCGTTCCACGATATATCACAATGATGAGTGTGTTCACATTCACACTGGTATCCTGGTTATGATTTCTTTTTTTTTTTCTTTTTTGAGTGTCCCAGTTATATATTTGTGCATGTGAGGATCATAGCATTGTATCAGAACCCCAGATACTGCAAGTCCTGATTTTGAGGAACATATAAACTGGAGTATTCTGGATAACTGTGACAGATAAAAACACCATGTCCTTGTTCTGTAAAATTTCCTGTCACGTCTCCTTTGTTACCTGACTTCCTGCTAACTCCCTACAAAAATGAACGGCATGAAAATGAACACTGATACAGCTCTTGAGATTTTATTTGACCTAATGGATTAAATTCTCATAATAAATGTTATTTCAGAGGGTTTGTGACACTCTTCTCGTTCCTTTTGTTATGTCCCGCAATACATTTGTGTCAAAATCGCCCCGCGTTCTTCCTGGAGGCTTGCCTTTATATAATGGGGTGGGTGTGTTGCATGTCTGACTTTCTCCTCCTGTCAGACTTGTTAATAACTTTTCCTTTTTTGAATAACTGCAACTACGGTCTTTCCCAGACCTGTCAAAGTGTTTCAGTTGCCTAACCCTATCCATAATTTAACCAGCATGTACTGTATTTGCCATAGCAACAACTTATCCCCAACCTTAAGCATAGCATCAAATTTTAACATCTTTGGCACAACAAGCACGGTCACTGAATGTACAGTAAGGTTTTGCAGAATAATCCAATATCAAACTAATCTATAAGAATGAAATTTCACTGGTGAATTGTACTGTTGCTCTTTTTGTCCACTGATTGATGAAAGGATGGAAAACAAGAAGCCAGAGACAAAACTGGGTTCCCCCTCAGCTGCTGACGTGACTTAGTCAATACAGAAATGACAGAATGGCTGCATATTGAGGAGCTGAAGACGTGTCTGTGCAACAATGTAATGCAGAAAAGTCTTGGATAATGCAAGAATATATAGATTATATTAATCATATTAATCCATAGAATATGGCTATGAATGCGGGGGCTATGGTATGGGGATAACCAGAGTGCCTTCCATGTAATCTTCCACTCCCCTATTGTTATCAAAAGCAGGATAAGACTATGATACCAGTGTGCATGCAAGCATACTCAGTGTGATCATTGAATGGAAATGTTTCTTTACACCTGTGACTTCAGCTGTGTTTACTATTAGAGTAAATGACTGTATATACTGCCTACTGTGCACTCTTGCTAGCTGTATGACACCCATCAGTATATGAGGCTCTGTAATAACATCTCTTAGAAACACAGAATAAATACACAGGAGAGGCCATCAACAGCACAATATCAAATAAAGCTGTTTGTTAGCTGCATTCCCAGTCTGCGTAACTCAAGTTGAATTTGACAGCTGCAGAAGTAAAGCACGGACAAGGCACATTTTATTTCTGCAGTTCACTGAATACCCAGTTCAGAGTGCCTGTATACACAGCAGCCAGTAGAGAATTTACATTTTTTTAGTAATTCCACAGATTCTTAATGCCGCTGTCAGATGCAGACACTGGCAAGAAAATACAGCCACAATTTTTATTGGAAGTGGCTCAAAAAACAAACACCAAACATCCCATACAAAACAAACACTTTAAACTGAATCTGATGCTTTTATTGAAGTGGCTGAGAGGAGATCTGTGCACGCTCATACTCCACACACATAGAAAGAGAGGCCCGAATTTGCTGCACTATTCAAGAAAATTCACCCCCTGCAGCTTCCCGCTCCTGGAGTCTTTCATTTACGGGAAAGTGATATAACAAATTAAAGCAGATGCCTCCCACAGTACCAGCTAAAAGCACAGTTCAGAGTGATTCATTTCAGGTAAAATGTCAAAACAGGTCTGCGTCATGCTTTTGTGTGCGAGTGCGTGCTTGTGTGCGCTGAAAACAAAGCGCAGGAGCCGACAGTGTTTCCAAAGTGCATTGATTTTTCCTCCAGCCTGTTTCAGCCCCCCCTTTTGACATTTCACAGACACTGTACAGCAAAAGAGCCAATATACAGGATGATGAAAGCCAGGGTGGCTTTGTGACCTCTGAACCCCGTCTGAGGCATGACTCAGCTTATCATTAGCTTGAGACTGTGGCATCGTGGGATACTTATCTGTCCTAATCTCTCCTCTGTTCTGCCAAGATCTCCTCTATTCTGTATTTTCATCTCACTAAAGTGTAATCTACTCTTCTCTGCACCTCAGTGTTGAATAGGGGTGATCCTGTGTTATTCCATACGCTTCTCAGCCTTCCTCAGTTTATTGTTTCTGTCTCTTTCGCTCTATTCTTTTGTGCTCACTGAAACTCTCCTTTTCCTCCATCCTTCTCTCCTCCACCCCGCACTGCCCTGCCATGCTCCTTCACGCTCTGTTCCCTGCCCCCTTCCCTCCGTACACCGCTCCCCTGTATTAGGTTCAGCTGTGGGATCTGAGGATGAGGACACCAAAGCCCCAAAGACTGTTCTGAAATCACAGAGCGTGAACTTGTACAGAAAACACACATCATCCTTTCACAATACAGGGTCACACACACACACACACACACACACACACACACACACACACACACACACACACACACACACACACACACACACACACACACAGCCGTCCCTCCCTGGCTTTGATAGAATAAGTTAGAGAGGGTTCCATTTGGGATTGTGTGAGAAAATAAGGCAGTGATACCTATTTGCTTCAGGGTTTTTGAGTAAAATTCGTTTTTTAGGAGAAATGCAGTTTTGCGGCTTTTCAATCAAATGGCTCCATGTAATTTAGGACCCTGACATGTTTCTTTGTGGATCATTTAAAGACTATCACAACAAATCTACCCAGATACTGCAAGTGGTTTTGTAGTGACACTATTTCATTTCAGTAAAACTCATCTTTCAGTTTTTAGTTTTAGTTTTACCACTTCCTCAGTTTAGGTTTTTTGCCACGCTAGGTTCTAGGTATGGCAACAATGGCTTGACCACCGCTGAAGTCCAGACTGAAATTTCTCAACAACTATTAGATGAATTGCTATGAAATTGTGGCCCCCAGAGAATGATGTGTCTGGAGTTTTGTGATCACCTGACATTTCATCTCGCGCCACGATAGAGGGCACATTTTTGGTTTTCTAGTGAAATGTCTTTACAGCTATCCTGTTGATTAGCATGAAATTAGCTAATCCTCCAAGATGAACTGTAATGACTTTGTTGATCATGTGACTTTTCATCTGGTGATGCACATTCCAATCGGCCTCAGCTATACGTGTTTAGTCTTAATTATCGAGTGGTGGTATGCTAGACCATATCTGATAAACATCAGCATGTTAGCATTTAGCCTCACTTTGAGTGATTAAAAAGCCACTGAATCTTTGGATCAGCACCTGTCTGAGCATGTCAGGGGTTGAAGGTTTAGGTTGTGCTCGAAAAGAAGTATGTGTACAATGTCCCACCTCATAGGAAGTCAAAAGACTTTATAGTCATTCTGAACAGCCACAGTCAAAGGCAGTGTAAAAAGCCAGCTGTATACAGCTGTCATAGAGAGGAGGTGGATACCCTTTAAATATGTGGATAATGGCGCATATTCTCAGACCGTCTCTCCTGTGAGGCTTTCATAATGCTGCCCTCAGTTGTACAACACAAAAAGTGCCTCAAAAAAGTTGTGTAAAAAAGGAAAAAAGAGAGAAAGAGATAGAAGTTCAAACCCATCTGACTTTGTCACCTCCTCCACTCCACTCCTAGCCAATCACTGTGTGACGTGGGTGTGAATGTTGGACTGACAGTTCCAGAAAGTTACAGAAATGCTTGGACATAGAGAGGTGTGGACAGGGGAGGTTTCAAGCTATTCAACCGTCTGACAAGTAGTTCTGATGAAGTATGCTGGTACCTTCCCGCTGTTGGTCTGTGGACCGAGTAGACCGAGTAGTAGCCTATTTGAAGTATAAAGAGTGGAGTCTGACGACATTAGAAACGCACACTGGTTTGACCTATATGTGCTGCCTTTAAAGAAATGTCTTTCTTACTGAAACTGCTGAGAGCAGATATTTTGTGCTGATATTCCGTTTCTGTCGCTCTCACAGTTTTTATGACCAAGAAATTTTAAGTGTTCCCTGTTTCTGGTCGGGATGACAGGCTTCTGAGACAGAATTCTGACTGCACATCCAGATTTTCCAAGAATCTGGAATGATCTCATGGAAAGCCAGGAAAAGTATTGCACAATAATATATTTATTTTTACATTCATAATATAATAAGCAGATGAATTATGATGATATTTCAAAATCCAAGTCTCTTCCTCTGATATTGTTCTTATGTGCTCTCAAAAACATCTGAAACCTGCAGGGAAAGCATCAATGAATCATACAAAGATTGCACTATAGCCAATCTGATAATGACACACCCTCGGTTCCAACATGAGGGATCCTGACACTCCTGAGGGAGCGGTGCATGTCTGTCAAAATAACACGCACATTGACACATGCACACGCACACACACGCACATAAAAAAGAGTCTGAACCTCCCTCCTTAAGTACGCACCTATATAGTCAGTGTAATAGGGGGAAAATGCGCAACTCCTAATTAATATAAATCACCAATAAAGTATAAAAATAAGGCTTAATATGTGAGATAATGGCACATTTTGCTCCAGCTAAAATGAATATTGTTACGTTTTGCTGGAGTAGCTCCAGTATCAAGTGCATTAAGTATAAAAATTGAGGTTAAAAGGTAACACAAGACTGTCTTTCCTCTCAGGAGTCTTTTAAATGAGAATCAATTTCACACGGAAAATTGAGTTGAGAGTAAGAAAGAACTGAAAAGTGAAGGTAATTTAAACCTTTTTATTGCTGAAGTGATAATTGGATATAAAATCTACAAATTGGGCTAACAATTAATTGAACATGATGGTGTTAAAAAGCTTCATTTTCATATGCGAGGTCTGAAGACATATACGGTGACTGCTCCGGAGATTTTAGAAAACGTTTTTGGGGAGATGCTCAGAAATGGATACATCACAGAAGCCTTCACAGGCTAAGCCGATCTTCAGCTGTCTGCGCACGGTTTCGCATTCACACTCACAGAAGAGCAGCGAGCCTGTCAGTACTGATTTAGACAACCATGCTCATCCACAGGCCCCCTGCAGCCACTGCCCTCTAACTGCTGGTGGTCGGCCACACGCACTCACACCCACGCAAATTATGAATCAAAAGCTGTACTTCTGCTGAGAACTGACAGCTCTCAGAGCACCACGTTCACATTACAGTTGCCTGTTACAGGACGCAGAAAACGCAAAGGGTGCACACAAAGCTGCCTTGAGTCCACTCTGTAAATGTGAGTTAGCAGCTTTTGAACAAAGCAATAATGAGTTTCCAAAGGGAGTTGGGCCTTTATTAAACTCCATTAACATTGTATGCTGCTGTTTATGATTGGAAATATCATATTCCTCCTCCCTCGGCTTATATTTAAGTAGCTAATTGTGATAGTATGTATTGTAATTGCGGGCACAAATCTCAGGGAGAGTTTGTTTTATCTAGGACTGACTGGATTTTCTCATTCAGTAGTTTCCCGTTCCCATGTCTGTTCAGTTGTAATAGTTGCGACTGCCAGTACAAACCTATTGTGTTTGAATCAAAGCAAATTCCATCTCAGCACTTATAAATCATAAATCCTTTGAAAAGAGAAATAAACTTTCTTGAAAGAGTTGTTTAAAAAAAACCTGAGTACTTTATGCTTTGACAGCTGATACTGTATGCGCTTACAGATAGCAGAAGTTCAATAAAGATGCCATGAGCTTCTCTCGCAGTGAAAAGAGAAGGAAAAACACACTTTAGTGCTGGATTACTCTCACTGAGAGCTGTAGTAATTTCTTTTGGCATATATCCCTGAATTCTGACTTAGTTCGCCCGGTCTTGGCATCAAATTCAGCCATGGCGAACCCAATTTGCTCCGCTTATTCCTCCCAACCTTGCTTTCGTTCTTGTTTTCTTTCTTCAGCCTCGGCAGAGTGTGGAAGGAGGGAAAGTGAGCAGGCCCGGTCGCTTTGATGTGCTCTTAAGAAAGAAATCTGCCTTTCATAAGCACCCCGTCTTATCAACCCAGGACTGATCAGGCGAAGCATCGGAGAGTGTGGCACTTTAATACCGACGTCCCCACTGGGAGGCTGTCATGGTAGGGTGCTACTCATGATACACTCTGATACCTGACAAGTATTCTGAGAGCAAACAGAAGACTATGTGCATACGTTTTAGTCACATCTTATTCGTAAGGTTAGGTGAGATTCTCATCCAATATGATTCGGAATAAAAGTCTTATTATGTCTTCAGGTGAAAGTGTTCATTAAATGCGCTACCGACACAACAGTTTCCCACTGTGCGTATAGGCTATTCTTCTCACTATACGCCGTCACAGAAATGGAATCAATACAATATTGTTTATAAAACTGTTTGCCTGACAGATCGTTACTGTAGATGGATCACACGCACACGGACACACTCCACTTTGTCTACATGAGATCAGTGATACAGCTTAAAAACCGTGAAAACACAATTAGTGAGTAACACACCAGCAATGACTGTAAAATGGGATGTGGTGAGTGAGTTTTCTGTGTCTAAGAATGAAATAATTCCCTGTGAGAGATACATTGATTATAAGGCAAAGCCTATTGCAGAATACAAAACCGTGTATATTCACACACGTATGACTGCATGTGTGTGAACCCCAGAAGCCTCAGGGTCACGGTGAGACGTATAAGGACCTTAAGGCAGCTCCTGCTTTATTACCTGATCTCGTTGCCCTGAAGAAAGACTAGTTTCTAGACTCACACTGTGCTTATTTGGTGGAAGTTTCCAATTTTTTTTTTTTTTCTCATAGCAAACCTGGCTGCCTGTAATATTATATCTAGCTTAGAAACTCTGTACACACTGAACATAGGGGGGGAGAAAGAGGAGGACAGTGAGGGCCCAGCAGCTTATTTTCACTCTGGGACCCCTTGCAGGTTAATCTGGCCTTCAGTGTGAGTATGTTTACCATATGAGCACCTCTGTGAATACAGTATGTCTTTTGGGCTCAGTCAAGGTGAAAATGTAATGATGCTTTTCATGAATTGGTTCCTAAATGCACCAAATGAAATTCCTGTTTCTTTTTCCTCCAGCCTCTCTGTTCATCACAGCCTCAAAAAGCTCCACAATGATGATAATGAACGATTTTGATCTCAGGTACTGATCTTAAAGTGAAGCAGTTGCTGCTCAGAAGAATTCCTTTTGCACACTTTCTGTTTAATACAAAATCTGTTAAATCTCTGAGGTGGCAGCTCTGTGATTAATGCATTACATCATTTTTTAGTAAATTATTTTCATATACTTTGATTGGGAAAGATACATATAAAATGCACACTGGTAAACTGGGTAGACAGTGAACAAAAAAGGCAAAGATATCATGTTTAAAACATGCACCGAACGCTTTGATTTTCATCACTAGAACCCAGTAGATATTATTCAGAGCAAATGAAACACGGAGCAGAGAGGGATTTAGATGAGATGCGTTTGATAGAACACGATATAATTGAAGAGAAGACTGGTTTGTCCACTTGCGCACTTGACACGCGCAGTGCTTTTCAGGGCTATCAAGGTGTGCTGGCGATAACAGATGTGTGTGAGGTGTTGGCTGTAACCGTAGAGCTGCCCGAGAAGTTATGGCCTAATGAAATATGAGGCAGAAAGCCGTGTATGCAGCCAGCTAGCAGACTAAGCAGTCAACTACCAAACAAACCAGGAGCTTATCAATCAGCCTTCCAGTCAGTCAGTCAGTGGAAAAAGTAGCAGCAAACAGGCAGCCCGGCCAGCCGGCCTGCCAGACCTCCCTGCAGACAAACATGTAGTCAATAAGTCTGCTGCCTGGCCGACCACCGCGAGCCCAGTCCGTCATCGCACTAGCCGCCAGCCAGCAACTCAAGGTCAGCCAGCCAACCCGCCTGAAGGAGCCAGGAGGTCCAAATTTAATAATCCCACTTGCTCTCATCACAGATCATGGTGAGCCTCTCAGCAGAATATATCAGGCCTGACCTCTGCACTGCTGCTCCAGGAGAGGTGTGTGTTTCTGAGTGAATATGTATGTGTTTGTGTGTATGTGTGCATCACATAATCAGGTAGCATCCCTGAGACACAAACGCATATGTGCATTACAGTACTGCACTTGCGTCCAGGCATGATGCTTTTTTTCTCTCATAGAAATGAAATATAATAGAAAATGTAGGGCTATATGCATCTTCAGTGTAAATTTAATGATGATGGACCATGACTATCAAGACTGCTGATCTTAAATGGCAAACTCAAGTCCCATTGACCATCACAATCATTTTCAACCTAATTACAAAAGGCTTAATTGGTTTTAAAATCGGTGACTAGTTCCATCCCAGGCCACTAGAGGTCAGTGGCTAGTTGAGCTGATGCCAGTGGTGAAGGGAACAGGACTGCTGTGCCATAGTAACGCTTTGTCTGAGAAGGCACTGGTCTGACCCTCTCGAAGATAAGAACAAATCACCAAAGAGCTGATCCTCTGCTGTGGCTGCAAACGTTTGAATCTGACATAGCCCTGATCACATTCAGAAAATCTAACCGACAGTTTTTGCCTCGACAACCAAAAGCAAAAGTGCTTCATCATAAATGCACACGTTTGAACTTAAGTCTTTCCGTTAGGAGCTTTTTTGCCACCTAAATATCTCCCCTGCGATTTGACACAGAAAACAGGCAGCCACAGCTCTCAATCAGGCCTCAGCCCTCCACAGACTATGCACCACTGCCCCATTCAAATGTTTATGTGAAGAAACAAGCACATGCCCATCACACGGAAGAGAGACAAGAGAGGAGCTCCTTGGGCTCCACCGGCCCCGGCTGAATAGACTGCTCCGACTCACAAAGGAGGGCTTGTCTGCTAAGGTGCTTAGAAAGCGCTCAGGTCGTTGATATGCAAGGCGACGGGGCAGCCCGCAGCTCTCCTGCTTTAGAGTTAATTAAGCTGCAGACCCAGTTGGCAGGATGCCCCCCCCCCCCACCTCTCCCCCTGCACTGCTCAGTGGCATTCCTACAGGCTGAACACCCCCAACCACTCACCCACAATTCATAAGGGGTGTGCACCTACAACCAAGCAGTCCCAAATAGCTTCATATTGTATCTCTACACCATCTGAAATAATGCTTTTCTCGCTTTGCTTTCAAAGAATCACTCTACTCTTGGCAACCTCTATCTTCCTCTCCGTGTCTTTGATTGGGTCTCTCCCTTCTTTTGCTGATTCCCAAGTGAGCTGCACCCACTTCTCAAATGTACACACTACCCTGCATGAGTCTAAAAAATGTCTCCCTGTCCTCCTTTGTTGTTCAGTTAGCATCTTGGCAATCTATCGCCTCGATCGGCTCTATTTCTTCTCCGTCATTTGCTCCTTTCTTTCGTTGCTGCTGTCATGCAAGAAGTAGCTACTGCCAGCCACAGCTGACGCACACACACACACACACACACACACACACACACACACACACACACACACATACGCTTACAGCTCTCCCCGTCCTGCTTAATGTTTCATCCACATACTGTAGCCATGAAGGCAAAGAGGGCAGGCTCAATCAAACAGAGGACAGACTCTCCAGCGGCCTGCCATGGCTCTAATTGTGGATTCATCACAGACAGAGCAGATCAATACGGTACTCTTGACTCTTTGCAACACAGGATGATCTGAAGTTTGTCCTATTGGAATTTCTTTTACCGAGGGGGATTGGACACTTCCATTCCTGTTTGAGGATGGCGAGACCTCGCTCTCAGGCACATTTAGGGTGCGAGAGCTAGAAAGAGAGAGAACCTCACCCCTTTTTTGCTGTTTCCCTGCTAATGACTCTCCTTTGCCTTTGTAGTCAGAGGCACGCAGACACATACACACACACACACACACACACACGGACGCTGCTGTGTCCTCTGTTTTAATATGACCTTGGTGCTCCTGGGGAGAGCTGGCTATGAACTGGCGAGGTGGTGAAAGAAGTCCGCGCCATTAAACCTGTGGGGGCTTACTGTAACACTCAGCTCTCCATAGCTGCTCTCTGGAACTGGACCACTGTAATAGTAGCTCTCCAGTTAATGTACTGCTGGGTATTCAGGGAACAGAGGGGGTGGTAGTGGGTTAGAGGCTGAGTGAACCCACACTATGTAAAAAAAAAAAAAAAAAAAAAAAAAAAAAAGAAAAAAAAAAGAAAAAAAGAAATCTCTCTCAACAAGTCATTTAGTCCTGTAATGAGACTGAACATCTGATTATTCTGCTAAATGAAATTACATGCTCTAAATTCACTTGTTTTTGATGCGGATTTGCCTGAAATTACATGAAAGAATGTCTTGCTGTGGTGTAAAGATGACGTCGCTCGATTTGCATTTGAAACAAAGTCCAACCTCAGTCAAATGAGAGTGTTTTGTCGTCCCCTGTCATCCCTATTTTGTTTGATAAACATAAAGAATTACAGGAAGGCAGTCAGGGATGGATTTCTGTGTGTAAATGTTTGTTCTTGATATAAAATTGTTTCCTTTTGTTAAGCACCATTTGATCTGCATTTTTCAAGAGACTGGTCAAATGAAATCATCCTCGTTAAAGGCCAGATGGATGGGTTATAGTTTTTATTCTCTGAGGGATAGACTTAGACGTTGGAGAGGAGCAGCAGCAACACCTTCTCAGTCTGTCACAGCCACAGCTTTTGGCTGCCATCACACAGCGAGAGGGCTCCACTGCTGTGCTTTTGCCACAACCACTGCCAACACAACTCCTCCATTCACGGCCCTTTTCTTCAGTTTGGTCTGGACTCCAGGTCGTAGCTTCTTATTTAGATTTTCTATTTGCATGCGCCTGTGCAGAGGCATGTCGCAGAAACAAAGGCAAACAGCTTCCATGTGGGTGCAGGCGCAAGTTGTGATAAACACCACACTCACACACACACACATGCGCACACCCACGCAAAACAACACAGTGATTGTTGTAAATAAACAAAAGAAAATGTTTCTAAAACTAAATTAAACTCAAAAAAAAAAAAAAAAGAGGGAAAAGAATGTAGTTGAGTGAGTGGAGTGCAATTTCTTGTTATACTGATACTTGTCCTAACTCTGACATTCCAGATAAACACAGAAAATCTAAATTGATAAGAAATCATGAGCAGGGAAATAATCATCAGAAATGAACATCTGTGGTTTGATTCCAGCTGAGGACCTTTTTTACACGTCAGACGTCCCCTTCTCTCTTTCCGCTCTTCGTTATCAGTCAATAGCTGTGAAAAAAAAAAAAAAAGATTCACAGAAAAATTGTGTTTACTTAATTGTCCACAAATTAGATAACAATCCATCCAAGTTAGCATTGAATTGATCTGAACATCTGTGTCTCAAATTATACATTTTATGAATTGTGAGGATCCTAATTTTCTGTAATTTAGCTGAATTGATTTATGAAGATACAAATTATTGACGAAAAGGAGAAAAAAAAATGTTAAACAACCAGCCATCATTCTTTCTATACTTGTTGAATAATCATACAGTAAATCAGTTTTTACTTTCAATAAGAGATTAAATGACCAGCATAAATGACCACACATGATGACGACTGAGCAAGTTCTATGAGCTGGAGAAGGTGGTGGAATACGATCGAAAGCCTGAGATGAATATAGAAAATGAATATTTTATCAGAGAAATACGTAGTCTAAGTGAGTCACCATGAACTGGAAATCAAAAGTGGTTGCTATATTAAGTCGTAGAAACCACCAGAGGAACAGAGATACATTTTCTCTGTATGTGTTCATTCAATATAAATACTGAATTATGAAGCTTCTTATGATGCAGCCTGAACCAGCCAAACCATCAGATAACTGTATATCTGTCTTCAATGGCATAATGCATGTATAAAATATGATGTGTAATATATGAAATTAATATAAATGGAGCTTCTGACCTGACTGTATTTGATCAATCAGACTGGATCTTATGAACTTAACATATTAAGATATATACGGCTTATCTTTAATTTTCACTCATGATATAACCCGTTTTATATTATAACTGTGTTCTTTATCTTTGCCAACTAATTTCATTTATATACAACAAAAATGTCTTTGCATATCATGCCCATACAGCAAACGGAAACTGAAATTGACAGCCTAACTGAAAGAGTGGGGGGGGGTGGGTTCATGGGTGTCATAACCGAGCAAGTTAAAGTGTCTGCAGCAGCGCTACAGGGGGGACCGTGTCCACTCTGCCTGGCCCAGTGAGTATTGATCCCTGAATCACACCAGGATCTGCTCTGCTGAGACACATCCACGTGCCACTCAAATCCTGTGGCACTTTAATGTAATGAAAGAATATATATGCATATAGTGTATGTCCTTCTCATCTGTTTATCTTTCTCTGTTATTGCCTTCTTTCACAGCCTGAATATTATTCATCTAGTGGATAATCCCTTCAGTAAAAAAAAAAAAAAAAAACACACTCTGTCTTTGACACGTGGAGGAATTGAGGCTGAGACGAAATCAAACGTTATTAATTCTGCGATATTAAACACGCCCACTCTCCTTTCCCACTTTTTACATATTCATCATAAAACTAATGCAATTATCAATACTGTAATCTATGTAGCGGTCACATGGTGCAAAAAAGTCATTACTCGTGAGCCTTCTTTAATGAACAAATCTAATGAAGTGCAGTAATATGTTAGAAGCAAGATTTCTCTCACCTTAGGGGGTCATGTGCCTGCGTTGTGTGTGTATGTGTGTGTGTGTGTGTGTGTGGGTTTGATGCAGGGACTTAAAGTGATTTTGACATGGGTGAAATGCTTTGCTAAAGACAAAAGAAAAGACAGCCAGAGGAAAAACTTGGATGGAAAAGTTGGATGGGAAATGTAGAGCAGATGTTAGAGATTATATCAAACCTTCCTCAGTCTAATCCTACCTGCTGAAACATGGATGTGTTGCCAAAAAAAAAAAGGCGATGGCTTGGGATTTTTGAATCCACATGGAGAGAGGACTGGAAAGGGTGGGAAGCCTAAAAACCTAGAAGACAGAGTGAGTGCAGAGGTGTCATGATGACTGATGCATAAAAGTCAACAAAGGGAGAATTCCAACCAACATTAACACATCTAATCTCCTGGATATACAACATAAGCGTCTCTTCACATAAACACATAGCATCATGACACTTGATGTATTTATTTGCTCAAGGGAATGTAAACCCCCTCCCTCCCCCTCAAGACTCCTAAAACCTCTGCCATGCATTATTCATATACATCGGCACAGTTTTTGCTGATATGCAAGTCCTTGGACGTGCACAGAGGACTTCTGTATAGGACTTTGTTTGAGGGGCATTATGGGATGTGGCAGGATGTTATTCAGTCATGTAATGCGCCTTGTCTGTCTGGTGTCTGCTCTGCAGCTTTCGTCCGAATCCCATAGAGAGAAAGAAAGAAAAAAGAAAGAGGATGTTTGGTGGTGGATCAGCGGTAGCAGCAGCAGCAGCAGCAGCAGCAGCAGCAGCAGCAGTGGAAGTCTTGACCGATGAAAGGCCAATTACTGGATGGGTTTCCTCGCTGTGTGCTGGGAGGAGCAGAGCGTTGATGACATTTACAGACAGCAAATAAAGCTGTTAGAGCGAAGACGCAGACACCAGAATGTGCAACACATAAACTGTTGTATCAGATTATATTTGTCAACAAGTCTCATGCAAGTGCACTTTCACATACCATAACTTACAAAAAAAAAAGAGCTCTGCAGCTATGAGAAAAAAAAAACATTAGACGACAGTACTCATCTCCTGCAGCATCTACCCCCCCCCCAACACACCCAACCCCAGCCCATCCACTCCCCTCCCGAGCCCTCTCTGATTCTAAAATCTAAAATAGCTTTTACTGTCACCACCAACCACTCCATCCCTTAATCTCTTCAAGGAGATCCATTACCATATTAATAATGAGATGTGAACCGGTCATAGATTAAGCCTGGCAATAAAGCAGCCTGCCAGGCACTCACACTGAGTCATTTTAATGACAGTGTGATAATTATAACTACATGTGTCAGAATTGACAGACAGGGCTCCTGTATATCATACACCCTCAGACACACACACACACACACACACATGCACGCGCACAGTGGGTGTCCTCTTCTTGTTTCACATGTTAAATATAGGCTGTGGCCTTAATCAACTTGCCTGCATTATAAATGGCCTGCAATGGAATATGTCAAACTGGTTTATTCACCTGCTAAATGGCACTGAGACAAGGGCCAATGTGTCAGAACATGTGGAGAGGAGGGTGATGTAGATGCTATTGGTAGCAGATTACATCTGCTTACTACGCTGTTGGGTTTTTAATTCAAACAGCAGCAGCGTTCCCTTCATGTGCTCTTGACTTGAAAAAAATCAAATTCTACACACATTAAAACTGCTTATTTTCTCTTGCTCTGCATCTCTTACAGACCTATGGCATCCATGTACCACAAATAACCCCAGGACAAAGAGAACAAACAAAAAAACACAAAAGATGTGTATAATGTAGTGTTGATATAAACAGTATTTGATGTAGGATACTCTCAGCAGGACTGCTCATTATTAAGCAGTAAAACCCCAGATATAATATAGCACACACAGTTTACTGTTGCTCTGTGTCTGACACTAAGCTGCTATTGTGTTCAATAGATTGTATTCTGTGGCTTTGAGTGACACAGCGGTTGGCGTCTAAAGTGAGTGTAAGCACTGCAGACTGGGTGAGAAACGATGTTTGTTTCCCTTGTTGCCGTGGCGGAGAGGTCTGTGTGTGTGTGTGTGTGTGTGTGTGAGTGTGTGAGTGGGAGAGAGAGAGAGAGAGAGCGATAGAGAGAGAGAGAGATGCTTTGTTTTCTTGATTCCAACAGTACACATGTGCCATGCTTGACTTGGATTTGAGAAAATCAACAAATGTGAGGCCGAACAAACAGCTACAGTTAAAAACAAACAAAAAAACTTGATTGTATGTGTGTGTGTGTGTGTGTGTGAGTGTGTGTGACATGAAAATATCAATTGTAGACCCAGAGATGGAGAAACAAGCAGTGATCATGCACTGGAACACACTATTTAATGCATAATAACACAGCAGGATTAAGTCAGGTTAGGTCTTTTTGTGACAAACACACACACACACACATCACACACATCACACACAGACTAAACAGTGTAGTGATGTTTGTATGTGCTTGACTACATCTCAGGCTGATCAGAGCAGATGGTAGTGTTGTAGTCAAGACTGTCTCAGTGGAGACCTCTGTGCAGCGTGTGGTTGAGACCGACAGCAAGATTTTGAATGACAAGATCTGAGACTGATCCCCAGCACTGATTTACAACTATCAGGACACATACTGTATACTGTTGTATACAGGGATACAAATGTTTTTGCTTTTTGCATAACATATTCCAAATAATTAAAGATGCAATCAGAGCACGCTCAGATACCAGCATTAATTTCAAAAATGTATTCTGTATTTCAAATCTTGGAATCCAAGTCAATACAAGCATGATGAATTCAAGTTCATGCAAGACGAATGGGAACTCTACTGAACTTTTCTAGGCCTATAGAATCTTGAATGTAATAAACAATACAAAGATAGTGCCATTACCATTACTGCACCTGTATTAACCTGTGTGTAGGTGTGTGTGTGTGTGTGCGTCTGTCTGTATTTAGGGGGGGCCTGTATATGTGATTTTAATGTACTGAGTGTGAGTCATTGTCAGGTTCTGAGCTGTTTTCTGCTGCACAGAGGCCGGAAGGCAGGTAGGTAAGGCAATCTGTGCTGTGTTCTCATTAACCGCCTGTGGATGCACTGTGAGTGAGGGAGAAAAGAAGGGGAGAAAGCTGCTGTAAAGAGAGGGAGAGAGAGAAATGGGAAAGGAAAACAATGCAGAGAAACCGAGAAAGAAGAATATTTCAGCTCCAGATCCTTTAAATAAGGAAAGGCGAAAAAGTGTTTGTCTTCCTCTCCATTTGTGGGCCGTGAGAGGAGGGAGGGCTGAAAAAACCTGTGAAGGAGCTTTGTTGGTTGATCAGGATGTGGGTGTGTGTATGTGTGTGGTTGTGTGTGTGTGTGGTTGTGTGTGTGTGTGTGTGTGTGTGTGGTGTGTGTGTGTGTGTGTGTGTGCGTGCGTGCATTGATTCACATGTTCACAAACAGATGCTTTTCTGACTGTGTGTGAGAGAGAGAGAGAGAGAAAGAGTGAGTCGTGTGTGTGTGTGTGTGTGTGTGTGTGTGTGTGTGTGTGTGTGTGTGTCTGCTCGCGCACGTATGCATCCCAGCCCATCTGTACGTCTTTATGGAGGGGAGTAATTGAGTGGTAGAGGACAGGGCTCAGCACCGCAGGGAGCCAGCTGGAGTTATTGAGGGATGAGCAGTCTGCCTCTGGGAGCCAGCATCTCTCTCTCTCTCTCTCTCTCTCTCTCTCTCTCTCTCTCTCTCTCTCTCCCCCTCCCTCTCCCTCTCCCTCAAAACAAGGCAACAGGGGTGGGGGTGGAGAGACTGAGGAATATTGGGAGGGATGCAGAAAGAGAGAGATGGAGTGAGTGAGAGAGAGATGCTGCTTTCAGACTGGAGAGAGAGAGAGAGATGAGCAACAAACCACTTTGGGAGATGCATCTCTTCCATTCGCAAAAAGCAGGAGGAGAGGAGAGGAGGTGGGGGTGGAAGGACTAAGGGAGGGATGGGGAAGAAGCCTCTGGGGGCTGACATTCTACGTCCTTTGCACAGATTATAAACTTGGGTTTGTGGGGTGGGGGGGTTCGGGTATGGAATTGCTGGGATGTAAGCCCATATAAACTTGTGTTTAGGAGTTTAGACACATTGTATGCCCATCATTCCTGGTCATATGCTTTTGTAATCATGTCCCTCTGCACATAATATCATGTAATTCTAGTTTGTGGATAATATGCAGTATATATTCATACATTAAGAGTTTTTTTCTTGCCATTTCGGTTTCCAGTCTTTTGCAGAAAACACTAGGCTACCTAAACTGAGAGACACTTCAACACTCGGGAATGAGGTGCAAAATGATTTACTGAGAATAGTTTTAGCACAGAGTCAGACTCCACAATCCATGTAGTTCAAGGCTGGGGCAGATCTTGGCAGTGTGCGCTGCAGGAGAGTGTCTCAGCCTGCGCCAGCTTACAAACAAAAATATATTAAACCAGCTGTTTAAGCCTGACTTCACTGATGACCTTGTCCTCCTCGCTGCTCGGAGACGTAGGGCCTTCGGTTCCAGGTTGTGGACCCCAGTATACCTGCTCGCAGGTCTAGCTGGAATAGAGTTTAAACACAGTTGTACGTCCACATAAGTCTTGAGTTCTACGATCGAAATTCATAGAACACAGTGGTTTTATGACACATTTAATCAGTCACTGCAGCTTCACTCATTCTTAAGTACTACATCAGTGAAAGATAACAAATGGTGGGAGCTGTGTGAAGTGATAGAAACATCAGAGAAGACATATTACAGACGCACACACTAAAGGACAAGAACAAGGAGTAACAAAATCTGAAGAATGGATAAGAGCACATAGGAGAGAGAGAGAGGTTACAAAGAGTATGGAAGGAGGGCAGGAGACAGAGGACGGATAGGGTTAGCAGATGAGGGAGGGGAGGAAAGATGAGGAGGTATGATGCTGTGGTAGGAGGGGCTGCGTGACATCAGTGGTTCATTCACAGACATCACACCTCCACATACGCACATTGAGCCACACACATAAATACGTCACAGCTACTTTACCTACTGCATAGAAACACGAGCAATATGTTTTATTAAAATATAAAAATTCAGCAGAAATGGAAAAAAAAACAGTGGCCACAGGTAGTTTTGTGAGCAGGGGTTTGGATAATGAAGCCATAAATGATAAGTGTCTCTTTGTATCAGACTGCAGCAGAAGCGAGTGAGTCTGGGATCAGGATACAGGGGCCAGCTGTTGGTAATACTGTCTAATGGAGGCTGATGAGAAGAGGAGTGGATGTGACACTGGTCCTAAGAGAGAATAAAGCAACTTTAGGGAAAAAAATGGACAGGACTAAAGCTCACAAAAGTCTGCATTTCCAAATGATGCCTTTTTAAAACCATAAAATGAAAGTATTTTATAATTTTAGCACTTAAATAATGCATGAAAATCAACTATTAACTTTTCAGCCTCCTGTCTTTAGTTGGATATCTTTAAATAGTAATCACAGTAATCATCATCACGGTAAACTGAATGAAATCAAGAGCTTGCATATAAAATGAAATGCATATATACGTAGCAGTAGTCATACAGATTTAGAATGTGTGAAGGGCTCAGGTGACATGAGATTGGTTGCTCTCAGTCACAGGGACGACTGGCACAGTCGCTTAAGGTTTAGCAGAGCCAATGTGTCTCTTCAGTTCACTCGAGAACCAAGCTATTGCTCAAGCTGTGGGCAATGAGTTACACTCAGTGGCGAGTACTGCAGCTCTGTTAAACTGTAGGGCAGGCAACATCAGAAAACCCACTCTAACCGTTTTGTCGAGGGTGATAAAAGCCAAAAACAAACAAAGCGCATTGCATGCGCGTCCACAAATAACACAGAATCTGTGACACCCAGGCACATGCTCAGGGATGTCACTGTATTTTAATGCTACAGGCCAGCCGGTAATTTTAAGACCACTTTGTGATCACTAACATCAATTAGCCGAGTACTGAGCACACAGCTTCATCATAAATCACACACTTCCTCCTGGGATGCATGTTTGAGCTGCAGCCAGAGTTCATGACGTACACTTTAACACACAAAGAAAAATCTAAAATGTACAAGAACATCAATAATATCAAAAACCAACTTGTGTCTGTGTGTAGCCTGAAAGTCCAATGTTTGTTAGTCTAATAGGCTACATATTTGCAACATACAGATTCATATAACTGTTTACAGGATAAATATAAAGGTAAATTCAGTTTGTTCATTTATAATTCAAAATAAGGAACTATACATTTATGAAAAACACACCCACGCACAAAAAAGATAAATATGAGACCCTAAACACATCATAATTTAGATTGACAGCATGCTGTGTCAAAATGGACGACCCAAGAAACATTCTGCAAACAAACATTTTAATCAGATGGAGTTTTGTTGCCGTCATATGAGTTTTGTATCTCAGTCACCCACATGAGGCCATTTTGAGGTGCTGTATAATTACACTCAGTTCACAGTAATTCTCTGCAGTTTCACTTCATGAATAATCCGGCATTAGGATCGGTGGGTAGGCAAGCTGTAGGCAAATCCACAAACAATATCATCAGCCCACACGCAATCAAGCAATCATCGGGTTTTAGAATATTAGTGGTGAACATACAGTATATCTGCCGTGATGGACTGTGAAGAGTGATATGTGACTATTTAAAAACACCTACGCACCCACGGGCAGAGTGTAATGCACTTCAGGCTCCAGGGAGAAGCAAAGTCACTCCATTTATTAATGATATCGCTTCAGCTCAATATCAGTTAAAACCCTGAAAATGGATACGAGGTAGCGCGGGATGAGCGAGGCAAACAGTTCTATAAATCCTCCTTTCACTTCCTGGAAATGTTGTTGGTATCAAAGAGCTTTCTAAGACTGCAGGCATGTCTGTAAATCATACAGAGAGGAGCAGAGCTGTTATAATTGCTTTTCAATGCCTGTGATGCCCCACCGGATTATCCATGTCATAGCTTATTGCTTTTTTATTGTTAAGTGCCTCATAAAAACGGCATCGATACATGACCATTGATTTGTGCACAGCTGGGTAAGCTCCCCAGATGAACATACATGATGCACAAGCACACACACACATACACACAAACACACATGCAATGCAAAGACAATAGGATGCCAGGCATCAGATCTGCCTGAGACCCCCACACCGGCCT
Source organism: Seriola dumerili (assembly GCF_002260705.1). Classification (NCBI taxonomy): domain Eukaryota; kingdom Metazoa; phylum Chordata; class Actinopteri; order Carangiformes; family Carangidae; genus Seriola; species Seriola dumerili. The sequence continues at coordinate 8,770,684 of NW_019174474.1, forward strand.
ACTGAAACACAAGGATGAGTAAAGGGATACAGATGGACAAGAGAGAGGGAGGAGAGAGAGACTGAAAAAGGAGGGTGGGGGTGTTGGAGTGGGATGGGGACATGCCCCCATGCTGCTGGATGCCACACGGTGCTGACTTTGAAACGTAGCTTCTTGTCACAAGTGAACAAATGTGTGTGTGTGTGTGTGTGTCTGTGTGTCTGTGTGAGAGTGAGAGAGAGAGAGTGCATGTGTCAGTGTTTGCACTGTGGAGCACTGTCTGTATTAGCTCAGCCCCGGTTCCCACATCCTGGCTGGTGGTCACACAGTTGCACCACCACACACACACACACACACACACACACACACACAAAGACACAAAACACAGGCTTATCACAGAGAACAGAACACTCCTCTGATTAATAAGCTATGGCACTGCAGAGTCACAAGCCAAAAGAATCTGCTCTAACCAAATCTGGTTAGCTCCAGGCTGCAATATTCCCCCAAAATGAACAAAAACTAAACAGAGCATTGATCTTGCTCCTCATAAATTGAAGATGACTTTAGTCCTGGTAAGCTTATGGGAAACCAGATCAGATGAGACGAGCTTGGCATATCCAGCCTGTAACAGTTGAGTTCCAAAATCAGCTCACCCAGAAACCCCTCCACTGCTCCCAATCCTTTATCATCGAAACCTACTGGGGCGCGAGTGAGAATCTCAGCTATTATTCAATTGCCAGCTAAGCATGAATATTAATTGTTTTATCTAAGCAAGGGCCAATCTCCTCACCATAAAGGACTAGATGTTGTTCATTACCGTCACAGAGCTGTCTTCATTACAGAGACGTGTTCTTACAGTATGCGTACATGTGCGTGAGTGTGAGCACTCAGTCGGTGTTTATCTCAGACTATACCTCATAGTTGTACATGTCTAGGATTCCTCTGTGTCACATCATCGGACGTCTAGAGCAATCAATCAAGAGAACCCATTGTGCCTCACAAAAAGCCAATGAGCTGCATCAATAACTGAGTTTGCACTCCCCACCCATGAATATTTCCCTAATGAAACAATCTCTTAGCACAACACTGGCCCTGGAAGTCAGAGGGAAAACATTTTTTAAAAGGTTGTACGGCAACAGGATTGTCTGTACTGTCTGTCTCTTTCTGTGTCTCAAATAGGTTCAATTATAATGAACACAGTGGAGAAAGAGAAGGGAAAAATTGAAAGAAAGAGAGAAAGAGGAAGATATGGGCCCGCTGATCGATGTGCTGCTTTTTGTCTTTTTGCATGTAAGCTAACGACGTTAACAAAAGGCTGACTGTAACCCATTCACTCTAATTCCCATCCCCCAAAGATGCAACAAGAGAAAGCAATGGGAGAAAATAATGGCCACATTCACTCCTTCAAAACATCACACATGGCGGAATCACAGTAATGTCCTCCCTCAAGCAGCCTTCATTTCCATTAAGACAACATATCACTCCCCGGTCCCTATTAACCCGGCGACCCGGGCCTTCTTGAGCTTGCACTAGCTGGAACACTTTGCACCGAAAACAGTGTGTTCATCACTTGGCCTCCCACTATTGCCATTAACTCTGTGCTAAGACCATTATTTAAACACTGAAAGCAGAGTGAGTAATTTGGAGCAACGCAGTGCCAGCTCCGACGTCTATTCTATAGCCACAGCTGCAGTGTGTAGTCTGGAATCTGTCGAGGGGCCAGTAAGTGACGCTCCATTGAGCCTCCACAAACAACACAAGACAGAAATGAACCACTGAGGCAGGAGAAAAGAGAGAATGATTTTCCTCTAAAAGAGAGAAGATGGATGACAAAGCAGAGTGGAGAGGGAGGAGCGGACGGAGAAAGAGACAATGGAAAAGGAGAATTGTAGAAATGAGAGAAAAATGCTTGTGCTTGTGATTTATTAAGTCATATGTTGGACATATGCACCAAGGAGGCAAGTGTGTCAGAAAAAAGACAGACATGCCATACCTACATTTCTACCTCCCTATAGCAACACAAAAGGTGCATGTGACCCTTAATCCATATCAATCACATGGATCCCCCCTACCTGTGCCCTCTCTGATTCTCTTGTCCACAAGCACACACACACACACACACACACATAGACAAACACACGCATACACAGCACTGTGCATCCATTACCCACAGAGAGCATCAACCACCTCAACAACAACAGCGATATTTACAGCCAGGCCCCCCAGGGTGGCCGGGTTTCTTGTCACGAAGCCGGCCCTCTCAGCACATACACAGTACTGTAGGTGACTTCAATGATCGCTGCCAGTCTGGGAGAGAGAGAGAGAGAGGACAGCTATTCTAGACTTCAACAGGAAGCAAGACGCTGGTGTGAATCCCACATCTGAGGCACTTCAGTCCTCGAGAAACAATAACAGAGGCCCGGCCTTTGACGTCAGCGCAGTCGTAAAGGCAGAGACGAGGCTGGAGATTAACAGGAGCTCTCTGAGGGGGGCAGACCCTCTTCCTGTTGCTAGGAGTGTCTCATCTTTTGATGGCTGGATGTTGTTAGAAAAGAGAAATATTTAGAAAGAGGGATGGAGAAAGGCAGAAATAGGCTGAGCTGATAATAGACTGTTCTCTGTCAGGTCAGATTGTTCTTTTCAGGTTCCCTTTTAATAGGACATATTGTTCATTCTACCATTCAAGGTGCATGTGCCTCTTGGTAACGGTAATAATCTATAGCCATAACACATAAAAATGAAAAGCTAGCGTCACTTACTGACCGTTTTGAATCGTGTCATTTGCTCATCAAGGAAGTAACACTGTGAATAAAATGTGCTCAGTGATATGACAGTGTGATACAGATGACTCGTCCACTGAGCCTCTAATTAAACAATAAGCATCTGCCAGGTCAGCCAATGACAACACAAGTCAAACTGCACCTAGAGAGCGGAAGGGCAATGGAGCTGCAGAGTCAGCAGATATGCCCACTGTCCACTCTCACTGTGATCCACCCGTGTGTTTTTGTGTCTGTGTGAGTGTGTGTGTGTGTGCGTAAAGTGGGTTGCTTTATGATGCACAGTCTTTTGACACCTTAGCAGAAGCTGCTGACTCTCGTGTCAGAGCTTCAGCCTTTGTGAACAAGAAGAAATCCTGATTATTACAGTGGCTGGAGAGGCGAGCAGCTCATCCTCTTTAGAACAATTACTGCACAAACAGATGCACGGATGAACTCACGTGTGTACACAGGGGCGGAGGTATTATTTTAGACATGAGGTGGACATACTTGGTTCAAAGCTAATTTTTTTCCTGTACAAGCTTTACATGATTATCACGTTTAATTAGATGATAAAATGTGTCTTAAAACAAGATAAAAATAGATGGTACTACATTAGGAAATTTAAATGCATAACAAGTAAGCCTTTTCTATCAGTTTTTTTCCCCCCTCTCCTCCTAATTACACCAGAAAACAATACAGCAAATGCAAAGTAAAGGGGATAATTAGAGGAAATACTCAAGGTTTCCCCATTTTTCCAGATACATTCCTTGATTATCAGCCCGCTGATTGGATGAAGACGCCGTAGCTAGAAAACAGAAAGCAGAATGTTTGTATCCCTGTCTCTTACAATTACTGCTTTGCATTAGTGGTTTATGTCCAACAGCAACTTTCAGTGCCAAAGCAGAAACTACAGTGAAGGTCGTTTGCCACTGGTGATGCAGGCCCATCCAGTCTCGTTTGCGTTTAAATTATTTAACCATGAATTTTAGCTGAACCTCAAGAAAGTGGTTTTGTAGCCTAGCTATAACCATACTTTTGTTCCCAGGCATGGAACCCATACAGAAGCAGTATTCAATTCAAAGAGACAGTGTTTTTTGCAGTTTTCATAGATAAATTTAATAGCGTTTATATACTGTGATAATAAAGAAAAAATACATTTTCCCAGAACATATTTCTTGCTAATTGATTCATAGGCGACTAAGCTGACTGATAATCCTTGCTCCTTTTATTGGCAGAAGACCAAACAGTGAAGGGTGATTTGCAGAAATTTATAAGGGAACAATTTAAATTGCAAATAAAAATATTTCTAACAGTAAATGTCACTATGCTGTAAATAGGCTATCAAACAGGATTCAGTATCATTACCAGCCGTGACAGTGTGCGAGCCTATATGTTTGTGGCATCATGGCAACAGGAACTAGCACAGAGGCAGTCTTGAGTACTTTGGCAGGTGTTGATATGTCTGTCTGTCTGTGGTCAGAGTTTTGTCACCGCAAAACTGTGCAAGATACAGTGACGAAACTTTACAGGTGTGTAGTTGAGATCAGACTAAAGGCCGAGTTTGAAGATGGGTGTGGTCGGACCCGTGAGTATTGAGTACTCATGCAATAATGTTGTGATGATTGCTGGGCGTCGCGGCTGGTGTGATCCTATCACACGATGGTCTCCTGTTTTAGCTGTCTGGTCTGTGCACAATCAAATGACGCTCTTAGCTGTTCCAACCGTTAACACTAGGAATTCAGAACAGATAAAAGCTAAATAGCCCTAATGACATCAGCACTGTGCCTGTCAACAAGCTAATTCTGAGCCAAGCTAACTGTTGCAAAGTTGCCCAAATTTGTACACAACTCTAGCTTTACTTCCTTCCCGCCGTGTTTTGCTTCTTCCAGCTCTTCTTTCTACGCTTTTTATTGGCAGTGTGATAAACCAGATTTGATAGTATTAACATACACTATACTATAGCTTACATACTGTATAACATGACTGATTAACAATCATATGTGCTGTGGCTAACTCACTGTTTTACTTTACTTGTTTGCTAAACATTTTCACTAAGCTACCTCTTTACATAAAAATAGATGTGTGGACGTAAGTGTGGGTTAGTGACACTTCCTCATAGCCACGGGTGAGCAAATATCTGAATTGCATTAGACGACGAGTGGGTGATCTGCTTTGCATTTCTGGCCCTTCCCCATGTCCCTTCATGTCCATTTTGCATATGACGGAGAGACAGACGGAGAGAGAAATAAACATCCTCTAACAAACCCCTGTCCACATCAATGAAACACTCCTGCAGACTGGTGGACAACAAAATCTTGCAACTACTCACGTCAGCAATCAGTCGACTCAGATTTGCGGGGAAATATCTCTGCACAAGCCCACTGCTGATTTCAATAAGTAACTCAGCCGTGATTTATAGACTTAATCCCCCACAGGCAGCATGTACAGCCAGCTCTAATGAAACACATTGGTTTGGATGTGATCTGAAGAGTCCAGATAGCTGCGCCATGTGGAAAAGAACATATGGATCACTGAGCTCCTCTCCAACATTCCTGAACAATCTGGACAGGATATTGAGCGTTTTATCACCACCAAGGACTCAGCAGTTAGACTGCGGAGGCATCCAGCTGCTTGTTCCCGGCGGGATAAGCATCCTATCTGTCTTCTGGAAAAAACAGGAATAGACCTCTTGCACATTGCTACTGTGAAGTCATGTTTTGTAACTTTATCTTAATCATAGTTGATGACACTTTATCCTACAGTTTGCAGTGGATTTAAAAAAAATAAAATCTAATTTAAACGCTGGAAAGTCTGGCAGTTTGTTTTGCCAAAACATAACTTCATGACTGCATTGAATCTCACTGCCACATTTCAATAACTCTGTGATGATAATTAATGTAACTCAGTCCCTTACAAAAAAAAACATCAGCATCATCTTTGTCTTTCTGACCCATGAGTCACTCTGTCCATGAGCGAGAGGAGCCATTTGGATTAGCAGAACAGTTTAAAGCTTACTTGTTGTGAGATCATCTGAGAATATGTCATCAGTTCCACTCGCAACCTTGGGACCCTGAATGGACCCTGCTTTAGTTACACAGCATACTGGAGAGCTTAAGTGATTAGCTACCATTAGAGCATTTTATAGGAGAAAACAGGAGGAGAGGAGAGGAGAGGAGAGGAGAGGAGAGGAGGGGAGGGGAGAGGAGAGGAGAGGGGATGGGATTATAGTGGTAGTCACTGTGCCATGGGGCATTGTATTTCAGACAACATTCATCATGGTATCAGCTTCCTTATTATAAGGATTCAGTGTGGGAAGACACATGTGGCATGCTGGCTAAACCAAACACTGCCCTGAGCTGTAAAAGCTTACCTCCATTTTCTATTTTCAGAGCAACAAATGCCTGTCTATCTCAGTAAAAAAAGATATGTACCTATTTGTATATAAGGTTATACTGGGCACAGGGGTTGGCTAGTTTCTGGCAAGTACTACAAACAGGGCCTTGTGTCATCTTCCTTTCTGTTTACCCCAGACATCTCTGATGAATGACAGTTACATGATTTAGAATAGGTTTAATCCCTGTGTTTACTGTTTCACTATTCAGAATTCAACACATGTGGTTCAGACTTCAACTGTCATAAACCACCAACCCTATATGTTGTACCACAATAATCTTTATACAGACTCCAGCAGGTGTCACTCTAACATGTGATCTCCAATACAGACGTTAGAGCTGCAGCCACCACCTACACCGTGCTGGGACTGTTGTGTGGGGCTGCAAGAGGTGGGGTCAGTCAATCAGTCATTCAGTCACTGCTCTGCCTCCACCACAGAAGAGTTCACCGGAGGTTCAACCCTGCCCAACAGAGGAGTGTGAAACCCAGTCTGCCTGCCACACTCTGGACTGCTGAACCCAAGCCCCCAGGGGGGAGGAAATGTTTTCTCCTTGTTGCTAAAAAAACGACCCAACCTCTGTGTTTGTGTGTGTGCGTGCATGCGTGCGTGCGTGCGTGTGTGTGTGTGTGTGTGTGTGTGTGTGTGTGTGTGTGTGTGTGTGTGTGTGTGTGTGTGTGTTTGTGTGTGTGTTAAACTGGATTAGCTGAGCGTTTAAGACATTTTCAGATAACGATCATTAACGCTCTTTGATGGCTTTGGCAGGAAGACCGTGAGAGCATTCATCTCAAGGAAATGGAAGAGGAGAAACATTCTTTCTGTGAAAACGAGGGAAGTTTTTTGACTTTCCAGGGCATGCACAGTTTGTGCTATTCAGTATGTTCGACAGGAAAGAAACGGTGGTGCATAGACCTGCACCACTTGAGAAACCACTGACAGGCTGCGTTTCAAGGACACAACCTTTAGTTTGTTTTGCTGAGGAGTGAAGTTGAAAGTGTGGGCGTAATTCTCTATTTGTCTCTGGACTTTGACTTCACTGAACCCTGTCATTTTTAATTTCGGGGGCACAGCTGCTTTCAAACATCGTGGTTTCATACAATGTAAGCTCATGTGTACATCTTCAGTGTTTTGTAGCATGTAAATCTTCATTTATGCTGATAGCAGCTTACATAACTTCCACAGCAGCTGCAGCTTCACAGACAGACATGAATTTACATGCTCTGGACGCCGTTTCTCTTTATCTCTGTGACTTTCTTTGTGTACACGTGTGCCTGCGTGCCTGCGTGCCTACGTGCGTGCGTGTGCATGTGTGGGTGTGCACGAACATGTGTTTGCGCAAAGGTGCACATAATGATAGCACAAAAGGGAAATATAAAAAACACCACATTTAGTAGTTTGATCAAAAGCACTGTACACAGTTCCTTACCAGCTGAAGGAAAGTGCTACATCTTGGTGGTTAATGTTCATCCCACAATAGAGGAGCTGAAACCTGGTGTGTTCTCTTTAAGGTACACCATACACAGCAGACGCTCTGCTTGCAAATAAGGTTTGTTTGTACGGTTTTCAGAGCGAGAGGAAGAGCATAGGACGCGCTGCATTTGCCTCTTTTCTCTTTTTTCAGTTTTGTGATCAATTGTGCAAGGCAGCGGGGAAATGCTAATTCTGGCTAATGTGTGTTGAAACCTAGTTAACTTTGTAAAGACTTCTCAAGACTTAAATCCCTGAATTCCCCTTAAAGGCTCTGTCTGACATTTGAAACCCCTGCTGGCATGCAGGTTCGATTTCATTTTCAGGGGTCAAAGCCAGAACCTTGTAAAATAAAGTTGAACAAATGAAAACTGTGCGCAGTAAATATATAGAGTAATGTGACGGAAACTCACCAGCAACAGGTCTGTACTTTTTACTGGCTTGTGTTTGACATGACAGCCAGAGGTTATGATGGGACAGTAAGGTGATGGGATGTTGCCTCATCCACAAATGGGAGGTGACAAGAGACGGATTAAAACAACAACAGGCAGAGGCCAACATATCCTGACTTCTAGTCTCTCACATGAGTGCAATTCCCACAATGCAGCTTAACAGCATCTTTCATTAGACCTTTCTTGCTTAATAAATGCCCTCATCTTCTTAAACCAGTTCATAATGCAGGCTTACTGTGAAATACTTGTCCAACAAGTCCAACTCTTACTCAGCTCTGACTCTAACCACTGACCCTAATAATACCAGATACCAGAATAATACCATTTCCTCAGATTGAAAAAAAAAAAAAGCTTCCTCTCAAGCCACAGAAACCATAATGTAACTCACAGACCGAGCGGTACTCTCCTGTGATGAGTAAACTGACCTTTATTGTAAAGTCAGTGAAATGCCCCTTTAATTTGAAGACACCACTTCACAATCAGTGAAAAATCAACCCTCTAGCCACTCAATAGTCTATAAGATGTTGTATATGCTTTTGCTTATGTAATATGTCTGTTACCACTGGTAATCTAGCCCTAATGTTGCTCAGACAGGGAGTGACTGTTGGTTTCCATTGAGAGGTTTGGGTTGTCTCATTAAGTGGGACTTCCACTGAAGGCCACAACATGATTCATGTTGTGCAATGTGCACTCAGCAGAAAAAAAAACATGAGCCTATAACTACAGATTTGTATATGTAGGAAGTTTTATTGTTGCACAATTTGTGTTTACAGGAACAGTTTGTACTGAATGGTACAGCATGGGAAATGCTTTTTTGTTTTTTATATACTTTATTGTGTCAGTATGCGCCACAGTGCATACATAAACAATTGAGTGAGTACTGGTATAGATTTTACTGATCATAGTGTATCTCTCCAGACATCTTCATAGATACTTTATATACATATCTTTATATAATTAAACAGACACGTAATTAAGGAAGGTTAGGCTTTGATATTTCATTAGCAGTAGGCCTGCTACTGTGACTCCTGTTTTAATCTTTGATGCTCCCGTTCTGCTGTCTTGCTGGTCAAGCTGGTGACCCATCAAATTACGAACAAAAGACTTACCAAATGAGCATCTTCATCATAATGAAGCTGCCTCGGCCTTACAGAGCAGGATACATTGCTCCTACTCTGACTGTCCTGGTTTTTGTAATGACCGGAATAGAATGAATGTTGTCCATTCTATCAGGATCAGTGATCTCATTTACCAACTTAGATAGTGTCAGGTCATCAACGTCCCTTAGAAAAAACAGCTCGGACCAACAAAAGAGCAGCAGCTACCTTTAGCAGGCCTCGGCTGGTTTTGTCAGTCGAGCTCAAGGGTGAACATATTTACACACCAGCAGAAAGGCCCAGAAAGATGAGGAAGAGTTTGACTGACGTCGACAGCCCACTGGCCTCGACACTGGAATACATTTAGAAATCAATTACAGCCTCCATTATAAAAGAAACAACCTTGAGTCACACACACACTTGACACACACGGTGGGGAACCTGTTGCATATATGTAACTGCAGACAGATGGAGTCTAGATTAAAAAACCAAAGAAAAAAAAAAGAAACTCACACGACAGAAAAAATCTGAAAGAGCTGTTTATACCGGCCATGTCAGCATTTTCACGAATGACTGTAATGAGTATGTGATGAGTCAGCTATTATACTTGAAGATTATTAGTCATACCGTATCTAACCAGCAACCTCTTACTACATCTCTTTGGACTGTGCTCAGAGGTTGATTTGTCTCATGCAGAGTAGTTGGGGTGGTTTCCAAGACAACCTGTCAATTATTTGTTCCTGCAGCTTTGTCTGAAGCCTGCTAGAGTTCTCACTCTTCCCCTCCACCGTGACCCAGGAGGCCATGACAGTCCCATCCTCAGTAACACTGTGTCAATGATAAACCTCCAAAGACCATCACAGGCTGAGCGGCAGCAAGAACAAGCTGCGCACAGAAAGGCACAAGACAGGACGTTGCAACACAAAAAGAACATTTTGAGAAACATATTGCTGAACACTCAAAAAATAAATGAATTTTAGAAAAAAAAGAAAAAGAAAAGCTATTGAGTGTGCTCTAGATTTTATAAGGCATGGCAAATTGCTTGGTTGTTGAGAACAGAACTGCATGCATTGGTGCGTGTGAAGCATATGGGATAATCATTTACAGCTTTGGGTTGTAATTTATGCGGCTTGCTTGTTGTTAAAGAAATACCGTAGCTCAATCAAAAAGGTAGTCAATGCCAGAATCATTGTCAAAGACAAATTTAAATTCTGTTTACTCTGCTTAGATGCTTGGTAAACCACCGGTTCTCACAGGCAGGAAAAACATCACACTCATACATACCAACAAAAACCACAAAATGGGTGTTGCACAAAAGAAAATACAGCTTTTGTCCGGGACAACATAGATAGGCTTGTTTTCATAGATGGTGCTTTATATTTCCTCCTTTTAAAGACATTTTACTCATAAGTGTTTTGTCAGGTGTTTATAAGAAAAATAGATAGCTCTTATATAAATGGCTACCCTTTACTGAGTTAATTATAAAGCTCAATTGTCATTGAGAGGAAACTCATAAAGTAGAGCTTGTAATGCTACAGCTGAAACATGTTCATGAACACGATATCTCACTCGTACAACTGGTAACATTGAGTTACAAGGCTGATAAGACGCAGTCATCAATAAAATGTCATGGTTTGAGGCTTTGTTTTGTGACCTGTTATAATTCTGATGTCATTAACATACGAATATGACTTTACATAGCCAAAAACATTCCATTTGTTATAGTTATGTATGACAACACATTGGTTGGGCAACTGTACCAAACAGGAATTCACTAAGCTCTTACTCAGACATGTTTTTTTTCCTCAAACCAGGGCTGGGTAAAAGTGATTTTCCCATGGAAACGTCCACTTAAAAGTCAGTGGTGATGTCATCCATGTCAGTGAACCTAGAAAGGACCCTAATTCTAATATGTGTGAAGTAATAATTGGACCTGTGGGACTAAACAGTGGAGTACAGCGGTTAGGGGTCGAAATCAGCACACAGGCTATTTCAGTACTATACAAGAGGTTAGAGGTCAATAACAACTGAGCATGTTTTCCACTGACACGGGGGAGGCAGAGGGAAACGAGAGGAGAAATGTTTGGACTCCTTGGCTTCCCTTAAAAATCCCTCTTAAAGGAGTGCACGTGCCACCTAAATGAACACAATAAAAGATGAGGTGATGTATTCATATAGGACCACCTGTGTAACTCAGTCATGCATATAAGAAACACCTGAACGAGAATAAGGCAATAGAAGATAATGAAAGAGTGGTGGCCTACAGGATATGAAGTGCAAGTATGGGGAATTGCTGTATAATAATTGAGCTGAAATGGGCTACATACTGTATATACCATTTCATTTCTTTCTCATTTGGCACTATGCATGTATTAAGCATGTCATTTATTTTCATATTGTATTTGCACTTAACGTCTGTTTAACTCCATATGGTCATATATGGCCATGTGGTAAAGTGTGTATGTGTCCTCTAAGTCTGCAGGCTGTGCTCCGTCCTGTCTCAACACAAACAGGTGCATCAATACTCAGTAGAACTCAGTAGTGAGTAAATACAAGCTGTAAGTCTCTATAATTACAGTGGTTTTGATTCTATCTGCTGCGCATGTTCTTTTGTACTTAATAACAGTTTATAGTCTTTACTCAGTCACAAAATGTGGTATCATATAACAGACTGAAAACAAATCTTACCAGGAGACTGTTGTTGCAGGTGACCTGCGATGTTTTACCAAAAATAATTAAACAGAAAAAATGAGAAACGAGGTCATCACAAGATACAGAGTGATTATACATATAGTTTAATACTGTTACCCGCTTTGATGTTTGATGCCAACACACTGTACACATTTATTTGATCAGCCATGTTTTATCGAATTAATTTGTGTTCCATTACTCAATTAAAACCCTTATAGTAAAGGTAAACTACTACTATCACACAATTATTCCTATTCTTCTCAGGGGTGTAACATATTTGTGTTGGGCTTTGGTGCAAATGTTTCTCTTGAGCTCTCACCTTCTGTCAGACTGTGACATTGAAGATGGATCACATCAACCTGTGTGCTATTGTCACTCTGGGATTTGTAGTTCTGGCCGGTGAGCTATAATTGTCCTCCATGATGAACTTGGGAGGGGAGGAGATACATTAATCCAATGTCATTACCTTGGACCGTCTGTCTGTCTGTCCGTGTGTTTGTTTGTTCACCATTTCATCATCTGGCCGTCTGTCATGCACAATTGCTTCGACACTGTGCTGACTGGATTTTAATAAAATTCGCCGCCATGATCAGCCTGTCGGGATATAGTGAAAATTACACTGATTGGCCTAAGTGAGGTGCTGTAGCAATGGTTTAATTACCTGTTGCACACCTTGTTGACAAAATCATCCAAATTTCCACAGACTGCAATGCAAAACTCAGGGTTTTTCTTGTGTATTTTTTGTGTATTAATATTGTTTCTTTCTGTAACAGTAACATGTTACAGTTGAGATCCTGGTAGTCCATTTTTGGAGAGCAATACCAACAGTCAGATTGAGTTGTAGAAGTCCCCAGTTTCACATAATACACTTGATGGGAAGTGAGAGGTGAAATTGAACTTTTAAATTATTTCCCAAACTGTTGGGAAATGCCTTTTGCAGAGCTACATCCTGGTTCCACTTTGGCCTAGTGTGCACTTTCATAGCTAAGAGTGAAGACTGTTTTGCAATACAATGAAAACTGTGATAAACATGTTTTTTAACCTCCAAGTAAGTGGTGCGGTTTACTTTACGGTTAACTTGGCGAGCCAAATATTATTAATAGGAATTAAGGATAAAAATAGTCATCATCGGGAGAACTGGATTGTAAGGAAACATAGAGGAAGAGGGGAAGGATATGTCTCACTGCTCCATTTGATCATTGTTATAACTGGACTGGAAGGCCTAGGGGAGGCACAAGACTACAGCATTTATTTGGTCCTATTTATTTTCAGACTTGCTGTTTGTCCTGAGTGGATGGGGGTAGGGATGGCAAGCATAGTGTTTAAGTGCCTCTGTACCACACACTTTCCCCTTATGAGGCTGGCAACTTCTCCATCGCTGCTGTAAAGCCAGCAATTAAGAAACACCAACATTATCAGCATTTTTCCTTATTGCATAAATTCCCATTACAGCCCTGCACAACCTGTTTTTCTGTTTACTTTAACTTCAATGCAACTACAGACGTGTTGCTGTTTATATAAGCATTTGCATGATCAGAATTTAGTGGATTAAGGACATCTGTATCTTCTTCCTCACTCTTATGAAACTCTCATGGAAAAACTATAATATCACTATAAAGAGAAGAAGAATATCATGTAAAGACATTGTATCACACTAAAACACAGTTCGTTAATAATTAAGGCCTTAGGATAAGAATGCTTATTGTGGTGTATACTCTCAGTATTTAATAGGCTTCTACATATGGTTAGGCCATGTCTTACACCCTATATTCTCAGTATTGAATAGCTCACCACAGCAAAGTATAGGGCCACAGCAAGTCCCTATAGGAACATGCTAGTGTTTTTTGTTGAGGAAGTAGCATTAATAAACAATGCCCTCCTGATGGGAGAATGGTATCAGGCTACTTGGGGCTTTAATGCTAAACAAATATAAGTCTGTACACCCTGTGGGCCTCTAAAGACCTAATTTTGTGAATGTCCAGCAGTTACGTCATCAAATCACAGGCGTGCATTGGTCAGCGCTATATGATGCGTGTGCATGGCTGCAAGCCGTGTGACATACTTAAACTGAATGAGTAATTGCATAACTCTGCAAAGCTGTATGGCTTGGAACATGCACAGTGTCTGCTAAAGATAGATCATCCAAAGATCCAATCAAAGATAGATTGTTTTTTTCACACGGACAATGTAACTTTGAGAAGATATATTGGTGCTTTATATCACTTTATGTTTCTTTCTATGGCAGTGAGAACAAAACATTTCTACAGCTAGCTGCTTTCTAATTTATTTTCAGATTAGTGCACTTTGGCAGGCGCGAGAGGCTGACATTGCTCTGCTCTCACACACGCCCACATGTCTAAATCGACATGTTTAATTTAGAGGTTGGTGCGCACATATTGCTGTGAGTGCATTTTAGGGTCGCTGGTAAATGACAGATTACTCACATTTGTGTGAGCCTATGTAATCCGATTCCGCTCCAGTTCATTCTGTGCAAATCTCATGTCGTCATAGTGAAGCCTACAGTAGGAGCGCTCCAGCCTCACTCAGGCATGACCAGACGCACGCAGAGCCCTCCAACCCAGATGCACTTTGCACGGCGGTGAATAATGTCAACAGCCGTTTAACAGGCAGCGTGGCACAGCCGCAAGTCACATCATGTTCAACTAATTACACCCAGGTAGCATTAATTACCATATTTTGTTAGACCACTTGTCCATTGGTTTTTTAGACTCTTTGCGTCCTGCTGGCACAAGATAGCCTGGCTGTTATGCATTTTCTTAAGTATTGCTGTTGATGATGATGTTAAATAATCATAGAATTACAGTTATTTAATGCATTAGCATGTATGATTTTATATTAAATCAGATTTTTTCTTATCTTAGTGTAGGCCACAGTTTCAAAATTGCACACGAAATATTAAAGTATACTGTATTTAAACAATAATTGAAATCAAACTGTATCTATTCCTCAGTGAAAAAAGAGAGAAAAATGAGAAATATTACCTGCCCCCTCCAAAACATATACATAACTTAAACAATGATATATATATATATTTTTTTTTCTTTTTTTTTTTTTGGCCCCTTTGAATTTTATACCTTATGTGATGCATTTGAAATACATCTATACATGGTTGATCTACTTTCTTCCTTTTTTTTCTTTCTTTCTTTCTTTCTTTCTTTCTTTCTTTCTTTCTTTCTTTCTTTCTTTCTTTCTACTTACGGCTACACACTGTTCTTAGTTGTTGTTTTTTTTTTTGTATTGTATTGTGCACAATGATCATGATGATAATGATGTTTATCACTTGTATAACCAGCCACAGACCTGTAGTATTTGCTGTGGCTCCAGACTGATGCATCTCCTCGTCGCCTCCCATCGACTCGATCGTCAGTCGACTCTCTCACTTTACACCAAACTCGCTGCGCTCTGACCACTGCAACTTTTGCAGAGACTCCTCACTCCACAGACATGTCGCACAATAGCTGAAGTAAACCTGTCATCGTGGCTCATCCTGTGAGCCTCCAGAAACACACCGCTGGTGGGATTTGACTCGCACAGCCTCTCCTCTGTCGCTTCCCTCGCATCGGACCCTACGTTTGAAAACGCCTGGATATGAATTATGAGCATTTTCCTCACTAATGAACTGGGCCAGTAATGCAGGAGACCACGGCGACTCTCTCATCAGTGTTTCAAGATGGCAGATTTTTATTGAGTTTTAAACAGAAATCTCGCTTTATTTTTTGCCATGTATAACAGAAATCCTTGCACCGATGGCCCCTGTATACGAAGGTAAGATGCTTTTGAAAATATGCTTGTTTTTTCCTCCTTTCCTGTGCGGGGCTCAGCCGCTGAACCTACTGTATCAATTGTGGTACAATTGAATTGCGGCTGATCGCGGAGGGAAGAGATGCGTTGCACCCTCTCCTCTTTCTGTCAAAAAAATCCTACAACATATATCAACATTATATTCTCCAAATCCACCACAAGCAGGCAGTCATATTCCCTGCAGCTTTGTGCGTTTGTGGGGTTCTTTTTTTTTGGTGACAGTTCAAGAATATTAGTAAATGCTCAGTAAGATTGTGGTGGCCGGTCTGAGCTGTGTACGTTTTAAAATAGCAATGTATTAAGGTCAAAGACAAGCCTGTGTTTCACATACAGTGATCTTCATGTGCACAGACACCTGGAAATGTTGTGTTTTGCCCCTGGTAGAAATTATAGCTGTGCTTGGAGAAGGAGAGACGGAATGAAAGAAGGTCGGAGACCGATCGGTCGGGTCTCGGCTCTATTCACTCTTCATTCTTCTATCTCCAATTATTTCACATCAGTCTGAAAGCTGACCGACTGTAGGTGCTTCACTGCCTCTGGTGCATTGATTCCTGTGTTTTATTTTTCTTCCGCAAACGAAAGGCATGCTTAAATAATACAGCACATTCGCTATCGCTGCAGCATTGTGGCTGTGACTAATCCAATTGAGAGAATGCTACCCCGCATGCTTCTCTACATTATTTACTGTCACAAATGTTTGGTTGTTTTTTTTTATACTAAAAGAGTAATTTACACTCAAACAATGTGTTTGCTCTGCATTGTCGTTGTAAGGTGGGTTATAAATGTAAAACAATGCAAGCGGCCCATTATAATCCGTGCATGATCGAGGTCTCTGAATGGCCCAACAGCAACTACACAGATCATACCAATAGGTTAAATGGTGTAATTATAATAGGGACATTAGTATGATAGATTTTCCTGCAATCTTCTGTTGTATTTTTGATTGAATTCAGCTGTAGTAGTGTGTCATTCAGAAGTACTGTAGCCTGTGGAGATGCTCCTCTGACATCCTACAATAGGACACATGACCTATAACAGTATTTACAAAGTAAACAGAGAGTCTACATGCTGATCAGGAGCTAATGCAAACTGACAGGCAGCATAAAGCAAATGATAACCCTTGATGTTTCCAGTATTTATTTTTGAGCAGCCTCATGTTTAATGTCTTTTCTACTCTATAGTCCTTCTGCTGGTATTAAAGAGAACCCCCCCCCTATTCAGAATTGCCATTAAGAAAGAGGTACTGAAAAGTAATGCTTTCAACACATTTAAAAGTGACATTATAGAAATATCAACAGCAAAAGTGGGTCCTAATAGGAATATTAAGGTTGAATAATAGCCTGCTATGGAAGATACAGTATCATAAAGTACAATGAGTGGGCAACAAACTCTTCACTAAGTGCTGTTATGTCCCTGTAGGAATATTGTAGTGATTCTTCATTAGGGGTGTTGAAGCTTAGAGGCATAGCTCAAGACACCAGCATTTCAACATGAAAAAGAAAGTTGAAATGAGACTCCTATGCAAAAGGTAATTAGTGTAAATTACATTCCCTGGCTTTTCCCTTCACCACGGAGAAGAGGAGAAGGGAAGAGAAAGAGGCGGCAGGGGGAATTAATTACCTTGCCTGTCCTCCTCAGTATTGGAGAGGGCTGTTACGTAGAGCAGTCATGGAAATGACCAGTGTCTCCGGTGGAAAATAGCTTTGGCGGGGGGGCCCTTCACGTAGAATTAGACCGGCTATTATGGTAATTATTCACCCTTGGCTACAGGGCAACTAATAACTTGAATCTATATGATTGACTACTTCCTTTTAGGTTACAACTGAGTTTGTTGTCATGTCTTTGTTTGTTGAAGTTCACTTGTTCACTTTCATGATTATTCAGAATCATTTTTATTATTTGGAATCAGATTTCCAGCACATCTAATTGTGGTCATTGTGCTTGTTTAAGTTTGTGTCATTTTCCTGTTGGTTCTGCCTCTTTTTTTTTTTTTTCATCTTTTTTTTTTTTCCATGTTTGCCTTTGGTCCTTCTTGGCCCAGACAGAAGGCCATCAGGCAGGCCTGCTGGCAGGCCGGGCAGCAGTCTGATCACCCTGGGAGCTTGGTCTCATAACCCAAACTGACACCTTGATGGATGTCTGATGAACGGAGCAGTCCAGCAGCCCCCAGCTGTGGAAAAGCTAATATTCAGACACTGCCAAACCCTAACCCGCCTGCCGTCTTGCCCTGCTAGATATGGGTGTTGTTGTGGTGTGCTCATGCATGCATGTGCATATGTCTCTCGTGTGTGTATGAGCCCGTACACACATGTGCCATCACCCGTTTGTAGGGGAGGCCTGCGAGAGGATTAGACAGCTGCAGAAATGGGCAAGAAGGCAACTTCATTTGCAGATCTGCCCCTCACAGGTCAAGCAGTACTATTCCAGAGAGGATTCATTCATTCCTGCCTGGAAAAATGAACAGAGTATGACTCAGAAGCTGATGATGACGATGATGATTATGATGATGATTATGATGATGATGGTGGTGGTGGTGGTGGTGGTGGTGATGGTGGTGGTGGTGCTGACAGGCGCTGCAGCATCACAGGCAGATTAATGTTTTATCCATCCACACAGCCATTATGAGTTAATGTGACCTTGAATTACCTCGTGGTTTCCAGGTATGGGGAATGCACCCCCGTCCTTGTTGAGGGGAGGTTACTCCTCTGAGGGCTGAGGAAAAGACAGGCGGACAGAGAGAGCAAAACTTTCTCACAAACTGCCCTCAACTCCCTCCTGTCACCCTCCCTCTTCCCCCTCACGCTTGTTTGGAGCTGCTTGATTGATATCTTCCTCACAGGCCACGACCCGCGCTTAGAGTCCAAGGTTGCAGCTTTTTAAACTTTGATTAGAATTGCAGGAAGAACCCTGGGGGCCTTTGGGGGGCCATGGCAGGGCCACACCCCGTGGCAGAGAAGGGGGGATTGAAGAGGGTCTCTCTTCCTGGCTGTTTTGACAAGCAGGGTCATGTGTTTAGCTCTTCACTGTCCACAGTGGTGAAGGAGAAAGGGCCAGGGGAGGGAGGATAGCTAAACAGTCGGTAAGATGACTGAGATGAGGTGATAGTTAAATAGCTCGCTGGAAAGAACAGCCATCACTCCACAAATCCAAGCAGGTGCCATTGTGAATGTTTATTTCTTGTTTTTTGCTTTCACTCAGTGTCAGGGCTGATCTGTTTGTTGACCTGATGCATCGCCTTATGACTTGTTAGGAAGGCAGTTTACTCAGAAAAGGTTATGAAAATGGATAAGCTGTCTTTACAAGTATCGCTTTTGCATTATTCAAAGCTTCCTATCTGAAAAGAAAAGTGAAATCCAGTGTTGGGGGGATTCTTTGTGCTATTGATTTGTTGGAGCATTTAGTGGAAGAAGCTGAGGCTTTGGAGGGAGATAGAATGTGAGTTTTATGTGAGATGAGATGTGTGTATGTCTGTGTGTGTGTGTAGCTCTCCATTGAAGGCGGGGGAATATGTGAGCTCTCTGATGTGCTGAAATAGTTCACAGGTGTGATCTGAGGGTTTTGGAAACAGATGGGGGGGGGGGGGGGGGGAGTTCGCCTGAACTGAAATGACAGGTTAGTAGAGGCCAGACGGACACAGGAGGCCCGGCGTTGAATACAAGCTGACTACTTCTGGCTATTTCAACAGGCTCAACTTTTCATATAGTCTTTTCAGCAAATTTCTCTGGAGTAAAACTGCCTCCAGTACTCCGGCACATCATTCTTCTGGGCCCTCTCTTTTTTTTTTTTTTTTTTTTTTTTGCATGGAGGAAATTCAATTGAGATGCAAGGGGGACTTTGCAGTTCTCATTTTCTCTTCAGTCAGTAAGCCTCCTGTTTTAGTGCTTCTGCCATATGTTTCAGACCTTTCTCGGAAACAGCTCTGAAAGCCCGGCTCTGAGGTCCTTGAAGCAGGAGACCACATCAGTTGCTGACATTAGTTGGTTTTTATCGAAGGGGAAAAGGGAGGCAGGCTGGGATGGAGCCTCAACCCTGTCGAATGCTTACACAAGGCATTTCCGTGTTGGTTGTCATGCATGTGTGAAGGCCCTTTTTTCCCCCTGCACTGTTGTTTCACACTGTGTATGGTGTCAGCTTGTGTGGAACAGCTGCCTCTGCCTCTGACTAGCAGTGTAACGACTCTGGGCTCTGTTAGGAGGGCTTTAGCTGGAGTTTCGTACGGTATTAAGTGTAACATGCACAAATGAGGTATATGCACAAAAAACTTGAAACTTGTTCTTATGTGATGGCACAAAAGATATCCCACCCTTGACTGCTGGCATCAACAACATGAACACACTCAATCCACAGCATTTAAATGACTGGAACACTGAATATGTCATTTCTTTTCTAAATGGATTTGTATCACTCGTAAACAATTTTCCGGCTAAAATAAATAAATAAATGAATAAAGTTCACCTCCTCGTATTTGACGATCAGCATGAGAAAAAAAAAAAGATGAGTATCCCTCTTAGATTTAAATAACCTCCTCTTGCTAAAAGTAATGTAGGAACCTCTCTACAGCGAGGATGAGAGTAGCATCTGTTAAAAAGTACGATGCTGAGAATCTCTGCACCTTATGACACATCCAGTGCTTTGATCCGCTATGAGAGCCACGGTTCACACAAAGGTTCACATTTTACTGCTTCTCAATACAGCACAGAGTGAATAAGGCCTTTTGTTAACTTGGGCCTGTTAAGCAATAATTACACAGGGATTCCTCGAGCATAAAGGGCACTTTATATGCTGAGGGTGTAAATCATGTTTTTTTTTTTTTTTAATATGTGAATAATATTGCACAGTGCAACGTGAGCATGATCTGCATTTTGCTCGCATGCCATATATTGCATGCTCACTTTGCAATCTCTCATCATCCGCCAGTGACCCCCGCCAATTTCCCACCCCCCACCCCTTCCCGCGCTTCCCCGCCCTACCCCCACATCTATCTCTTATCTGTCCTTCCATCCTGCTCTGTTTGTTGATAAGCCGAGAGGCCATTGGCCAGCACACATGGTGCCCATGTGACACTTCAGCAACAGCCTGATGGCCAGATTGGAAGCCCCCATGTATGTGTGTGTGTGTGTGTGTGTGTGTGTATAGTGTATGTGTGTGTGTGTGTGTGTGTCTGTGTGTTTAAATTGGAGCTGGTTTGAGAAGAAGGTCTGGCTACTGGTAGCTTTTTTGTTCCTTATAATACATGACCCCCCCCCCCCCCCCATCCAATCCTCCCACCCCCACCCAACGCCCTTCAACTCCCCCCAATCGCTTCCCGCTGCGCTCAGCCCCCCACCCCAGCTCGTCTTATTGCCTCGTCCCATCACTAACCCCCCAAAACCAAACCACTGGCTTGTTTTTGGTGCACATTGTCCCAGGTCTTAATCCTATTGTTTGTAATAATGTCCCTGCCATACCCGTCCGTTTGACATCGCACTCTCTGGAAGAGAGCTGGCGGTGCGTCACATCGCACATGCACACACGAAGCTCATAAAAAAAAAAAAAAAAAAAAAAAAAAAAAAAGTTGGAACAAAGCTTCGAATGTGGTGCAAAGACAACAGATGATGTAAGGTGCTACAGCTGGATGGTGAGGGCAACTGCCACACTCACAGCCACTTTATTTAAACAAAAGATCCTAACCGTCTCTTCGTGTTACATGAAGCGCAGAGTGAAAAATGGTTTGCAGTTTTTAATCAAGCCTTTCATAACCTCCACATATTTCCTCCTCTTCTGGGGAAAAAAAGACAGGATGGGAGGGAGCGAGAGGGGGGTGTTTACAGACAGATATTAAAATAAGCAGAGAAGAAGTGAATTACACAGTGAGATTAGGCCACTGAGGTTGAGGTTTAAAGGGTATATGCACAGACACACCTATTGGCTCTACCATGAGCGGCAAGCCAACATGGACTAAGTGCCGCTGCCAGCCCCATCACCACTCCTGGCTCCGGCCCCTCTCGGTCATGGAAGGGAAGTGGAGCGATGGGCGGCTGCTGGCGGCCCCTTCACAGATGGCTGCAGGTACAGCTCTACGCTTGGCTGATAACCAAGGACTTCAAAGCTCAGACGAGTGCTCAAACCCATTTCTGTCCAGAGCCAGGAGGCAAAAGGCACAGAGCAGAGAAACGAGGTAGCTATAGACAAGGACTGGGGTCATCAAAAGAGTCAACAGGCATGGAAATGAGCAGCTTTAGTCCTTTCCTTTTCCTCCTCTCCTTTTTTTTGTGCAGTATTTGTTCTTATATTCTTGCTCACATACAGACATTCTCCACTTCTCATCGTTTTGTTCGATCTTTTCAAATTTTTCTCGACATGCTGCGTGGTTATCATTCTTCTTTTACCGCAAAAGCAGACACATCCTCTTGCTAGACAGAAACAGAACTAAAATGTGATGGTCATTGCTACAAACAGTGGCTCCTCCATCTCAAGTGATTTCTTTTTCTCTTTTTTTTTTCCCCTTAATTTGCTTCTCTTAGGAATCCCGTATTCCCTGTGAAAAATCAGTTTCAGTAAACCAAGAAGTTCCACATCAAAAGGAGCAGGAGGTGGAAGTGACAAAAGTGTATGCTTGTATAAAAAGATAAATCTCTCAGAGGTTTAATGAATTAGAGTCATGAAATGTAGTAAAATGGTCTCTGTATCTACTTAATATTCACATATGTAGAGAAAACGATTCCTCCATTTCTGCCGAAGGCTTAGGAATAAGCTTTTATGAGCTCTTAAGGGATAATGTAGAGAGGGATGCGATGTTAAAAAGTCATTGATTCAATTAGACAATCCAGTGGCTCCTCTGCTCTAATAATGCTCCAGCACTGACATGACAAAACGCTGTATGTC
The DNA here is from genome assembly GCF_002260705.1 of Seriola dumerili. Lineage (NCBI taxonomy): Eukaryota > Metazoa > Chordata > Actinopteri > Carangiformes > Carangidae > Seriola > Seriola dumerili. The sequence continues at coordinate 8,793,206 of NW_019174474.1, forward strand.
CCAACTTGAAGAGATATTTCCTCACAGCTGCAATACTGCTGCATGAACATCTCAGAGGACATTTAGTAACATTCAGTTGCAGCATAAATGAATGGTTATGGTTGTTTAACGGCACCGTGATCCTTTTATCAAGAAACTGTAAAATTTAGGATCTTTAGAAAGATTTGAAGTGTATATTAAGTTTGCTATTCCCATTATTTTATTCTGAAAGATGTAATAAAAACCTCTTATTTTAATGGATGGGTGTTGAGCTTTGAAGAACGTTTGTGCTAAAAAAAAACAAAAACAAAACAGAATTAATAGTGACATTTATTACTGGAAATGTTCCTCATGCGCGTCTCATTTAAGTATGTTTAAAGTTTAAAGTATGCATTCACAGTAAACTTATTAAACATAATTCAGGAAGAGTAATAGCACGACCTGTTTATATTTCTGGGCCCGAGTGTGTTGCAGCATTAAAAAAAAAAAAAAAAAAAAAGAAAAAAAAACAGGTTGCACACCTTTTAGATCCACTCCTCACTTCAAAGCCTCAGGCACATCATGGCCAGCCAGCAGCTCTCTCTGGCAGCCTTTTGAACTGACCCCTCCATTCAGCCTGAGAGACGGAGAGGGAGAGGGAGAGGGAGAGGGAGAATGGCAGCGAGAATGACAGAGACTGAAAAAGTGAAGAAGGAATAGAAGGGAGGGCGGCAGCGAAGCCGGGTTGGAGGGATGAATACCATCTTCTGGAGGCCCCAGGCTTCAGGGGCACCTCCAGAGGTCAGGGGGGGGG
>NW_019174474.1:8794083-8827499 GCF_002260705.1 Seriola dumerili
GGGGGGGGGTTGCTGGTTTAAGAGGGATTTCGTAGGTGGTGGCAACAGTGTTGTTGGGGGTCGTAGATCTGAGCCCTCGTCTCCTTTAACCTGTCCTCCCCCTCTTACATCTGGGATCAGCGCTGTCCAGCAAGGCGCCCGTCTCCTCGGCTCCCCTGACAGAGCCAAGCAGCTGCTATCACACACAAACACGCTCCCACCCCTCCATCACTTTTTTTTTTTCTTTTTTTTTTTTTTTTTAAGAGAAGCTGGCCCAGAAAAAAGGCCAAAAGTTGACCTTTAGCTACGAGGACCTGTTCTCTTTCCCTCGCTGCTCCAGAGTGGTCCAGGCCAGGCCAGTGGTTTTTACCTCGTTAGACTTGTGTGAGACGGAGACGAGTGAGCGAGTGAGCTCTGCACTTAAAACTTAAAGTGGCATCCGTCTCATTCAGATCCCAACATTTTAATAGCACGTCTATCTTCATTCACAGTAGAGCATCTTACAGTATGATGAATAATTATTTACTGACTGACTTCCCACAGCTCATCTTTTCCATCTGTTAAAAACGCTCTCAGCTACTACTGAAGTGGGAGTTTAGAAACATCCGAGGCCACGAGAACACAACCAAGCTGGCAAATTCTTAAAGTAAATGGATCTTGTTTCATGTAGTTGACTAAACAAAGTTTGCCATTATGTGTATAATTGTAAAACCAACAACTCCTGTCCTCCTTTTGTAAGTGTTTACCTTTTATGCAAGCCAGTTCAAATGTGTACTTCCCAAACACGGCCACTCAGTGTGTGGGTGTTAAACTGATGGTCAGAATAGCCATTTCCTGCCTGGTTTTGGCTGCTATTTGTGACTGTGAGGACACTGTAAATATAATCGGCTAAAGCCATGATTTTCACGCTGAATCAGACGTAGAGGGCTGAGTTGGCTCGCCATATTTATTACCTCAGCCGCTGCGGCCAGAAGGACTCAACAGCCATGTTTATGACACACTGTCAGTTGGATTAAGGACACATATGCCTTGCTAAATTTGTATGTGAGCACATGTTTGTGTGTGTGCTATAATCTCTTAAAAGCTGCTTGAATATATAGCCTGGTGGGCCTCCTCACTTTGTCAGAAAGAAGACAGACGGAATGAGAGAGGCTACAAAAGGAGAAAAGCGTAAAAAAAAAGATGAAGATGAGGAGAGATTAAGGGATTAAAACAATTTATTAAACATGCATATGGATGAATCACCTGCAGTATGAAGTCAGGAGTGCATGTGGAGGCATTTTAGAAAAAGGCATCTGTAGCTTAAATTAGTCCGATCTACGGCCCTAATAGGCTCAGAGCAGCAGCTTCACACACCCCACTGAAATATCACACACTCTTGTCACCTGGGGAGGCATGTGCACCCTATTTGATAGTGGAGAGCACTACAGGGGTGGGGGTGGGGGGGTTGGGGCAGGAGCAGTAAACCAGCCACATGTGGGGGTCTCATGTGAACTCTCATGAGGGATGGGTAGAAGCCAGTAAAAAGTAGGTGTCCTGCACCAGCATCAGCACTTATCATTATGAAACACACTGACTGACTTGTATGTCACAAGTTGTTTTGATAGTAAGGAAGTGGATAGCCGTGCCTGTGTGTGATTGGCCCCCAGGTGCCTGGTCAGGTTGGACTGGTTCCTCTGTTGTCAGGGGTTCATCGCTAGGTTTTTAAGGGGTGGTGCTTTGGATAATTCCCTCTGGGTGTGTGTGCGTGTGTATGTTTTGGGCTGGTGTCCTCATGCATGTTGTTATTGCATAGCTAAGATGTTAGAGCTCTGACAAATAGTTCAGAAAGTCCAGCAAAGCACAAATAGTTACACAGTTACACACACACACACACACACACATGAACGCACATACAGGTGGAGTCTCAGAAATGTATAGATGCATATCTTTGGTATACACGCCTAGTACACACATGCAGAAAGTTGTGTGTGTGTGTGCGTGCGTGGTATCGCGTGCATCCTCGGTCGAGGTGAGCGTGTCAAGCAGGACAGGCGTTATTCCATCTGTCACTGTTGGACATTAATGCAGCAGACTTTGACCCCTGAGTTCAAGAACACACCCAAAACCAAGGCTTAGTAGTGTGTTCCAGGGGACAGGGCAGGGTGGCAGGGTGGGGCGATGATGCCATCTCCTCAAAACACTGTCCAAGGCAGCGCTCCCTCCAACTGACCTCCCCTGTAACTGTCTCAGTCTTTGCCTTCAGCTATTTCTGTCTCTCACTGTTTGACTCTCTAATTCTTACTTTGCACAATTAGAATCAATAGTTTACCAACTGCAAACAGTGCTCACATTCCAAAAAATGGTAATGAGTAAAGATTATCAACTCATTTAACACTTTGGATGTGATAATCATATTAGTGGGGTTAATACAATTCAGAACCTCACAAAGCGAGTACCTGTTACCCATGCATAAATAACAAGGGATAACACGAAATGAAAATCATGATGGATTTTTTTTTTTTTTTTTAAATCCTTTGTTTTGTTTTTGGTTTTTTTTCTCTGTCAGTTGTTCATTTTCATCTGACAACATAATCATATTTGTTTGTCCAGGAAGAGGTTAGATCCTTTAGAAATAGAATTAAGGTCTCGGTCTCTGAAAGGTTCTTTTACAAACCTCATTCTGCTCTGGGCCTTTTGTTAACTGAACATTAGGCAGAATAATGACTGAAAGGTAATAGGTAGCTGAGCGGAACCTGGTTCTCCATATTTGTGTATGTAGGCATATGTATGTGTGTGTGTGTGTGTGTGTGTGTGTGTGTGTGTGTGTATAACTGGCATTTGTCCTTCACTCACTGAAGTGCTATCCTTTCAAAACCTCAGGTTGCGCTACGTTGCAAGAGCAGCAAACAAACCGCATACTTCAGTCTGTAGCTTACAGCACAACAACACATGGCACGCAAGAAACATCCACACAGCTCTGGCCCCTCTCAGATCGACTGCCCACTGAAGGATGTTTTCTCCCACATTATTTTCTTCGTCGGGTCGCTGTTTTTCTTGCCTGCAGTTCTCATATGTTAATCCCATTATAGTACATTGTGTCCGGCTGTCATTGTTGATCCTAATGACATAAGAGGAAGTGTGGTGTGGCGGGGCGTTTCTTACTGTGTGTAAATGATAAGGATTCTGGAGAGCGGCTGCTTATCAGGTGTGTGTCCTTGTGTGGCCCTGGATTGTGTTTGTAACTGTGGTCAAAGCAGCGCAGCTTGATGCACGCAGTGGTTGTCGGCGGTAGTGCAGTGAAGTAACAGGTGCCCCTGGTTTATGGTTCGGCACGTTTTCAGCTCCCTCCTTCTCATTTTTTTTTGCTGCTGCTGCTGCTGCTGAACACGAGACAGAGGACAAAGTTTCTTCTTTTCTCTTTCAAATTCACTTTTACTTTTGCAACAGCAAGGGCATGCATTACTAGGCATTTCTTTCTTTCTTTCTTTCTTTCTTTCTTTCTTTCTTTCTTTCTTTCTTTCTTTCTTTCTTTCTTTCTTTTCTTTCTTTCCAGGGGGGAGGAAGTTGGGTGCTGTGCTTTGTACACTTGCTACACTCGTGATTTGATTAATAAGAAATCCAGCTCAAGCAGAGCCACTCTGCCATCCCTTCCTCCTCCTCCTCCTCCTCCTCCTCATCTCCTGCTCCTCTCCTCCACCCTGTGCCTTGGTTCAGTGCCTGGTTAGGCTGACCTGGCAGTATAAACAAGGCAAATGTTTTTCTCACACCAGCCGTTTTTATGACCACACTTACAACGTGAATAGCAGCCTTCTTATCTACTGACAGTTGCCCCGGGGAACTAGGTCTGTCAGCTTTACTTTAGATTAGAAATGCTAGCGCTGAAACTTTAACTACACAAGTTATCATCTCCTTGGTAAACCCTCCAAGTCAATAATATATTCAGAGCTGTCTTTCACATCGGTTTGGTGTGAGTGTGTGTAGCTGTATACGCCCTTTTGGCATTGCTGCTCCTGGATGTGGACATGTGCGGTAGCTTGTGTGTGTTTGTCCTCGCTTGTGTATCTATGCCAGTGCATTTGAGCGAATGCTGACCGAACATGTTATCTCACAGCTAACACAACATGTTGTATCTTTGGCTGTTAGTTTCCAGGAAGGGGAGAGTCGAGGGAGTGTCACATTTACAGCAGGCATGTTGCTGATTTACGAGCAGAGAAGTTCTGTGTAGTACGTCTGTCAAACAGCGTTCGTGTTTGCCTTTTAGGCCGCCCATATGCGAGATGGATATCTGTCCTCTTTTTGTGTGTTTGTAAGAGAGTGTTGGAGGGAAATGGCGAGGCAGTTCCAACTGGTCAAGTGACGCGGTCAGGATGAGCTGATGGAGCAGCAGCCTGCATGACAGTATCTCCCTGCGAGCTCGTCTGATGCATTATTCTATAAATAAGCAGAGATGAGAGGGCTAAAAAAGCAGACAGGATGGTCAATAGTGGCCGCGGGTGAGAAAGAGAGAGAGAGAGAGAGAGAGAGAGAGAGACTATTCAGTGTCAAGCTCCAGCTCCCCCACCGAAGGCAGAACTCAGGCAGGAGGCAGGAACACAAGGCTCGGCTTCTCTCTATGAACAATATGTTCCTCTTCAGTGGTGCATTCAATGTTGTATTTAACCCCAGAGCCACTGTCACTGTCCCCACTACAGGTTTTCCACCAGTGGTGCTGTCGGCCATGTGTGCACATAACATCACTCCAGAAAATATATACAGACTGGTGACTAATTAAAAGGAAACTTGGATAAATGAGAAACAAATGCAGATGTTTCCATACAGGCTTCGGGGGCTCGCTGAATGGTTCGATGTGAATCATATGCTGTGGCCTTTGCATTCAATCCAACTGTACACGTATGGGAGAGTATCTATCTATGATATCTTTTTGGAATAATGGCGTTCATTCCTTCAGTAGATTTGCAGAGAATCTATGACAAAGAGAATTGAAGCTGTTCTTACTAATACAAATGATGTTGCTCTCCTGTCAACACGTCAGGCTGCTCAGAGACGGGCCGGAGGTGAGGGAAGCAACACACACACGCGCAAACAGCAGCGAAGGGTGAGATAATGCTTTGTCTAGACGGTCAGAAGTTATTTCATTAGCAAGCGATTTGACCCACCCCCACCCTCACCCCATCCCCACCCAAACTGTCCAGTCCTGTAGACACTGGGATGTCCAGTAAAGAGACAGGGTCATCAGAGAGTCTCCATTGGTGTCAGTAGCCATTAGGCCTCAGGAAGTAATCCAAATATACCCAGGCCAGGGGACATCAACCAGACAGACCTGACTGCCGTCTCTTGCTGTCTCTGCATAGTCTCCTAGGTGACGGCTGGGGTCTCGGTACCGTATCTATCCACTCAGACCTTTTTGTGCAGACTTAACAAGGAACAGTTGCTCTCTGGATATTGATTGATATATATATTCAAATTTATGAGCCTTATTTTATGCATTCTTGCTGTGCAAAAAGATCTGTTTATCTCACCCTTGAATTGTTTTGAATTATGAAGCAAAGAACTTTGGGCACAGGCATGGATAAGTCGAATGACAAGCAGGTTTTATATTAAAAGACTATTTGTAATTACAAAAGGCTACTTGGCAGGATTGGTGGTATCTAAAGGTGTTCTCATCAATACTCTTTGTCATGTTGTCAGCCGAGTATAAATGACGGGTTTAATAAAAGAGAGCAAACAGAAGCAGGTCACAGGCTAGAATGTGAGGGCCACTCGTGGCCCCGCTCTCCACGCTCTGTTCTCCTTCCCTCCTTTTCAGTCTGTCTCTCACCCTCACATGGCATGCAGAACGGCCCTGATCCTCCCAAAAAGAAGATTAACAAACCCCTGACAGAGAAGTAATCTCTCTGAAAACATTGGCTATTACCATTTCAACATGCTGCCTCTAAACAGTGGAAAATGCCTCTCTGGTATGCTTAATTGCAGTGTGTGGGACACACTGTGTTCCTTTAGGTATGCTAAATGGAAAGCCTTGGCTACTGAAGGTATTCCAACATTGTAAATGTACTACAATGGACCTTTACAGTTTTGCGCTTGGCATAGAGTTCAGAAATTCAAATAAACTTCAAGAAGACATTTTCAAGGGAAGGTCTTTTGCACTGTGTTGTTTCTGACAACAGCATAGAAGGTTTGTTTGTTCAGATTCTACATCATAAATATGTTTGAACCTTGGTTTGGGTGAAGAGTGATTCATGAGGACTGGAACCGCTTTTCCAAAGAAGTATAATTGGTCACATTGTTGCCTGTGTATGTTGTCATGAGATAACATTCCAGCCATTTGACCTCTTACTTTTGGTTCATTTAATTACTTATCTGTGTTCCGCACAGGGCTCTTAACTGTTTGTACAGCTTTTTGGTTCTGTGGCAAAACGAACTCTGCAGAATTTCTTAACAAGTCAAAGCTGAATTTCAAGAGTTTGTGACACATTTCTAAAGATTTTGTGTCAGTTATATTTCAGAGCCCCTTCCCAGTCATGGGAAGCATATGTGTCCTTCAGTTCAATGCACCATGCAGGCAATGTCAAGTGAACTCTTTGACCACTTTGTTAAAACTGACAGAGAGTCAATGAGTGACTAAGATCGGGGTTGAGGAGGAATTCATGTGATGCTAATGCAAAGAGCAGCTAGCCTCGATCTGGCCTTGTAAAACCCCGAGCTATCCGCAGTCATGCTGGCAGATATGTAATGCTGGAATTTTCCATAAGAGGACAGGCCTGCCCCTGTGTCTGTCTATCCATCTTTCTGTCCATCAGTCTGTGCCTGTGATTATCCTGTCAGGCTCTCAGTCACACACTGTTGACGCTGCTCTGTGACGCAACTCATCATTCAAATTATTTTTAGCGTAAAGTCCAGGCACAGGAATTGGTAATCCAAGGAGTGACATCTGGCCTTCACGGCTTATGTGATTAGCACAGAGCCTTGCCCCTAATAGCCTAGCGGACGTTCTTCATTACCTCTCTGGTCTAGCCATACCTAGTGGGACATGAAGTGTGTAGGTGTGGGCACTTAAAGCAAAAAAAAAAAAGGACTACATCTTATGGATTGGTCAGAGCATGTATATGCAGATATCACGGCAGAAATAAGAACTACAGGAAGCATGGAGGTGCTATGCTACATCCACTACTGTACAACACCGGCGAAGCTTACAGTGAACTGTATCTCCAATCCTGCAGCATTAAGGCTAAGACCAGATGATGCAAAAGAAAGATACAAAAAACTCTTAAAAAAAAAAAAAAAAACTCTAAAAAAAAAAAAAAACTCTTAAAAAAAAAAAAAAAAAGGAGGAAGAGAGGTCAGGAGAGTTAAAAAAAAAAACAAATGAAGCAATGAAGTATACTGGAAGGCTGCCAGCTCGCCAGCTTCCTACTGAATTAATCATCATCACCACTCAAATGGCTAATAATGACAAAGTGACCAGGCATGTCCCCTCCTCTCTGCTTTCTGTCCGCAGAATGGAGCCCACAATTATGGACGTCCCAACGTCTTGGAGGGAAATGGTCCTCTAATTATCTTTGAACAGAGCAAAACTTCCCAGCTTTCAAGATGTCTATTAAACACACAAAAGCAGCAATTTTTCCAGCAGCAAACAAAGTTAAAGGGCTGTTTGCATGCATGGGCTTTGTTAGTGTTTGTGTGCACGCTGCGACCGTAACATTCTTTGAATCACGCATCAGTTGATCAACAGCGAGGCCTAATCGTGTGTGTGGGCGTCGGTATGGCCAGGTGGAAGCTCTTAGTTTGTTAGCAGTAAACTAATTGTGGGTTTACTGGAAACCGTTTAAACATAGCATTACTACAAGTCTCATATAATCGTGCCTTGTGCTGTAATAATCATTTCAATGTTACAAACAAACCTGTTTGTAAAAGAGAGAGATAAAGAAAGGGACTATTTTTGGGCAGTTGTTTGCTTGGAGAAGCTTTTGCTTATTCTGAGGCAGCTTGTTCCCAGGAGTTCAGAGCACAGCCTCGCTGCAGTTTTGCTTTTGTTTTGTTGTCTTCAAGATCCGTGGTTGAGAGCTCAGTTCAGTGCCCTTCTCCTGTTTTCATAGTTACTTTAGCAAAATTTCTTCCACCACCTTCCCTAAAGTGAGTAATTGTGTACCAACAAATACAAGGGCTGGGTTGTGTAGTGGGGAAGGAAATTGCAATCATTCCTTTGGCCTGTTTTTGTGTACGATTGTGTGTTGCACCTCTGTCTCTGTGGAGTGTCCCATGAAAGGGTATTCTTTTAGTATTCACTCAGCCTATTTACTTTGCTGCAGATGGGAACAGCAGGGAAATGGCATTTCCTCTGCATGAACCAGTGGTTTGCATAAGCAGCACTCAATCTAAATCTGCTTATCTTTCTAAACATTCTGGCTTTTATTTATGTTATATAACAATATTAAAAAACTTCATTACATTGTATTAAAAAACCCCCCAAAAAAACCTGTCCCTTTCCCAGCAGTTTTAATGACGTAGTATCTGATGTTTTAATACAAAAATACTTGATTGTATATCTCAGAAACAATTCAACGTCAAAGCAACAAATGCTTAATGACATTTTGAAGGTTATTTAAATGTCTGTTACTTTACAATGATGTTAAACAGTTCGAGAGGTTAGCATGCTGACGCGTCAGCATATACGCTTGGTGTTTTAATGACCTGCTCTGACCCAAGCTGTCTTTATTTAAAGCTTCTAGCTACCACTCGTGTTTCAGACACTCTCAAATTCCTAACCTCTCACTTTCATCCCCCTCCTGTCCTTGCTCCTCCCCTCTTGTCACAGGTATGGCCTCGCAAGTGCAAGTGTTCTCCCCTCACACTCTCCAGTCAAGTGCCTTCTTTAGCGTGAAGAAACTGAAGGTGGAGCAGAGTTGTAACTGGGATATGACAGGGTACGGCACACACAGCAAAGTCTACAGCCACAACAGCAGCAAGAACGTGTCGGCCGCCAGTGGGCCCCTAGGCATCAACAGCTCCCTGCAGGTCGCCAGCTCCACCCTGCCCTACGAGCAGGCGCTCATCTTCCCAGCCAGCGCGGGCCACATTGTGGTCACCTCAGCCAGCAGCACTTCAGGGGCCGTGGGGTCTCTGCTGGGCAGCGGGGGTGGAGGCAGCAGCAGCAACAGCAGCGGTGGTGGAGGTGGCGGCGGCGGCAGCGGTGTGGGCGGCGGGGTTGGTGTTCACAACCTGACACGCCGCAGCACGGTCAGTCTCCTAGACACCTACCAGCGATGCGGGCTTAAACGCAAGAGTGAGGAGCTTGATAACAACAGCAGCGTGCAGATCATTGAGGAGCACGGTCCACCGATGATCCAGAACGGAGCAGCCAGTGGAGCCACGGTGGCTACAGTGGCCACTGCCACCTCCACGGCAACATCCAAGAACAGTGGCTCCAACAATGAGGGGGACTACCAGCTGGTGCAACACGAGGTGCTCTGCTCCATGACCAACACCTACGAAGTGCTGGAATTCTTGGGGCGAGGAACCTTTGGGCAGGTGGTCAAGTGCTGGAAGAGGGGCACCAACGAGATTGTGGCGATCAAGATCCTGAAAAACCACCCGTCTTATGCACGGCAGGGTCAGATCGAAGTCAGCATCTTGGCGCGTCTCAGCACGGAGAGTGCAGATGACTACAACTTTGTGAGGGCCTACGAGTGTTTCCAGCACAAGAACCACACGTGCCTGGTATTTGAGATGCTGGAGCAGAACCTGTACGACTTCCTCAAGCAGAACAAGTTCAGCCCCTTGCCGCTCAAATACATCAGGCCCGTGCTACAGCAGGTCGCCACAGCACTAATGAAACTGAAGAGTCTGGGGCTGATCCATGCTGACCTGAAGCCAGAGAACATCATGCTCGTGGACCCGTCTCGACAGCCCTACAGGGTCAAAGTCATTGACTTTGGCTCAGCCAGCCATGTGTCCAAAGCAGTGTGCTCCACCTATCTACAGTCCAGATACTACAGGTAAGAGCTGCAACTTTGTAAATAATAATTAGTTTGTTATGAAAATGTATATGAAGTTAGGCATTTTATGTCACATTGCAGTTGCAAAGAGGAAATGGCACAGAGAAAAAAGAAGACTCGTCTCTTTGTTTGTTCCTGTTTGCTCTGTTTGGACGATCACTGTGCTCCCTGCATCTTGTTTGATTTGTTGCTGCTTTAATAGGAATGTTTTCATAGTTGAGCTGATTATCTGGCCAAACACCCAGATTTGCTGCCAACCTTATGAGCTGCTGCTGAAGCCGTCTCTCTTCACTCCAATTCTGCCTTTCCTGTTAGCCTGTTTACCACCACCACCCCCTCCCCCCCCCTCCACTTAGTTAACCTCCCCTTCCAGTGTGGGAGAGGGCAGTAAAACTCAAACGCTTGCTGAGTAGCCAGCTGCTTATTGTGTTTTATCTGATAACACAAGCATGTTTTACTGTTACTTTGATAATTATTGAGGGGCCTGTTACTTCACAACCTGCTGAAGCTCTGGTGAAGGCGCAACGGACCATAGCGAATATTTGAAGTAATGGCATTTTTTTAAGTATCATTGAGAGGCTCAGGGGAAGAAAGTGTTTTTTCCTGCTTTCAATGGAGGGTTTTTGAAAAGATCTCAGAGAAATTCCCTCATTGAGGAAGGGCACCAATCATGCGGGGTGGCAGCCTGCCCACAGGCTTCTATTCACCCTTCTGCTCCCCAGGCCCCCGGACCCTCAGCCCCCCATCACCATGGCTGGCTCCCATTTCCCCCGGGATAGAGATGAGGGGTCAGCCTGAGTTCTCCTGTAATATGTGCCTGTAATCCACACCAGCGGGCCCTGCATTAGAACCAGATGACTCTCTGGGAAGGCCTTTCTTTCTTCTCCCAGCACTTTCTTAAACAGTCTTTTTTGCCCATAGCAAACAGTGTGTTTAGGTTTGAGCAGAGGCAGCGTTGGGAGAGCTGTGCGAGGAATCAAACAGTGTCCGTGTCCGTACAGAGAGAAGCTTTGTTTGGGGCTCAGGGCCTGGTGCTGAGGGAGTAACAGGTGTGTGTGTGTGTGTGTGTGTGTGTGTGTGTGTGTGTGTGAGAGAAAGAGAGAGAGCCGTGGTAGCACACATGTAAACACACACCCACAGATATATACCCGCTCACACATGCCAGGTGGAAGGCTCTGCAACTGTGCATAGGGCAGATTGTGTAAAGAGAAGTTTGCGGTCCCCATTTAGTGGATTCTGTTGATAGAAGAGTTTGGTTTTTTTATCTTTACAGTTTATCATTAGCTTTTTGAAATATCCCACACTGAAGGCCATTGTCTCCTGTAGCAACAGGAAGGTGGCGAGGCTTACAGTGGAGAGAAGTTAGAGCGAACAGTGATGGCGTTCAAACAGCTGCATTCACATACCACATCAGACAGGTGTATTATTTTATTGGAGCTTTATTGTTTATTGAATTGTACTTTATACAGTCCTCCCCAACCGGCTCCAGAGCCTATATAAAGATGGGAATTGGATTGTACATATCATCAGGGCAGTGCTGTTTTATCGGTATAAGTAGCTCATCCTGGAGTAAACACTGCTAGTAGCCTGTTGTTGTTGCTCCTGGGCGGTAGGTCAACAAGCAGGCCATAAAATGTTCCTGTTTGTTTTCTCGGGCAGTGACGAGTGGAGGAGAGCGGAGAGATCATCCCTTCATTTCCTCTTGGCAGCGGAGGAGGGGAAAGAAAGGCTGACATTGACCAGAAAATTACAGAACCAGCCACCGAAACCTAGACCAGGGACTTGGTGACCCTGGTTTGAGGCATTGGGAGTGGTGTGTGTATATATATGTGTGTGTGTGTGTGTGTGTGTCAACAGGTTTTTTGTGCTGCAATGCCATGCACGCACAGTGTGACAGTCTAGCGTATGTGTGTGTGTGTGTGTGTGTGTGTGTGTGTGTGTGTGTGTGTGTGTACGTTTTACCTGGATTTGTTGTGAGGAATGAGGCAAGTCTTACAGTCCAATTCAAAGAATGAACTCATGGGAGATGGGCACTACGGGTGTCTTAACATCACCCGCAGTTTGGGCAGTAAACAAACTTTGGCTGTGGGTAGAGTTCATGGTGAGTTCAAAAGCTTAGAAGACAACATCAAACCATCTTTGATGATTTCAGATGAGGAGATAGAAGGACAGTTTCCTTTACAGGGTAGAGATTACATACAGGTGTGATTTTCTAGCTCCTGACTGACTCTGCATTGCTCTGTATCCTCAACAAAAGCAAAAACCCCCCCCCCCCCACTCCCCCTCCCTCCCTCTGTCGTCTTCTTTGATTCTTGTTAAATAAAATATTTATGTCTTGTGCACTTAAATTTCTCTCAACAACCGCTGTTTTTGATTGATGGGCTGAAATTACATGAGAGTGAAGCTACTGCTACAGAAAGATCCTGAGAGCAACTTGTTTATCTTTCTTCTTTTACAATCTTTTCATATTGACGAGACTGAAGAAAAAGTCATTTCAAGACCATTGCAGACGATATACCTACTAAGCCATTATCACTTCTGCTTTTTCCTTCCATCCAGTTGGGTGGGAGTCCCACCCCCCCCCCCCCCCCCCGTGCGCGCGCACGGCTGTTTGCGTTTTGGGCATCATAGATATGCTGTTGACGTCGTATGTGCTGTAAGAGCCTTGCAAATGAGTTATGGATTTTCCACAAGGTTGACTCATGCAAATAAAACACCAGTATTCAAGGTAAACAAGTGATGTGCTATTTGCAAGAACAGCTCTCGGGGTGCTTAGAGTTTCTACTTTGTTCGCCTCAGTGCTGAGCGAATACAGGCTCATGTGGCTGAGCTCATCTATCCTTGTCAAATAGGCCTGTCTGTAGCACTTATACACTTGCTGCGACTGTACTTCAAGACAGCCGGTCTCCCTACAATTATTTAAATGTATTATTACCTCAAGCTCTCTGTAGTCTGCCACAGTATCTCTCCGTCCTGTTCTTAATTATTCTGTGGTGTTTACGTCCCGATTACATCAACTTGTGACCTATCCCTGGTCCTACTTCTTTCATCCTCCTTTCCTGCTCCCATTCTCCCCTCTTGCCTATAGCTAATGATGTAACAGGTAAGCCGGCTAGTCAAGCTCACCCTGTGCCAGATAAAGGGATTATTGTCTTGTCCCAGTTGGGCATATTCGTCCTATTTATCTCATCGGGTAAAGGCCATGAGATGGGTGGAATGCGGCAAGACATTATTTAAGTTTATGTAAAGTTTCCTGAGGCGGAGCAGCTGGCAGGAGCCGGCCCTGTGGTGGCTGCTGGTAGTGAAGGGGAGGTGTAGCGTGCAGACAGGGGCAGGAATGTTAGGAGAGCATGCTCTACATGACTAGTCTGCTGGACTATCCAAGGGCCTCCTTATTTAAGAATGGGATTTCGATGTCTCCAGTTCTGTCAGCTCTGTCACTGCTAAATCTGGTGTGTGATCCTTAGCTGTGACTTTCAGACACAACAGAAATGACATACTAAGCCTAAATGGAATTCCCACATTTAAAAAACTGGCCCCAAGTCCCAGATTCAGTTAATGAAAATAAAGTTTGTAGCAGTATTTAGTTATGTAGCCTGCCCCCCCCCCCAAGTGTTCATAAATCACTGTCTGATGTGTCTGTCTCCACCTGGGTACTATTGAGATGACTGGAATTTGGTTTGTGGCACTTGCTATGCTGTTGCATTGGACCATCCTCCAAATGTGCTATACAGTTTTCATACAGGACTCTTTCCTTGGTGGCAAGTACCTTCAAAGAAAGCTGTTCACAGCGGGATGCGTGGATTATTCAGAGAAACAGGAACATTGTCTCTTATTGTTTTTTAAGTCTGCTTTTTTAGTTGTTTTGAGGGGCCTGTAACAAAATGTTGTACTTGGGTGGAGGCAGAAGCTAAGAGATCAATATTTAAAAACCTGAGCAAAAATTTAAAAAAAAAAAGAGCTACTATCTGCAAAAAGCTAGAAGCAAGAAAACAGAAGAAAACAAAAGGGTGAGCCGACTTCTGAATCCCTCTCTATGCCTTGTTTGTTTGCGATAGGTGCCTGAACACATACATGGACTCCTCATCACAGGACACACACTTAAGCAGTCAATATACCCCAATGGGAGCGCTTGCCAGGATGGTTGAACTCCACCTTGCAACTTTCCACTGTAGGAACGTGTTTGGGAATTTTCCGCAAAACCAACAACCCGACAATCGAAAATTTGACAAATTAGGCAGCGTTTCTCTAAAGCTCCTTTTCCATTCTGATGTTTTGGGTGTAAAAAAAAAAAAAAAATGAATGCCCTCCCTCAGAGACTGTCTGAAAGTGAGTGCGATTATCTCCATATTTAAATAGTTAATTAACATGTCTCACCCCCCCCCGCACCCCCACCCCGCCTTTGAACGCAGCTGTTTCGCAACAGCTATAAACACTTTTACCTTCACCACTCTCTCTGTACGCGTAGAAAGAGTCTTGCGAGCGGTGGATGTTACAGTTTCTTGCTCAATTGCCACGAGACGGAGGAGCAGCGACAGAGACAGAGCAATTTCCTCTAGTAATTAAACGTCTTAATATTAACATCTGAGAAGCCTGAAGCTGCACTGCGCACATGTCGGCACCTGCCAGCTCGTACCTGTTAGTTAACATGCACACATCACGGGCGTCATACTTGCACATGCGTAAGCGCCATATATGGTACATGAGAGACCCTACAGTATCAGATCCTCTTGCGTTAGCCCATCAGATACTGTGGGTGAAAGGAAAATGAGTCAACTGTGTCTGAGAGGGAGGAATGGGCATGTTGATGTCACCAGTAATCTGAAGTGGCCAGTGTCTGTGTGCTATTAGTGTTATCAGTGTGAAGCTATAGAGGCCTGTGGCAGCGGAGATCTTAATGCATCCAGATGGAAACTTCACAAAAAAAAAAGCTCATATTGTGGAAGTCATTCTCGCATTTCTACTTTTAGAGCCCATATCTTTATTCATGTTGGCAGTAAAGATGGGTGCAGCTGATGCTACAGTGGGATCTCTGACACCCCCAGGCTTATGTCGTAGCCTTAATAACTGATGAAATATGTATCTGTCTTCATCAGGGGTGGTGCAGTCAGCGCTCGGGTCTGAGGCGCATGAGTGTAAGACGAGCCTCTGCCCCACCTGTCTATCTGTCTCTCTATCTGTTGTTTAGCGTCGCAACAGCCAGACAGACAGGGCAGGCGTTCCAGCACATTTACCCTGCCTCCGTGCGAAACATCAAGGGGTGTTTTAATGAATGAGGTTGCTATTAGTTACTGTTCTGTGAAGCGTGCGTTAAAGCGTATGTGTGTGTATGTGCCAGACAGGGAGAGAGAGAGGTAGGTAAACACCAGGATCGGGTTGCTACAGAGGAAAAAGATGAATTGGGAAAGGATGGAAAGGCAGATTCACTCGGTGGCTGTGGCGCTGTTAATAGGTGCAGGTGTTGTTTATGGGAAGATTCTCCAGAAAGTATTCTGAACGGGGAGGAGAATGGGGGGGTGGGGGTGGGAGGTGGGGGGTGTAGAGAGAAGAAGGTAGAAGGACAGGGGTGGGGGGTGTGCATGAGGTCGTTGTTTTGCATTCCTCACCAGTACCTGGAACAGTGCTCTCTTTCCCCCAAGCAGTGGCAGATTATTACTAATGCAGATGAGCTTTCATTAGGTTCAGCCTGACTGGGTGGCTGCTGTAGCATGTTGCTATTTTTTATTTATTTATTTTTTTTTTGCTGACTTCCTGGTTGGTTTGTTTTTTTTTTTTGGTTTTTTTGTAAAACTATACTGTATATTTCCAGCTTGTGACTACACAGGACCAAGACCATCCTGGTGGTATTGACAGTAGATGCTGAAATCATTGGCTATTATCAGGACCTGACATAAAAGAAAGACCCCAAAAATGATAATTACTGCTCCCTGCTTCTTTTTTTTTTATTTTTATGACAGTCATAACATCTTAGTATGCATGACAGAATCCTAATAACCTGTTTCTCATTTATAATTTGCCTCTGGGCAGCGCTTCCATGTGTCTCCACAGAGGAGCTGGCAAGCAGGAGACATGTAGCAGCTAAGCTAATTAACTACCGGTAGTCAAGCATATGCATTGGAACATATGAAGTAGTCAGTCACTAACAGTCATTTTGGAAAATAATGAACCAGGATTATTTAATAACTCATAGGGAAAAATGTAAACTTTGCCATCTAGCTGATAGATATACCTATCAATACAATCTGACAGGCTGCCCAGGTACGTGTGTGTGTGTGTGTGTGTGTGTTTGTGTACCCCTGCTAGTGTGGGACTGTGTGCTCCGGCGATAAGATGGAGCTTTCTGAGTTGCACCACATCATTTGATCCTGGCTACTTGTCTTTGTTCTCCCTCACAGTTCAATTTCCATACATTTCCCAGGATATTAAGCTGACGGAAATTAAGCTGCCTTGATAAAATGCAGCGAGCCGCCCACTCATGCTCAGTAAGGCTGCAGTCTCTCTGCTCTGTATTGATTGGCTTATTTGAAACATAGGATTTTTCCTCACCCAAAGCCTTTGAGGTGGTTAGCAAATGTTAGCAGCGCACAAGTAGGAACTTGTTCAGCCTTACAGGTGTATGTGGAGTTGCTGCATAACACCGCGGGCTAGCTAAAAAATCATAAAGAGGAAGGTCATTAAAATGGCCAGACTCGAGTGAAGGGTTACGACCACAGAACAATGGAATTTTCTTTCCACCTAAGTCTGAAAATCATTAACTGCACAGGTGAAATTTCTCACAGCAGTAGCCACATATTAATTATCCTGCCTGCCACAGATTTGTCTTTCTTTTCTGAATTCAAGCACCAGTGGGTTGGCAGGGTGATGGCTGCCATCAGCAGCTGACTGGCACAGGTGCCCCCAGGTCTAAATAAATCATGAGGCCTTCCTTACTTTGCTCCCCCCCACCCCCCACCCCCCACCCCCACCATTCCTGTATGCCCGCCATCCCTCCGCAGGGAGCTCCAGAAAGGGGGTAGCTCCCCACCACCCCGTGCTGCCTCGGCTCCTTCCTGCCCTCCTTCCCTTTCTCTTCTTTCCCACCTCCCCTCACCTTCCCTTCACCCCCCTCACCTCTTCCATCCACTTACATGAATATTTAAAAGCTAACACCAGGATGGAAAATATGCAGCAAGGGCAGTGGAGACTTGCTAAAGAGGGAGAGAGAGAAAAGAAATGTTCATTTTGGGACCCTGAATTTCCTAATTTAAGGCAGGTCATGGGTGTACTGATGAAATTCAGAGAGGCTGACTTACAGAGAGAGAGAGAGAGAGAGAGAGAGAGAGTTATAAAGACAGAAAAACAGAGACTTAACAGCAATCAGAAAGAGAGACAGACAGAGGGGGCAGGAGGGATACTGAGAAAGAGAGGGAGAGAGAGAGAGAGAGAGAGAGAGAGAGAGAGAGAGAGAGAGAGAGAGAGAGAGAGAGAGATTGATCCAAGCTATAGCTGTCCAGCTGGGGAGAGGACTGGGGGGGATTGGGGAGGCCCGGCAGGGACCTGCAATTGGCTCCATGCTGACTCTGTGTGTGTGTGTGTGTGTGTGTGTGTGTGTGTGTGTGTGTGTGTGTGTGTGTGTGTGTGTGTGTTTGTGTTCGGACTAACTGCCACTGTGACAGAGAATGCCTGGTGTGCAGAGGCCCATGCAGGCTCCCATGAAGTTTTCAACAGAACAAAACAGATGCATTTGTTTTCTCAATTGGAGGAATTTGCTAATGTGCATATACAAGGGTAAATAGTTTGGCTAATTTGCAGCAGGCAAGTGGGCAGAGCCCTCCGTCGCTCAGCCAGCCAGCTGGGGCCCCTGTATGGAGAGAAAAAGAGGCTTTGATGGCCCCCCCCCCCATCTCTCTCCCTCTTCCTCCCTCTTCATTTGGTATCATCCCTGGCTCGACACAATAACCTGATTTTCCTCTAACTACATTTTAACAAATTTACTCCGCTTGCTTTTATGTCCTTCCTCTCCCTCCCTTTTTAAATGTGTTCGTGGCGTTTGATAGAAGATGTTCCGCATCCCGGTTAAACATAGCTCATATTCATGGTGACAGTTGTCGCTCTATAAAAATGTTGCTATTTTTCATTGCAGATGGCAGAATTAAATGAGGCTCTGTTCTTAACACGCAGGCTATTTTCAGCTCATAAAGTCGTGAAGCAACATCGCTATGTGACTTTTAGATTCCGATTAGTAAAGTCACACTTATTCATATTTATGGTAGTCAGTTTCAGATAGGATCAGAAACGTTTTGGAAAGATAATTCATTGAAGTTAACAGAAAAAGGAATAAAATGAAACTACAGTCTAAAGCACGGCTGCAACATAATAGTATCACAGGTTTGACAATACATAATGCAGCCGTGATTTACACAAGGTTTTTGTTTCACCATTTAAGCAATTTATGGGTCAAGAAAAGGGTAAGGGAAGTTTATGATATGATGTTTATCAGCACAAAGGATGTGATGTGGCCATCTGTTGGCACTGAGGAGTTGTCTGAGTTGAAGTCTTGCATAGCAATCTTTGTTTAGATGTCATAAGAAAAGGCTGTTTCCACACACACAATGTACGTCAGCATCGTCATTCCTTTGCTGACCTTGTGTCTCAGTGAACTCCTCACATATGGACGTCTCTATGGGCTTCAGAGGATGAGCCAGAGGAGCTTTTCATCAAAATTGCTTTTGTGGAATATAATAGCCACTCAAGATTCTGTTGAAGCAGTGTGCTAGTCATAAAAAAAAAAAAAAAAACAGGTCTGAAGCAAATCCTAATTCACCCAAGCTTGATAAATAATTTAAAATGACTAATAGTGGCTTGTGACAGAGAATGTATCGCCGTGGTGTATCAGATTGCGGTGGTTTTGGCCTGAGGCGTAATTTGTTTGGAAAAATAATTACTCCTGTATTGGATCCTGGTTAAATATTAAAAGGGTTAGCATTAGGAATGGGGCAGGATCCAAGGGTGTTTTGGTCTACTCCTGGGCAAACAGCGTTGCTGTAGACAGGCTGCCACAGAGGAGGGAAACAGCTGTATTTTATTGGTAAATTCAAACTGCATTGCTAAATTTCCCATAAGAAGACCAATGCAAACTAATGAACTTTCCCTGTGCGCCTGCCCGCCAAGCTTTGAAGACTAATCCCAGTGTTTTATGAGCAAGGAGCGTCGGATTGTCTGTTGAGTTCAGCTGGTTATTGAGTGCACAAGCAGAGAGGCACCAAAGAGCATAAAGACGCTATATATCAGCCCAGAGAGGAAACAGAAAAAAAACATGTTCCAGTGAGATTGTAGATAACACAAATAAGAAAAAGCAGAAATACTACAATTAAAAAAAAAAGAGATGAAAAAGAGGAAAAGACAAAAAAACAAAAGAATAAGAGGCAAATTAATCACAATAAATGTGAACAGCAGCTGCTCAGCTGTACTCGGCAGTTTGCTGTGTGTGTTGTGTGTGTGACTGCTTGACTAAACGCGGAGGTTATGTTCTGTCCCACTACACACAACCTGTTCAATGTTCATATTCTCAAACCACCTAATGGAACACAGCATCTCAGTGTGTGTTATCAGCATGAACTGGACATAACTCACATCACCCCTTTAAACACAGCGGGGACATTGGGGAGGCAGCAACACCACGGCACAGTGTTTCATTACAGCCAGAATCTACAGTATACATTATCAAACAGATGGCTTCTCTTTAAACAAAGACAGTGTTGTTGTCCTTGTACCCAGGGAAAGCAAATTACATGTACCCCCCCCCTCTTCTTTTTATGACGCCATTTCAGTACACTGGCTTCAAACAGACTTTATCTGGGAATGACATACATACATGGATACACAAAACTTTCTGTATGTACTCCGTTGAAGACTTGGACACCGTAAGCAGATATCAAGGCTCAATACACTCATTATAAACATATTACACTAATCCATTAACACACAGCCCTGGATCCTGCACAAGCTGCTTTCAACACAGCATAATACTCTAATTTCAGTAGGAAATACATTTAAACACATCAGTGACTAAAATAAAATATCCTTGTGTCTTTTAAGAGTGTATACAAATCTTTTCAGCCCCCCCCACACACACACACGCACACACACATACACACACACACACCTTTTTATCTGTCCTCTGTTTTTGTCAAAATGAATGAGGAACATTAACACGCATCATTTCACAGGAGTTCTAAAAGGAGTCTCTCTGTTGCGTCCGTTGCCTTGGCAACCAAGGCTCTTGTTCCAAAATTGTCCGTTTGCTTCTGAAGGTGCAACACCTGAACTGGAGCGGGGCTGTTTTGATCCGCCTGCCTGCCCCAACCGACAGCTGTGTACTTTAGGGACAGGGAGGGCCCTTGAGCCACACTCTCATCTCACTGCTATTGTTTGCCCAGGTGGGCCAGGACGCCCTGTCTTTCTCCCTCCCTCCCTCCCTCCCTCTCTCACTCTCACTCTGCCCAGCTCGCCTTCGCCTCCCTTCCTCTGTCTCATTCCCTCTGCCTCTCTCACTCTCGATCTCTTCCTCTTTCTCTCTCTCGCCTCTCTCTGTCTTTGTTCCACAGGGACCTGTGGTCCAACTGAAGCTCTCGGTTACACAAAGAAACCCAAATTGGCTTTCATCTGCAGCCTGTTACCAGCTGTGTACATTGTGCGTTTGTGTTCCGTCTAAGCACAGAAAAAGTATAGATTTTACCCATGACAATGTTATTATTATTGGCTTTGACTCATAGCGCTTGTTGCAGCGAGGCTTGCTTCTCGTACAACTCCGGGGTAGGTTTCTAATTTCTTACTATGTGGCGTGCCTTTGCTGTTAGCAGTGCCGTTAGGTGTGCTCCCATCTTTCCGCTTTTGAAACAGGTTTTACATGTAAAAATAGGATGAGGTTGAGAAGCCCCGAGAGGCCCATTCTCTACTTCCATCTTGGGTCAATATGTGTGCCAGGCTCTTGACATAACACTCGTATGTGCTGGAGGAGCCCCCCCCCCCCCCACCCCCCCAAAAAGGCCCAAACCAAACCTGTTATTCATAGTGTCACCATGGTGACAATGAGGCTTCATGTCAGACACAAAGATCGGGTTTTTAGGTGTGTTAATTCACTCTTCCTACTGTGTGTGTGTGTGTGTGTGTGTGTGTGTGTGTGTGAGTGTGTGTGTGTGTGTGTGTGTGTGTGTGTGTGTGTGACAGAGAGATTGGCCCATTTAGCATACCCAGAGTTTCTGGCCTTGTATACAGCACTGCTGAGGGCACAGAGAAGAACAGCTGAGAAAACAGCAGGGAGCATTCATTAGTGATCCCTGCCCCTTGTCCCCCTTTTCCCCTCTTTGCTTCTTTTTTACATCTTTCCATCCGTCGTCATCCTCCCTTAACCTCCCTCCCTTTCTCAGATGTCCTCTTGGTTCCATCCCTCCCTTCCTCTCTCCATTTCCTTTATCCCGACCTCTGTCCCTCACGCAAATCTGCCTGGCATTTCAATCATCACATTCAGACGCCATGTAGGATCATCGAGCCTCATCCCACACAGCTGGCCATGAGGGCAGAGAGTCTCAATATGGGTGTTTGAGCAGGATTTTTTCGCTTTGGCATGTTTGAGAACATTCAGTAGACCTTGAGGCTGTGAGATACATTGACATGTTCGTGTACAGAATAGGTAGATGTTATATCAGGTCGGATCCTTCGTTCTGCCTTCCTTTTGTGTGGGTCTGTGCGTGCTCTTACAGGTGTCCTACAGTCAAATATCTGTACCCACAAGCGCCCATGCTGCCGGTGGAGTTAACTCAGCTGCTCTTGACTCAGTCAAAGGCAATCGTTACCGCAGGAGGAGGAGAGAATTTAACAGACTCCTTGAACCTCGCGTGCACGTCTTTGCGCTCCAGTCTTCTCTTTGGCTTGTCGGTGCACGCTGCAGCTCAAATCAATCACAACTACAGCACCTGTTCTACAGAAATGCCAGCATCAGTTAAAAAAAAAAAAAAAAAAAAAAAAAAAAGGCACTCTGTTTGTTTGTTTGTTTTTCTGTTGGTCCGCGTGTCTGTCAGTTTTGTTTGCCTTTTCTTCACGGGCGCAGGGGGAAAAAGGGGGAGAAGAATGGATGACTAAGTGCACTGAATCATAAATGAGTTGAGGAGTGTGCCGGTGCGTCGGGGAGGCTCAGTGTGATAGCACCAGCTACCTGTCACATTTCTCTCCTCTTTGTTTTCAGCCTAAAATAAGCCCCTCTTTCTTTATGAAAAGAAGCCATTTTGTGGGGGCTAATTGCATAAAGCCGGCATCTGAGGACGAGTCATAACAGCCCTTTTTTAAGGTATACTGCAGACAGCTGAAGCGGGGCTGACCCTGGACCACAGCAAACCATCGGTCACAAATGTTGAGCCTGTGTACAACAGATGATGACCCTCACTTTGCTCCCACCACATGAGTCCAGTTTTAAAAGGTTTATTTAAGAGCAAGCTGGCTTAGTGAGAGAAGTGTACTGTAAGAATATATAAGGATTTACAGATTAATCCCACCCTAAACACAGGAAAGCAACCGCGTTCACGAAGCAATCACCGAGTAAGGACAGCAGCATGCTATGATGCACCTCCCGCCTCCTTTCCCGTTGTTAAACTGGGTGTGAGGAGTGCTATTTGCATTACAAGCTTCCCGTGGAGCAGAATAAAATGCAGACAGAGCTGTGAGCAAAACGAACACTCTCAGGGTGGCCCCGCGCTAATTGCAACCGGGGTGCATTTACTGATTATAGTTAAGTGGTCCAAAATGGTCCCCTGCTCTCTGTTACATTGACCCACTCCCTCCCCTGGTGGATGTGGTCAATAGCAGGCCTGTTGAGATGCCTTTCCACTGAGAGAAGAAAACAGGGTCCAATCCTGCCTGTCTCCTCGCTTCATCTCCCGTATAGCGGAGGGGAGGGGAGGGGAGGGGAGGGGAGGGGAGGGGAGAGTCTGGAGGGAGGAAGCGCTGACTTTAAATCAGAGTTTATAACAAGGTGAACAATGGAGTGGCGACAGCAGGAAGCAGACGGCTGCTATTTTCATTTATCTCATATGAAATAAATGTTGAATTGAAATACAAATACAAAATTGGATCTGCTGCAACGGCTAAAATGATTTGCCTCAAGTGTGAACAATGGCTGAAAAAAAAAAGAAAAGAAAAAAAAAAAGGACTCAACTCATTGGTGTTCTTGAGGCTGTGTGTCGTTTTTTTGTGTGAGTGCATTTGCAGCTCATGATTATTCATGTTGCCAGCAGAAACATGCAAGTGTGGTCAAATGGAAATTAATGGAATGCAAAGTGGGATGTAAATGTAGTTGCAGAAGAGGGAAATTAAATCCTCGCTAAAGATCCTGCAAGGTTGCATTCACAGACGGGCCCGGGTCGGTGTTTTCTGTTTCCACTCTTCCCTGTTGCCTGCGCCGTAACAGGAGGCCCCGCAGTGGGAGAGCAGGCCGGGGTGATATAACAGCCACTGGATCACACAGGCTTTGATCTCCCCTCTGGGTTTCTAAGCATCTATGGGATAGTCTTTAGGCGTACTGATGAGGAGGTGGAGATCTCACACCCCCTCTAGTGCCGGTTCGCTAGCAGGTCTCTCTATTTGACCACACAGAGCATAGCTTTAGCCCGGCTGTCAGTGGGATACTGGTGGACTTTTTTTGCTTTTCCATGCAGAAATATAGCAAAAGGTTATGGCTGACCTGGTTCTGGTTAAGCTAGATAGGTCATCTCTTTTTGCATCTCTCCCCATAAGGAGTTGCTTCCTTCCTAAATGCTTTTCTCAGAGGGGGTTTGAGTCTCACAGCAGGTCTAGTGTTTTACATAACCCTAACACAGTGATGTAATTCCTTCTCTCCCTGAATGCTGGTGTCAGAAACACTGGGCTGTGTCCCTCTTGCCGCTCAGTCCGCCCTTGTGTCATAATCTCTCTCATGCCTGGTCTGATCCTGCTCCGATTTATGTAATTAACTGATGTCACCGCGCTGGATTGCTTGCAAACACTGTATCACTGCAGCCCTGATTTCCCTAAAAGTAACAAATCCTTGAGGACCTGTGGTCTATTAAGGCTGTTATTCACATAGCTTACAGTTATAGGGGGTGGGGGGTGGGGGGTGGGGTATTAAAAGTCAGAAAATAACAAGCCCCATTACATAAACATGGAGAAGTAATTGGGGTAGAAAAAAAAAAGTTTCTTTTATTATAGGAGCTAGCAAAATTACTACATGCCAATTAGAGAGTGAGTGTTTTATGAGTTTGGCTTGCTGACGTAGAGGGATTTGTGTGTGTGTGTGTGTGTGTGTGTGTGTGTGTGTGTGTGTGTGTGTGTGTGTGTGTGTGTGTGTGTGTGTGTGTGTGTGTGTGTGAGTGTGTGTGTGTGTGTGTGTGTGTGTGTGTGTGTGTGTGTGTGTGTGTGTGTGTGTGTGTGTTCGTGCAAATGGGTGTAGAGAGTGAGAAAGGGGTTAGCCTTGTGTGACTAATACATCACACAACCTGTGCTTTTGGAGCACAAATACTAACAAGAGCACATAACAGCCAGGGCTATGTTCTCTAAAAAAAAAAAAATGCTCCCATCAAAGCTGGGTGGGACTCCTTTTGTTTGTGTACATGGCTGTCTGTTTGCACTCCTGTATGCACATCTGTGTGTACAAGCAAAAACAAACATCCAACTGTGCTGGATGATTAGATTTCCAGGGCATGGTCAGTGGCTCGTATGACTTCATGCATCCATACGGTGCGAGCGAATCGCAGACTCTCTGGTAAGCAGACCTGACCTACAAACAGTCAGACAGACATATAGACAGGCACTAAATCCAGATAGTCTGGAAGGGAGACAGGCAGACAGACAGTATGGCTAAGTAGCAGACTGGTAAGAAATAGACAGACAGACAGATAGAGGGCAGGGACTGGCTGCAGGGAGAAACAGGCTCTTTGAATGAACATTTAGGTTAGACAGACTGGGTGAATGTGTCAGGCTTTGCCACTGCCCTCAGACATAGATCAAACATAGAACCAGCCATCCAGGACACATCAAGTTGCTCAAGGCCCAATGTCGGCCCTCCTGACTGAGGCAGGGACTCTGCCTCCCTCCCCCGGAGGGGAGGAGATCCAAGGACGTCTCCTGAAGTTTCCATGGTTGCATATCTCAGCTAGATCCAGCCTTGTTTGTTTTGCCTGCAACATGCTCTGCTGCACCGTCCCACATTAATGAAGTACTCGCAGACTTAACCCTTAGGTGGCCGAACTAGACGGGCCCGGCTAGTAAACGCATTTGCACGTCACAGACGCACAGTTTGTTCCGTGTTCGCATTTCATCGCCGGGGTGACATTTAGGCGAACATGTGATGGGAAATGAGCTTGGTTTGTGTTTTCCCGAGTCCCGCGCACCATGCCTGATAATAATGAGGGAGAAAAAGGCCAGAGGAGAGGGGTGGGGTCAATATGCTAATAGTGGGTGTGCATTTAGATGCCTCACCACCAGCATGGAGTGGTTTGGAGAGATGGGCTATCATTCTCCACCTCCTTTCCCCTCATTATCCCCCCGCGTCTCTCTTCATCTCTGTCCTCCCCCATCCTCTGCTTTCTGCTCTCATCCCTCTCCATGCCCTTCACTATCTTCTCTCCTACATTTCGCCCCCCCTCCTGCTCCATATCCCTCCTGGTACTCCTCTCTTCTACGCCCCCCCCCCCCAAACGCCTCTCTCCCAGAATATGAGATACATTTGTTTTCCTCTGCCAGGCTTCAAGAGTGGGACGCGTGGCGTGCAAAGTGCTGATGTGTTGGTTTCTGGGTAATTATAACATCCCTCGGTCTCCAAGAAAACTCTAAACTAATGTTTAATTTGCCTCTGCGCTCAAAGGAAGCCCTTCTTTGTTATTGCCGTGGCAATTAGCTGGAGCTAAGGCCCAGGCATTTCCTGTGATTGTTGTGATTTGCATAGAGAGCGAATCAGAGAGAGTATCAAGACCCTGTACCCCTCTTCTCGCACTGCCATTACATCCACCCACTCCTCCCTTCCTACCTCCCCCCCCCCCCCCCTTGCTACACCAAATCTCCATCAGTGGCCTAGCAACTGAAACTCCAGCCCCGCTGTCTGATACCTCTGCATGTTGTGGCTGATTGACACGGGAGGAACTGGCTAACTGGAGGGCACAACACAATGATTTTATTTGTTTTCCAAGACGAAAGTGTCAGCAGGTCACGTGTTTCTGATCCCTAATGGTCATCCTCTAGTCGCAGCCAATAGCTTCTAATTAACTGTCTGTTTGTAACCTAGCTGGTGGCATTCCGCTGAGGATGGCGCTAATGGATGTTGTTAATTGAAAGTATGAACATACGGGCCGTAGATGAAGATGTCACACCAGTTACGTGCGCGCCGGCCACACAGATGCATTCAGCGTTTTGAATGCGGCGCAGCAGCATGGAGGCCTATGTGTAGTTAATGAGATTATCAGTCACAAAGTAAACAGCTAGATGATGGTGAACGTGCTGTTTTTGGTCCTGAAGGGAAACCATTAACTAGGATTGCCGCATCATGGCAGCTATTGTGTTTTCTGCTCCGGCCAGATAAGAAATAGATCCCCCCTGACTGTTTAATCTCAGGCTGAATGCTGGCTGCCATGTTTTATGACAGCATTGTTACTGTGTGTCCAAAAAATTCACAATACGCATGAGTTTCTTTATCAGCAGTCACAACATATTTGTTATCACTGAGTACTTTTGAATTTATGGGTTTTAACGTGTTAAACCTAACCTTAATGAACTCCTACATAACAGCTCATTTCCATAAAAGCCTCCCTTTTTGCAGCTTTGTTAAGCTTTAGTTTCATTAGAGTACCTGAATGAATTCGCGTTGGCTTATCAACTTGCCTCTGTGTCTACGCTTACTATAATAGTACCACTGTGCGATATGATATCCGCATTTCCTCCGCTGCTTCTCTCTTATGCTCTCATCAGATTATTGGCACTGGCATTTTCCCATTTGTGGGTTTTAGTGCAAAGAGCTGTGGCTTCAGGGGGCCAGTTTAGTGGAGAGAGAGAGATATAGAAAGAGGGAGAAGAGAGAAAGGAAATGAGAGAAAGAGTGGTAGGCAGAGATCTAATGGTGAGATGGAGGGTAAGCTGCAGGGGCTGTTAAACCTGAGGAGTGGCTAATCCATGAGACGGCACTCTGCGCTCATCTGCTCTGGACTGGTGTGGCACGGTTGGCAAGTGGCACATCCAGGGCCCCAGCAGTCAGACATAGCCTCCTGATCTATATTTCAAAGCTGGGCGTAGAGAGGAATTCAGTAATGAGCTCCCATCTTCCTTTTGGTAGTAGAAGACTCTCTTTGTGGAACTAATTGAAAGTGGCATGTGGAGCGCCGGGGAGCTCTTTGGGGGCTGCGCTGCATTTCAAGGGATGTGGGGAGATAAGCCTGCATGCCGCTGTGGCTTTTGTGTCACAGGTCTGAAATAAACAGTTCTCTTAGAGGAGAGTGATGCACTTTACGCCATTGTGAGGGGTGTTGTGTCGTTTTTTTTTTTGTGTCTGTGTGTGTGTGTGTGTGTGCGTGTGCGTGTTTTCGCCTCCAACAACCTGTGTCCATTGCTGAAATTACACCCCCACACACATTCCACATCTCCTCTTCTATCCCTCCCCTTAATAAATCTAGTTTTCTGTGTCAGCTCATCAGAGATGCGGCGTATATATGTGTGTGTGTGTGTGTGTGTGTGTGTGTGTGTGTGTGTGCGCGCACGCGTGTGTGTGTATGCGCGCACGCGTGTGTGTGTATGCGCACATTTGCGCAGACACGTGTGTGTAAGTTGGTTCTCTCTGAGCACAGTGGAGGAGCGGCTCTGATGGGAGATGGGCTTTCTCTATTACAGATATGGAAATGGCCCGAGACGTATGCAGTTAGACTGATATACTGCGTGGCATTTACTGAAATGATGAAACAGAGCCTGGCCTTAACTATTTACAGACACACGCATTGACACTAATATACCCACACTTTTCATGCAAACACACACTCACATCGGGTTGGTATTTCACTTGTGCTTGGCAGGTGTGTGGGTTCAGCTTTTCTGCCCAATTGGCCTGCCTGCGTAGTTTTTGGAGCCAGTGAGAACCTCATGGACAGGAAGGACACATGTCACTGAGGCTTTGTCATAAGTTGTTTTTTTTTTTTTTTTTCTCCAAAATGCAGCTCAGCACATTCCTTAGCGGTTAAAGCTGTGGGAAATGTGCTTCTTTTTTTTTTTTTTTTTTTTTTTTTTGCCCTGTACATCTGGATCTTCGAGGAACTTGTGGGAACTTTTGGAGTATCAAAATATATTCAGATTCTTTTAATTCATTAAGACATGACTCAACTATCAGTCCACTCATTCTCACCAGTGATTGTAAATGATAGTAACCAAACCTCTTAATGTGAGCTGGTAGGGAAAGGAGAGGAGAAGTGATGTTTCGCTGATCCCCTCTTACGATCCGGGGTCCTGTTTCTGTTGGGCTTTCGCAACCTGTCTCATACATTTATTTATGACATTAAGAAGGCGGTTTTATATATCGACTGCTGTTGCTGATCACTGGCAACAAGATAGCCCCGCAGTCACAGATGGAGTTATTAGATTATGTCGTCTGTTTGCTGACATGTCTTTTTACCCCTGTCAACGTGACACACCTTAAAGGAAAACCGCTGCCACCAGAGAATAAAATGATATTCAGTAACGGCAGAATACGAAAAGAACTTATTAACATTACGGCAGCTCTTAGTCATGTTGATCCACTGTTGTTGTGGCCTCAGCCACTTCTGTCTAACCTCATCATGTAAACCGTGAATGAGCCGAGGGAAGAAAGAGCAGGATGTTATATCTCCTCCAGAACAATTTGAATCACTGATGCAGGACGTGAAAGAAGGATATGTTCTGTTTTTGGGGGTGTGTGAAAGATGGTGAGCAGAGGGATGGAGGCGGGGATGGTGATGGGTGAAAAGTGGAGGGGGGGGCTGCCTGCCCAGCTGTGAAGCTGCCCCTTGGGTTTGGGGAGGCTGTGGAATGTGGTTGACGTGAGTCTGTGTTTCGGGCTGGAGATAGGAAAGGCCCAGGGCACGCAGCTGTGAGCAGTGATGTCTGGGAAGAGGGTGTGTGCCATGTCCATTCCTACGAGAAAAGAGATCGTTTGTGGCTGCGTTCATGTCCTCTTGCCTCTCTGTGTATATGTCAGCTTATGGGCATGTTTGTGTGTCTATACATGCGATGTTGTTTGCGACCTTCTGCGGGCCGCAGCTGACTGAGGCCCCATCCCAGGGAAAGCAACAACATTCGGACTCATTTCCTGTTTCGAGAGTTCAGGGCACGCTCTTTCGCCTCGTCCGCCAGAGACGACTGGAATGTGAGACAGGACCAGATTACAAGAAGCTACCTCCCTCCAGGATCGGTCAGTCTGCCAGTCAGCTGAGAGCAGCTTTGTTCAGAACGAGCCTGTCAGGAAGAGATGACATCTAGCTTTTGTTCTGGAGATTTCCTGTCCTGTCCTGGGCAAAGGGTTGGTTCAAGTGCATAGAGGAGCTGTAGCACCACTCCCTTGTTGTCCCCCCGCCCCCCCACCCACCCACCCTCCTCACTCCCTCATTTCTTTTCCCGCCACTCGAAACCCCTGTGCTCATATTTCCCACCCACCAACCAATTATAGTGCCCTGTGTGTTGGGGAGAAGTGATCTGATTGGCTGTGTCGGGGGTGTCTGGGAGGTCAGAGCTGTGTTCATTTCACACTGTGTCCTTTTGGACTCCCTCCAGCAGCATCCTCAGAGCGTTCACACAGACAGCACAAGGAGATGAGGGGAAAGAAGAAAAGGGAGAAAGGAGGGAGACAAAGAGAGAGAGATGAGAAGGAGAGAATTCCTCTGTACACAGCCTTCGACGGGATATGATTTCCTGGCTGAGAAATCGTAAATGTGTCATGTTTAGCGGCGGTTTAAAATTCACATTGACTCCAGCAGGCACCTCCAGTGCTGCTGCCGCTCCGCAGTTTTTGCTTGTACTGTAAAACTGTCTGTTGCCTTCGACTCCACAACAAAAGGCAATGTTCAGAGCCAGAATGCCTTTGTTGTGTGTGTGTGTGTGTGTGTGTGTGTGTGTGTGTGTGTGTGTGTGTGTATGCGTGTGCGTGTGTGTGTGTGTGTGCATGCGTGTGCGTGTGTGTGTGTGTGTGCATGCGTGTGCTCAGTGAGAGGGGACGGTCTTCCCTCTGGGCAAGGTAAGCTAAGACAGGAAAACACCTGGTTAAGGAAGGCAACCATCAGTTATGGTGCTGTCACAGGACATGCATATGTGTGTTGAATGTTTTTATCACACACAAGCCATGAAACCATGATGACAGCATATTTGTCGTCTGTTCCCTCGTATATGTTGTCATGGAAAAAAAAAATCCATGAAAGAGCAGAACAGTCTTGTCTATCATTACACTCCCACAAGCAACGGACTCCAATTGCAGTTGGTGCTATCAGTTTTTACATTTTTTTAACCTTCTATCATTTAGCTTGTAAACACGACCTTTTCACCCTGCCCCCTGTGTTTATAGGTGTTTTTTTTAATAGAAACTAAATATTAATATAATATAATATTATCACGTGTAGGGGCGATCTGAGCCTGGTGCTTTCATTTGATTGTGTCTCATGCACAGTGTTTCCATTCTTGCTTTTGGCTGGGTATGTTTTGTCAAAATAATCAAGTAATCTTGTTATTTCAGCTGTTTATTTCAAGCCAATTATTAGTTTAAGTCATTAATCAAGCACAAATGCAAAACATTCGCTGCTTTTCTGTTTTGATACAATGAAAAATGAATGTTATTTCGGTTTCGGGCTATTCAACAGACAACAAAAGCAAGATGTCACCTGGTAAATCATAATGAATACATTTCACTATTTTCTTTTATTTGTATGGAGTAAACAAAAAAAGAATCAACATTTTGATTTACTGATTGATTGAAGCCCCTTGATTTCTAGTGTTATCCCCTTCATCAGTGGTAATATGTAGGCTACATGCTGTGGGACATTAACCCTCCTCACTGTCACTTGTCTTTACAAATCCACAACATGCTCCTTTTTATACGACCTCCCCCTCTCGGCGAGTCCACCACGGTGATGCTGACAAACCGAAGCCTAATTACAATTAATATATTTGTCACTCCTTTCTTTAATCAGACACATAAACACATGTAAGCTTCACCCACTTTGCTTACATAGTGGACATCACGATGTCATCGCCAGAATAGATTTGATATTTGTCCAAATTACTATTTTGATTAAATCATCACTGTCCGCTGTCTCCCTGAGTGAGGCCACGGCAGCAGNGCAACAAAAAAAAAAAAAAAAAAAAAAAAAAATTATATTGTCCATAATAATTGAATCTTCAAGTATGGCTACATGAAAAGGATAATGCCGTATTGATTGTTGCTGTACAGTAATTGTTTTCCCTCAATAGACAAGGTATGGCATATTAAATGCCGAGCATGCCTTCATTGTTTGTGAGGGTAGACCATATAGTAGGGGATGGGAGAAAATTATCTCTCTATATGGCAGAGGGAAGGAAACACAACACAGGGGTATTGTCATTGAGAGGTGATTAACTGTGACTACACTTACAAATGAATGCAGGGTTGCACTGTTGCTGGGCCAAATTAATTACCTGTCATTGTGACTGATTGTTTTTGAAGACCTCTCTTATTATTACTGCCTGCTGTAAGAAACGCGTTCACACTGCATTTCACCACGCAGCGGCAACGTAAACACAAATGAGCGATGATGAAAGGCTACATTTCAAATTGTGTTTCTGATTCACACGTGTTTACTGTTGGTTTTAGTGAGAGGCATAAATGTATTTGCTGTTTGTTTTTTTTGTTTGTTTTTTTTTTTAAAGGTATAGGAGCATTGATGGTATTGAATAAACATAAGAGACAATTTTTTGTTTTATAAATTCATGCATGCAGATATGGCTTCATTCGTGTGAAAGCATTTAATTACCAGCAGTGGTTTCTTAGCCCTGGCTATGTGTATTAATAGTACAGTAGAGTGAGTTACTGATCATTATTCCCGGAGATTTATGTGAAAAAGCAGACGCTGTCCCTTTTGTAGAATCCAAAATTTCATTGTTCTGATTTTTGGGGAGGATCCAAATATCATCCAAATGCACTACTTTTGAAGTAAAATATTTTCGACATATGAAAGATACGGTTGTGCTTTGTTCTGCCTCAGGTGGGGGTATCTCAACTTTTTTAAAGGCTTTACTTCCTCCTGTATATAAGTGGCTTGAGCTTTGAGAAACACAAAGGCAAACACCTGTCCCCTTCATGACATGGTTTTGTCTCTTGCATGACTGATCTTGACATAAGAAACTGTAGCCCTCATTTACAAGTTAAAAAAAAACACCACCACCACCACACGCAATGCTTACTATTTGTCTCCCTTCATTTGTTTTAGAAAGGAGAGCGGCCTCTGATGAGGCTATGAGGGAATGGCCTATTTGTCCAAATTCCTCCATAAAGCCTTTAATAATCCTGCTGTTGTTTCTCTACGTGATGACATTTCTAATTCTTGTCAGGGAAGAATGCAGCGTGACGAACGGTGTTAAGAGTGTCTGAAGGCACAGCAGACAGGCAGCACGCTGGGGCAAGATAGAGGGACACGAGTCTGAGGAGGGAAGACTCGAGATCAGCAGCGCCTTCACCTTTCCCGAAGGACATTCTTGAGGACGCGTGTGTGTGTGTGTGTGTGTGTGTGTGTGTGTGTGTGTGTGTGTGTGTGTGTGTGTGTGTGTGCGCTTAGGGACCTGTGGTAGATTTTCCTTGGCATGCTAATTGATACGTTATGCCATGTATGAGATGTTAATTGTGACAGAGGAGGAAGGGGGTGGGGGTGGGGGGGTGGGTTAAGATTAAGATCTGAGTGGGTGACAATCTGGATCAGGCCCTGTCAGTCTGTCCTATATCCCCTCTCTAATTAACCATGAGCCTGCTGCACTCCAGGGACTCACTGAAACACACATATGTATCACAAAGAAGAGAGCAGCACTGTACACACACACACACACACACACACACACACACACACACACACACACACACACACACAGACACAGGCAGGCCAACACTGAAGCAGGCAGCCAGGGAAGCAGAAGCAGGCAGAGAGAGAAAGAAAGAAAGCCTAGGGAATCACATCCAGGAAGTCGCTCCCTGTGTTAAATTTTAGAGAGAGATGGTGAGCTGCTCTATAGGACCTGTGTGAGGTTTAGTTACAGCTCTCCGCGGCCCTGTAGCTTGTCGTGAGGCAGCGCAGCCTTGGGCACCGAGAATTCATGTCACACACAGCAGAATTTGATTAGGCAGGAGATGGTATTACTGCCCGACTGGGTGGGAGGAAGGAAGAGGGTAGTCAAACAAGGGATAGTGATAGAGAGAGGGGTGGGGTGGGGGGG
>NW_019174474.1:8827524-9005594 GCF_002260705.1 Seriola dumerili
AAAGTATAGGAAGCGTTGACTGGTATGAAAAAAACATAAGAAGACAATTTTTTGTTTTTATTGAAAATTCCATGCATGCAGATATGGCTTCCATTTCGTGTTGAAAAGCATTTAAGCTTACGCAGCAGTGGGTTTCTTAAGCCCTGGCTATCGTGGTATTTAAATAGCTAACAGTAGAGTGAGTTCACTGATCATTATTCCCGGAGATTTATGTGAAAAAAAGCAGACGCTGTCCCTTTTTGTAGAATCCAAAAATTCTCATTGTTTCTGATTTTTGGCGGAGGATCCAATATCATCATCCAAATGCACTTACTTTTGAATAGTAAATAATTGGTTCGACATATGAAAAGATTACGTGTTGTGCTTTGTTCTGCCTCTAAGGTGGGTGGTATCTGCAGACTTTTTAAAGGCTTTATTCTCCTCGTTATCAGAAGATGGCTTAGCTTTGAGAAGAACAAACGGCAACACCACTGTTCTTTATAGACATCGGTTTATTTCGATCTTTGCAGGGTGAGCTGATCTTGAACATAAAAGCTGGTAGCGCTGCATTTACAAGTTAAGAAAAAAACCCGGACGCTAGGTACGCAGCAACGGCAATGCTTACTAAATTTGTCTCCTTCATTTGTTTTAAGAAGGAGAGCGGCCTCTGAATGAGGCTATGAGCGGAAATGGCCTATTTTTGTCAAATTCTGCCCTAAAGCCTTTAATTAAATCGCTGGCTGTTGATTTCTCTACGGTGATGACATTTCTAAATTCTTGTTCAGGTGAAGAATGCAGGCGTGGAACGAAACGGTGTTAAGAGTGTGTCTGATAGGCACAGCAGGACCAGGCAGCACGCTGGGGCAAGATAGAGGGACACGAGTGCTGAGGAGGGAAGCACTCGAGATCAGCAGGCCTTCACCATTTCCGAAGGACATTCGTTCGCACGGACGCCACTGTGTGTGTGTGTGTGTTGTGTGTGTGTGTGGTGTGTGTGTGTGTGTGTGTGTGTGTGTGTGTGTGCGCTGGATCGCTGTGGCTGAGTTGTTCGTACGATGTATCTGCGTTCACGCCGACCCTTGCTATGCCCTCTGCATGCTCATGAGTGACTGGCTTCATGGCATGTGCTGACTAGTAGCGAGGACGGGGGTGGGCGAGGGGGGGGTGGCCTAACGATTAAGAATTGCGACTCTGGGTGTA
This sequence comes from Seriola dumerili, assembly GCF_002260705.1. Classification (NCBI taxonomy): domain Eukaryota; kingdom Metazoa; phylum Chordata; class Actinopteri; order Carangiformes; family Carangidae; genus Seriola; species Seriola dumerili. The sequence goes on from NW_019174474.1 coordinate 8,828,704, forward strand.
CGACCATCTCCCCGGATCGGCCCTGATCAGTGCCTGTCCTATAAATCCCTCTCCTTAATTAAACGCATACGCATGCGCTGCCTCGACCCCCAGGGACACACACTGAAACACGACATATGTATACAAGACAGAGAGCAGCAACTGTAACCCACCACCACACACGACGCACACACAACACATACACACACACTTACACACAGCACACACACACACACCCCACAAAGACAGGCAGGTCCAACACTTTGAAAAGGCAGGCCAGGGAAGCAGAAGACGGCAGAAGAGAGAAAGAATAGAAATGCCTAGGCGAAGTGCACAGATCCAGGAAGTCCCGCTCCCTGTGTTAAATTTTTAGAAGAGAGATGGTGAGGCTGCTCTATAGGACCTTGGTGAGGTTTTAAGTTACTGAGCTCATCCCGCGCCGCGCGGGCCTGTAGCGTTTTGTTTCGTGAGGCAGCGCAGCCCTTGGGCAAACCGAGCAAATTCATTGTCAGCACACCAGGCGAGAATTTGATTAGGGCAGGAGATAGGTATTATGCCCGACTTCGAACTGGGTGGGGGAGGAAAGACGGTAAGTCCAAACCGGGATATGATATAGGAGAGGAGGGGTGGGGCAGGGGTGGGGTGGGGGTGGGGGAGGGTGGCGGGGTGGTACAGAAATGTAGCGCATGTACTGTATTTTAGCTCATGCTGGGGTGGGGGTGGGGGGTGTAAGGTGTAGGGGGATTTTTCAGTCTGCCTCGCAAATGTCTCCCCCATGCGCTCTTTCACTTGCCACAGAAATAAGGAACTAGTCAACCAGAGCAGCGTTTATGATTGAAACCGTGTATGTGCATGTGTGTTTTGTGCGTGTACTGAGTGGCAGGGAGACGTATGTCATTACGCCGGTAGGATGGCGCCCCTGTGGCTCCTAGCTATATGTTCTCAGGCGCTGCATTTCAAATAGATTTTTGGCGTCTGTTGTTTTTACCACATATCCTGTATATGCGCGGCTCCATCCAGCTAACCACATTGACCGTGTGCCCCCGTCTTTCTCTCCCCCCTTCCTATCACTTGATCTGTATCTGAGTCGCCCTAAATCAACAGAATGGGACATGTCAATGCAGTGCCTTGCAATTTCTTGCTCTGGACTGAATTGGACTAAAGCAACTTGCTGGAGGAAACTAGAGAATAAAACGACAATAATGACCATCAACCAGACAGAAGCAAATACAGACGAACCACAAGAGAAGGAGGGAGACAGACAGCCAGTCAAGCAAGCAGATGAGATTGTGATTTGTTTGCCCAGCAGTTTACATAACTGTCATGCTGGGCTTTTTCGACTGAGAGGCTGTGATAGAATATTACGATGTGATATACTGTATATATTTTTGCAGTTTTTGCCCGAGCTCTTGGTTGCCCTGTTGTGGCTTGCGCTGTGCTGAACGAACTGTCTGGCTTTTCTTTTGATTGCATGTCAGCCTCAGATGGAGTGTAGCTCTCTCAATCCCCCGTACACTCTAATTTGCTGAGGTGATCAAGGCTCTGGGTTTTAGCATCCCTCCGCCACCAGCAGACACAATCTCATCTGCCTGACTGGCCGCCCGCGCCCCGTCTGCACAGTGTGTCTCGCTGCCCGTTACGCCGCATTCCTGTCTGTTTTGGTAAATGTCTCAGCCATTGGTGACAGGCTTGCCAGCTGGTTAAGCTGGTTGACTGAGTGACTGCGTGCTAGAATGTGTTATCGTCTGTCTGCATTGCTGCCTTTAGTTTGGCCTCACCCACTCCCAGCGAAATCTCTGTGTGACCCACATATTTCCCCGTGGGCTTATTGAGAGCGGAGAGTAGTGACTAACACAGTGTGAGGGTGCGATGGCATCATTCTGAATGGTCAGCAGTGATGATTTAGTACCTTCCAAGAAACTTGTCTCTGTTTTCTCTTGTGAGAGTATACTTTTTTTTTTTTTTTTTTTTTTTTTTTTTTACTGCCAGGATGGAATATCAATTACCCATTTTCAAGTTATTATTTAGAGACTCCTCTAAAGTCTGATTGTCATGGAGACTCAAGTCTGACAGAGGAAAGCAGTGCATGCCTCAGGGTTGGGTCTGAGTCTGGCCAGTGGCTGGTAGACTGGCCTAATACTGTCTGACTGTCAGTCCACTATCCTAATAGGGCTGGAGAGACTTGAGGCTCCCTCTCGGCATCCCCTACATCTTCTCTCCAGGCTGTCTGTGCAGAGAGCATCACTATATGACAGATACCCATCATTTACCGATCACAAATCCTTCTCGGCACTATTCCCTTTGAGAAGAGAGGCAGAAGGCGCAGAATGTGTGTGTGTGTGTGTGTGTGTGTGTGTTGTGTGTGTGTGCGCGTGCGTGCGTGCGTGCGTGCGTGTGTGTGGGTGGGTGTGTGTGTGTGTGTGTGTGTGTGTGTGTGTGTGTGTGTGTGTGTGTTGTGTGTGTGTGCGCGCGTGTGTGTGTGTGTGTGTGTGTGTGTGTGTGTGTGTGTGTGTGTGTGTGTGTGTTGTGTGTGTGCGCGTGCGTGCGTGCGTGTGTGTGTGTGGGTGGGTGTTGGTCAAGAGGGCGTTCGTCTTCCATTGTTGTGCCCATCGCACCCTCTCCGTCTTTCCCTCCCTCATCTCCTCTCCATCGTTTCTCCCTCTCGCTCCCTCGTTGAAGGAGGTCTGTCCCTTTGACCCCTGCACCAGGCGGTGGGGGTTGGGGGTATTATAGAGGGTACTGCAGGGAGCCAGGGAGAGCCCTTCGCAGGTTGCAGGTGGAAATGAGATGTGTTACTGATAGGATCAGCCGCATGCTGGAGAATAATAATAACCACAGGAAAGAGGTAATTACCAACCGGGTACGATGAAGCACTGCATAGATGTCGAAAACGAACAACTGAGCTGCACTTTAGCTGCGCTCATTGTTTGGTTTGTGTAGATGTTAGCATTGCTAATGGAAGCTTTTGCGAGCAGAGGGAGAAGGAAAAAGAGAGGCAAAGGGGACTAAAATGCTTCTCAGAGGGGTGGAGAAAGTCTCCACAGCAGCAGATATATTGCCAGGGCAGTTAAATATGTGTTTGATGTTCTATGTTACCTAACAGTAAATCTGATATGTTATCTAACGCTGCTATGAGCACAGTCATTTAAAAAACGGCCTCTCTGTGGTGACATAGGGTGATGCCATGTGAGGGAATGTGAGAATATCCGGTGTGCTAATATTGACTGTGCCATGTGTGCCACAGTGACAGGAGTGGCTCTCTGCCCACTGAATATTTCATCATATAAAACGCCTCAAAGAGGAGGGATGAGGGGTGGGGGGGTGGGGGGGGGTTGGGTTAAATGTGACATGGTGAGACTGTAAGAGGGAACAGGGAGGACCCTAGAATGTAAGAACTCTATCTATGTTACCTCTCAGTTACAGTATACTCCCTGTGAGGCTGCTGAGCTGAACTGTACGTCACGTTGTGTCGAATCAGCACGAGCACGCACACAGCTGTCATCCATATTTACATTAGCCCGCACTGATGCATTTGAGTTGGTGTAATCATACTTTCTATTGAACGACAGAGTTGCTAATGTGTAGCTGCAAGTTTCCCTGTTGCTTTTCTGCATCCTCAGGAGAGTCCCCTTGTCTACCCTTCATATGAAACATCCTCTCTCCTTCTCTCCTTCCATAGGCTTTCATTTGCCTTGTTTTAATACATTGCTCGACCCACAGGGAATGCTAATACATGAACTGGTAAAACACTGGCGGCCTCGTCAGTGCTTTTTCGCTGTGCCTTTTTCTGAGAGAGAGAAAGAAAAAGAGGGAGAGGGAGGCCTGTTTTCAGGACCTTGAACACTAGGAATGTCGCCCCTGCTTAGCGAGCGATGGCAACAATTCTCAAGGACTCTGAAAAAGTTTGCCTTGTCCAGATATCACCCCCTCCCCCCATTCCTACCCCTCGACCACCTGGAACACCCAAGCTCTAAATTTAAATGCCATCTACAGTCTCTGTTTACATAAACGTGCATTTACATGATCACTGCATCCTATGCCTGGCTTGTGCACTGTGCAGTGATTTCTGATGTGATGAGAGCAGGTGGAGCAGTTGAAGAGGTACAGTGAATGTGTGTATGTGTGTGTGTGTGTGTGTGTGAGAGTGCGAGAGTGCGTGTGTCTTGGGTTGGGGTGGGTCCCCGCGAGCCACAGGTGCACGGCAGGGGATGTAGCTCCAAACATTGATTTCACAGTCAGCGACCACCATGCAATATATCTAGAAAAGTGTTTCTCTACGGTGCGTCTTCAAAGAGGCTGTGGAGGAACCTTTGAGGGCATGAATATGTAGATGAATACCCTGGGGGAGGAAGGGAGTCATTCACAGCACCAACCCGAGCCTTTTACATTAGGCAAGGGCAAAGCGTGGGATGGAGAGAGGGGAAGAGGCAAGGAGGAGGGAGGAAAAGGGAAAGAAGAGAAGGAGTTAGAGGGGAGAAAAGTTAATGGCAGGCTCTTTACTCATGAAGTGCTTTTTCCTGTTAGCACTGGACAGCTACCTCTCTCCACAGCCAACGCTATGTTATAACAGTGCTTTCAACATAGCCGGTATAAGATTGTATTTACCTTCAGTATACATGCCACTCTTTACTTATAACTGCCTGCCTGCCTATTGAATAAAACATAGTTACTTCAATGATGAAGTCTTTGAAATGGAAAGGAAAGGGATCAAACCCATTACCATAGACTGGCTGACCTGTGTGCATGTGCATGTCACAGTGTGTGTGCGCATGTGTGTGTGTGTGTGTGTGTGTGCGCGCCTGCGTGTGTGTGTTTGAATGCTGCAGGGTTCCAGGGATCCATCAGTCTCCCATCTGGAGCCAAGCTAAGGGAAGGTCAGCCTGATGGATACATCCTGACATGCACACAGCCTGTGATGTCAGCTGTGTGTGTGTCTCTGTGAGCGTGTCCGCATGGGTGTTTATGTGTGTGTGGGCTGGCAGGCCAGCCAAGCGCAGGCACGGTTCAACAGAGCAGAGGGCGGATAGGCGAGCAGGGAGGGGAGCGCTAGACTGGCCTCAGCGCCCTAGTTTGAGGGGTTTGAAGGGGGTTTTTGCTGGCAGAGGGGTTGTAAGGAGGGGGTAGATGGTGAAGCAGGGTGAGGTGTAGGGGTTGGCTGGGGCTGGCAGAGAGGGGGTGGGTGGAAGGGGCTGAGGTGTAAGGGTGGGCTGGGGTGGCAGAAGAAAGGCCCCATTCATGAGTCGTGCCATCTCTGGCTCCCAAGGGGACCGGGGCTCATCAATGACCAGGCCAGCTGGGAGGATGTCAGTATGCAGACTCGCTCTCTCTCTCTCTCTCCCTCCCTCTCTCTTTTGTCAAGGGCCAGTGCTGTCAGAGCCACTAGGCTGAACACTGAGGCCTCTCATGCAGTTGGGTTCCCATTGAAATCCAGAAAAAGCCTCTGGCTAGCCAGTGTTTCGCACACCGTATGTACTGTATGTGACAGCTCACCTCCACCCTCGGAGAGGCACTGTCTGTGGTGGCCACGTCAGCTGGAGATGAGCGAGGTGGGGTGCATCTTAAAGGGGGATAAAATGGCAGTGTCTGCTGAGCGTCGTATGCTCAGATGGCGTGTCCAAGTACCTTAATTCTGGAGCTTACCGGTGTAGTGTAGTTTTCCGGTCTTTGAGCCACTGACAGAAGAAAACAGTTTCTTTTTATTTTAAAGCGCTTTGGCAAAGTCTTAAAAGTGCTCCAGAATTACGTGAGTCAAAAACCAACTAAACTTCTGGGTGCTCGAGTGCTGATTTTGCCCTAAAATAGAGATGAAGAGCAAATGTCATATCTGCATGAATTGTCAGTCTCTTGTGCTCTGCTACACTAGGAAGGAAAGGGGGGACAGGAAAGGAGCAAGGTTTGTGAGCTGCACAGATGTGTGTGCTGTTTATCACTGCCAGTGAAAGGCCTGCATCAGCAGCAGCTGTGCAGCGCTTTGCATGCAATGGCAGCAGCGCGCTGGTAGGGGCACATTTGCATTTGTGGTTTCATATCACATTTCGTATCATGAGCAACGATGTTACTCCCTCTCTCTTCCTTCCTCCCCTCCTTTGCTCGCTCGCTCGCTCGCTCACTCTCTCTCTTTCTTTCTCTCTCTCTCTCTTCTCTCTCTCTCTCTCTCTCTCTCTCTCTCTCTGTCTTTCGCTGAAGCGGAGGAGCTTTCTGTGAGAGAGGCAGAGGAGCCACGAGAACAGCCTAAGTAGAGCACTGGAGCGTAACCCTGGAAGGTTCAGGCTGAAACGGATCCAAGCATAACATCAACACTAGCAAATCTCTCCATCACACACAAGGGCAATGTCCATGTGGTCATGGCGCACAGCTTCATGCGTGCTACTAAAGCTAAACACCTAGCACTAATTGCCTCTAATGAAAGTAGGTTTTGTTGAAGTTGGCTGTTACAAAAGCCAGATGACATCGCTTCTGCGTCAGCTGCCCTTTAGCTCTTCTCTTGCGTCAGTTTTACTTGTTTGTGAGCTTGTATGAATTACATACCATAATGGTGACTGATGTTGGAAGTTGGGAGGGTAAAGAAAAAGGATCAGGCTTCAAGTTGAAGGTGCTGTGGTCTGTATGTGTCCGCTGGAATTGCAGTGATCTAGAGGACCCTCTGATGAAAGGGCTTCCTGCGGCTTTCATTTCCACAGTGCGTTTTGATGGGGAGAATTTCCTCGCAGCTGAGTCAAAAAAAACAGCCTTGTATTGTGAGAACAGCCCATCTCTCTTTGCAGTTTGCCATGGCTCATACATATTTTTGGTTTCTTGAAGTCAGATAAGGTTTTTGGAGAACTCATACTCATGCAAATGAGGGGGTATATATATATATATATATATATATATATTTTGTTCGTGTAGGAATGTGTGAATCCTATTGAGATGACAAATGCACCGCAGGACTGCGGGGCCGCTCTAGTATATTGGTTTCATTATATGGTAAAACTATTGCATAGGTTAAAAAAAAAATGCTGTTGCTACGATGACGATGTCACTGTGCTGCCTGCTTCTATTATCAACTTCTGCACAGAAAGCATGATAAGCGAAGAGCTGAAGTACAAACAATGATGTTTGAATGTATAAATAGAACATAATCTTCACAAACTTCTGTGCATTGTTCCGTGTTTTGTCATGAAACAAAGTGCTGAAAAGATTTGACTTCAGTTTCTGAAGACTTTAAATTGATCTAGTCTTCAAACCCATGCTGGATAATAGGATTGTTAAAATCTGCATATGAACATGTGCTCATGGATTCCTCATCATGTTTGACTGAGTGTGTTTCTGTATCAAGGTGAAAGGGACACAGGAAGTATAGCTTTGAGTTTACTTTCTTGGTGCGCTTGCTTCTCTGTGAGGTGGTGTACCTGTGTGTGTGTGTGTGTGTGTGTGTGTGCAGCTGTTATTTTTGTTATGTCCGCGCTGAAACTCCAGCCCGCCTAACAGGCTGTTAGAGGAGGATCATGCTGATCCTTGTCCTGTTGTCCATCTCTTCTCTCCCCTACCTTCAGCAGACCGCGCTGTTCCCTCTTCTATCACCTCCTAGCAGGCTCCTTTATGTTTCTTTGGCAGCCCTTTGATAGACGTCTCGGCTCATTGTGTGTGAAGGTGTCTTTGTATTGGTGTGTAATGGTGCCCTAAGATACTGTTGCTAGAGTGTTGTCTTGGTGTCTGTTCCACTGCTGCCCTTGAGACCCCAATAACCACCTTCTGTGACAGGAGCTCTTCACTGAGCAAAGCGCTGCTCCCCCTCATTTGCTTTATTTCTGTCTCTGCCTCTCTTCGGTCTCTCTCTTCCTCTTGTTTCGTTTTTTTTGTTTTTCCTCATCGTCTCGTCCATCCTGTCTGTGTCTTCTGCCTCTACATAGCGGCCATATCTCAGTGTCCAATGGATCGCCTGTGCCCTCTTTTGATTTCACTCAGCATCAGCGAGCAGTGAATAGGGGGCATGCTGCTACAGTTAGAAATTTGCTTTTAAATACGTGAGGTATGTTCATTCATTCTCCTCCAAACCCCTCCAGCTGCCCTCAGACCGCTCACCCATTGCCCCCCTGCAGGCCTGTAAAGTCCTATAGCGTCCCCCCATGCTGTTTTCCACATTCTCTGTTTCCCTGGTACCTACAGTTCCAGCGGGCCCGAGGCCAGGCCCCCTCATTTCTCTCTCTGCGACCAAAACCCTGCCAGAGCCCGCCTAGGCTTGGAGTGGGGGGGGTAGCCTAGTTACCATGGTCACAGCAATTAGCATTGTGAACTCTGCAATGAACAAGAAACTTTCCAAGATCAGCCTTAAGCTCCTGTGATCTGTCTGTCATGCTGTTAATATGTTATTAATTGTTAGAGAGGGGTTTCAGTTTTAGCCGTTCAGTCTAGATTGACGTTATAGATAGGACAAGAGCTCAAGACCAAAGACGCCTCGCCTGTAGTGGTGACAGCCTGAGAACCTCTTGAAAGTGGCTTGGATTGTTAGCGAGCAGAGTCACTATGTTCTTGGTTATTTTAAGCCCCATCAGAGACATGAGCTCAGAAGAAGTGTATTAGTCTTTCTGACAGGACATAAAACGCGTTGAATTAAATTTGGGAATTGTTTGGGACTGCAGCGCTGTTCAGATAACTCAAACAATATTTCTCCTTTTTCATCAAATCATAGATATTTATCTCTCTCACCACTGAAATGATCTAAAGTGGTGTATCACTGTATGTATGTGTGTGTGTGTGTGTGTGTGTGTGTGTGTGTGTGTGTGTAAGACTGGGAAAAGCCAGTGTGTGGGAATTAAGCACTGACATTATTAACTGAAATGCAGCCTACTAAAAGCCCGGATGAAGCTCATTGCATGCTCAAGAGAATATTTATGTTGGTTTTATTTTTCATGGCATAATTGCTTCCACATTGCTTTGTGGCTGTGGACCGTGAAACACAGTAAACATGCACTTCTACCTCTGCACGGTGCCTGTGTTTGACTAGCAGAGATGGGGCTCAGTGATTGGTGCTCCTGCACGGTTCATCCATCAGTTATCTGCGAGGTGCCACCTTGGAAACTGCCAACATGACAGCCTTCAGACACAGCGAATTAATTGAATCGCCTGTCTTGCTGTAGAACTGTGGTCTGTTTGCAAAAAAAAAAAAAAAAAAAAGTGCACACTAATTTTTGTTGTCTAATTAAATGGTATTGGCTCTGGGAATGTTAGTAAAATTTGTGGACAGTCTCCAGCTCACTCCTACATATTCAGCATAGATTATTTCTTCTTCTGACCTGTGTGTACTACACTAGGCTGCTTTCCATGAGCTCCTAGGAAGTGTGGAAAGACTCTTCTCAAAAGGCTCTTGCAGATATGACTTTATATTGAAAATGACAATGTAGTCATGATGCATTTATAGTATGTTTCAATTTTTAATGTCTTTGTCCCATAATAGCTCGGCTCAGTCTGAACTTATACATTTCCTATAAGAGTATAATGCTCTAACAATCCTGTCTTTTCTCTATCCTCAGGGCTCCGGAGATCATCCTGGGCCTGCCGTTCTGTGAGGCCATAGACATGTGGTCCCTGGGCTGTGTGATAGCTGAGCTCTTCCTGGGATGGCCCCTCTACCCCGGAGCCTCAGAGTACGATCAGGTAACACATGATTGCTCGGACCTTCAAACTGTCTCCTGACCTCCTGAGCAGCTCATGATTGTGCGTGTTCGGATGTTGGGTTAGCTAGCGCACCCATGCGTCTGCGTTCACGTGCGTTTATGTGTATATGCATTTGCGTGTGTTCTCCCTCCGCGGCGGTATGTGTGTGTGTGTGTGTGTGTGTGTGCTTGTGAGTGTGTTTGGGAGGGTGGGAATGCTTCTCTAATCCCCCTGACAGCCCCTGATGATTCTTGCGCAGCCTCCCTGTTTATCTGAACAGATGCCACGGAGCCACTTGTCCAATTAGCGCAGCCCCTGTGCTCCAGAGCAAGACATTGCCGCGTTCCCCTCTCTCTATCACTCAGACGAGGCTCAGTGGGAAAACCTTGAGCAAGTTGTGCTCCATCACTGAACAAGCTTTCCCGATTTTTTTCACAGGCCCCAAAACTTAGGCAAAGTGTCTCATTTACAAGTCTTAAATCAATCTCTTGAGCTCAGGTCATGTTTTGGTACTCTGCATATTTCAGGCAGATATGTTTGGAGTAGTTAATGTCAGCCAAAAAGAACAATCTTCCTAAAGTTTTAGCTTTTTTGGTGATCAGCATGAAAGCTTCACAGTGCTCCACAATAAGATGCAACTTATGTTTCAGTCATGCCTGTGATGTGATTGTGTTTTTCCATCTTCTTTCTTGCAGATCCGGTACATCTCACAGACACAGGGTCTGCCTGCGGAGTATCTGTTGAGCGCAGGGACGAAGACCACCAGGTTCTTCAACAGAGACCCCGACTCGACCTATCCCCTCTGGAGACTTAAGGTACAGCTGGAATGATACAGATACGCAGCATCGAGAACATCCTTCTAGTAGCAGGTCATACTTCACGAGCAAAAGCTGACATTGATATTCCAGAAACACAGGTCCTATTTCTGGCTATAAACAAAGTGAGAGAGTTATGAGAGCAAAATGGATCTGTGTTAGAGGATTTGGCAAATGGAAACCCAGCCTGGTGAATCAAGCTCAGAGGGTGTCTGCTCTAACCCCCCCCGTCCCTTTATGTAGGCCACTCAATGAGGAGGTGTGCTCCTTTCTTTTCTAACCTGATTAACTTAACTTGAACTTTTGTGTGTCACACAGTGAGTTTGCACACTGAGTTCCTGACTGTATCAAATTGCAAACACTGATCCATCTCTGCAGGGTATGGCGATGTGTTTTTCCACGTCTGCTCTGCCTGTGTCTAGGACTGAGCTTCTTCGAAAAGCCGAGTGCATTTCTTATGAATCCCATCAACATACCGCGCTGACAACAGCCGATGAGGGTGATGATTGGCCCTTTAAATAAAGACATGTTAATATAGAGTGCATAGCGTGCATGCTCTCAAGTGAGCTGCCCCACGGGCTTTTAGCTTTTAGTTGCCAGGTAAAAGTTACGCAACTTTTTCATGTTTGCTCACACTGAAGAATTTCTATGAAAAACTCTTAGAGCTATGGGCTTGTGAGGCCTTTAAAAAACACATTGTTGTAACTATAAAGAAAAGGGGGGGGGGGGGGGAGTTGATAGCAGCATTGTAAGAAAGACAGAGATGGAGTATTAGCTCGCACTTGACACCACTGCTGTAAGTCATCATGATCTTCTAGTGTCTTTGGTATGTGGAAAGTCAAACATCAAGGCATCCTGACCACTTCTTTTCCACTCTGAAGAGCGATTGCTCAGCTTCAAACTGACCTTGCCATGTGTTTCCATGTAGCAGCAGCTGTGTTGCTTTGCTGACTGTAATTAAAAATATCATGTGTTCAGTCAGGAGGTTTTTACAGTCAACACAGATTCGTTTCGGGTACATTTTCAACCTTTGAAAGATAATTATCACATGTGTTTGTTCTTGTTTTTGCATTTTCATGTAGTTTATGTAAATGTGTGTCCATGTGAACTAGCGCAGTGTATGCTCTGTACATCGTCTCGGCGTTGGTGTGATATAGTGTGTGCCTCCACATGCAGTTCCCCCTCCAATCTTCCCTGGCTGTTAGATGAGTGTCTGTGTGCTACCCCAGGGTTGCTCAGAGGGCAAGCCGAGTCCTGCTGCACATCAACAACAAGAGGCTGTAATGAGCCAAATGTAAATAGTGCGTTTCCAGAGGGGAAGTGTGATGGGATTTGGGATGAACATCTGCTTCTTGTCTCCCACAGACTCCAGAGGACCACGAGGGTGAAACGGGGATCAAGTCCAAGGAGGCTCGCAAGTACATCTTCAACTGCTTGGATGATATGGCGCAGGTATGCTGTTTCAGTATCACAAAGCACGGCTCTTTGGACAAAAGATGGATTTTTTTTCTTTCTTTTTTTTTTTTTTTTTTTTTTTTTTTTTTTTTTTTGCTTTTGTCTTTTGCTTCAATAGCACCCACCTGTCTCACATTTGAAGCTTCCTCTGATGAGGCTACTCAGGTCCTGGGCCAGTTTGATCCATCACATCCCGAGAATTATCTATCAAATATTTGAAGACCTTTAAAATATTTATCCTTTCAAGCCCTGATCTCCAGATGCGGTGGAGCTCTGCTGCTATATAGAATTTTACAGCAGTGAAATGAAAGCAGCTGTTCACTGAAAAACCCTTCCTCAACTCTGCCTCTGCTCTTCATTTTGCTTAACTGCTGTCTAATAAGTTACAGACAGACATTTGAGCTGAACATGTGGCGAAGGCTGGTTAACGTGTTAGATATGTACAGTTTGCTTTCTTATTTAAGCTGGGACGAGTGTTGCGGCTACGCCTTCGCTCTGTACATCTGCAGTGCATGTAAGCATGTAGAGGGCAAAGGTACAAAATGTTGTTCTGTCTCTCCCCCCCCATTCTCTCTTTCTCTTTTACTGACACACACACACACACACACACTCACACGTGCACACATTCCAGAAGATCCCAACCGGTTTTTCAGACCGGCTCAGTGGGACCTGCAACATATTGTGTCTGCATGACACATCTGGTTAGCCCCCCTGCAGCCCTGCATGTCACCTGAGGGAAACTGTTTGTTTAGGAGGATCTTACATAACTCCAGGAAGTGACTTATAGACTTACATGCGGAGAAGCACTGTCATTGACCTCGCCTACATCTTTTGTCCCTTTCCTCTGAGACTCAGACTGATTTCATCTCTCCACAGTGGGAAAGTTCACATGTAGCCAAGACATTTTTGATAGGACGTGCCTGACAGTGAGATGATAGTGAGTGTTGTTTTGTTTCCCCTCGCTTGGCCAAATGCTGGTTCTGCTGGCAGATAACGGAAGCAGTGATGGAAAATTACAATGTTTTTCCCAGGTCCCTTCGAATCTCTGACTGTACTCACTTGTCATCACGCTCCTCGATGCTGCCTCTGATAAAGACTAGCCAAGAGATAAGAGTTAAGCAGGTGAATTATTTCTTTTGGAATATGGTCATCTTGGTGCCCAACCAGCAGCAGCAGCCTCTGGAAACTGTCTATGTGGATACCCAGCACATGTAGCTACTTAAGTGATGGAGACAATTATGGTTGTCCAGTAGCGCCCAGGGCCGCTGTCAGGCCTGTCTGGAATAACATGCTGTCGGCTGGGACAAGATACTATCACTGCCTGGGTTTGTTGAATTTGCAGTTACCACACACACACACACACACACACACACACACACATGCAGCATGGAGTTTAATGAAACCAACCTGCAGTGGTATGATATCCCCTGGGTCATCTCTGTCTCCTACGCTTCAAGCTCTGTGTCCCATCTTCCTCTCACTGTTGCAGCCAGACTCAGCTTACTACAGAAACACAGAGGAGATACAGTCGAGCTGCACAGGCTTAATGTGGGAGAAAAAATGCCTATTTTGCCCCATCTCACTATCCCGGCCGTATAAACAAGTCAGCCTTGTGGACATCTGTCTCCGCGTGTATAATGGATGATATAGCTGAAGGCCCTGCAAGACAGAGGGGCTGGGTGCCAGGAAGAGATAATGAACCTCCTTTCAGTCGTGGGAAATGTGGGGAGGCTCTAGTCACAAGTATATCTAATTTGAGTAAATCAGAGACCCAACTTACAGAAAATGGCCTGATGCAGATGGAGGGAAGGCCAGAACTGCTCAAAAATGGATTTCACTTTGATCTGCAATCATGCGATATCTCTGTTGATAGGAGTGAAGCCACGGCAGGAGGAGCAGCATGTTCTTCACCTTATCTTCCTTTTTATTACATGCACTTAAACACACTCTTCCTTTCTTCCGACCTCTCCTCCCACTGTGAAATAAAGTTTATGGGCGAATCTGCACATGTTGTAGTGCTGTGTAGAAGATGGGCCTGCATCCTGCATGCCTAACTCCACATCTCCTGAGGCGTAGCCCAATCTGTCCCACTGCTCGACATCTGCCGTCCCTGCCCTTACTCCAGAGTGGCATGTCAGTGCTCCTCACGGCACAGATGTGGCTCCATAAACAGCCGTTGACATGCAAGACACGCAAGGCTGACCGTGTTAGTGGAAGCCCCTGTGTTCTTTAAAGACCATTTTCATTCAAGATTTGGAAATGTCAAATGTTGCCTCTTGCTGTTACTGAAAGCAAATGGAGCCTGAAAGTATCTTTTGTATCTAGTAAATTCACATACTTTAAAATTAAATTAAATTAAAATTAAATTGATGATTGCAAACTTATTTTTTTCCTCTTCAGGCCTCTCCTCATCCGGCCTGATTGTTGTGCCACAACTCAGCCAAATGCTATGCATGTGCCGCCAAACTGTACATTTCCCAAAGTCATCTCTTCGACTAGCAGAGGACAATGTGATTATTTCTCACCTCATTCTGCAGATTATTCCTTTATCACAGCCAGCGGAGATGGCAAGCAGAGAGGAATGGTTACAGAGCCTGAATAACCTGCATAGAGAGACAGAATTGAATCAGATTTGCGGTGTTGACTGGCAGCACATCTGATAGCCCCTGGAGCAGGCCTACAGATAAGGGCTGCGTCCTTATGAAAAACAGGCCTGCTACCTCTGCATGGCACAACCACAATAAACAAGGCTGCCTGTTTGTCGCCACTGTCCCCGTCTCTGTCCCTGTCGCATTGCCTGACAATCTGCTTGTTCTCTTAAGCCCAGACAGGCTATATCACGACCTTGTCCTGCTTCCTTCGTTCCTCACCCCACATGACAACCCGAAAAGTAAAGCCCAGACCCCAGAGTGATTTCCTACCAAATCAATTCCTGCTATTTATGTAGATTTGCATCAAAGCAGAAATCTGCTGCTTTCCCCAGTATTTATCCACAACCTAAGCTGCAGTGCTTAATACAGATGAAGCAACATGATGTTCCAAGGCAGCTTCCCAGAACTGCCTCAGAACATATTTAGGTTAAGTTGTCTTATGTCAGCTCTTTCAGAGGCACTCAGAAAATGGTGTTCTTTGTGAAAGGGTTCTTTAACGACTCGCCAATGGCAGCATTTATTGGGTTCATGTTTTTTGTTTGTTTTCACATCTTAGGAATAGATAAAAATCTCAGTGAAGGCGCCAGGAGATATTTCAAGTGGTGCTATGAATACCAGTGCAAATGTTTATAATGTCACTAAAGTGCAAGGTTATCACTGGGCTCTGTGACACACAAACTGACACCCTAACTGATGAGGCCTTGTGAGTATTAATAGGTCTCTCTATGGGAATGAACCGCGGGAGAGATTTTTCTCTGACGTCTGCAGAAACATTAGAGACCTTGAATACTCAATCAGCTATTTGAAATGCTAAGAAGCGTGTGTGTGTGTGTGTGTGTGTGTGTGTATGTGTTTGTGTGTTTGTTTCATGCATCCAGGTGAACATGACATCAGATCTGGAGGGGAGCGACATGCTGGCGGAAAAGGCCGACAGGAGGGAGTTCATCGACTTGTTAACCAAGATGCTGACCATCGACGCGGACAAGAGGATCACCCCCATCGAAACGCTCAACCACCCCTTCGTCACTATGTCACATCTCCTCGATTTCCCGCACAGCACACAGTACGAGCCCCAGCAGACTCTGTTGTTGTTGTTTATTGTTATTAATTATCAGTTTGATCAGTGAAGTAACATCTGCCACTGTCATCTCATTCATTCTCTGTCTCCCTCTCCCGCTCTCTCGTCCGTGCAGCGTGAAGTCGTGCTTCCAAAATATGGAGATCTGTAAGCGTCGTGTCAACATGTACGACACGGTCAACCAGAGCAAGACGCCCTTTATCACCCACGTGGCCCCCAGCACCTCCACCAACCTCACCATGACCTTCAACAACCAGCTGAACACTGTGCACAGCCAGGTAAATCTGAAAATAAATAAACATCCTCATTCATCAGCAAGCTATTAGGAAACCACTGATAGTCAACGTCCTAGCTGTCAGACACAAGTATGGAAATGATTTTAGCTACGGTTTACTGCATTTCCACAGTGGGCTCCAGTAAAATTATCATAAAGACAATTATATGTTGTATCTTAATAGAGATGCAGCTGAAAGTAAAAGTACAGAAAGAAGTAGTAAAATATGTGACCTTCAAAATAATAGTATTATGAAAATATAGAATGTGTCAAAACGGATAATTAAAACCGAGCCCAAAATTTTTGAATGATGCATTTGCTAACACAGCCAGAATGAAAAGAAATAGAGCCAAATATCAGTGGTTGAACAGCTTAGCATCCCGTGAGCAGCTATCTGTCCCTTTGTTTTATTTTTTATTTTTTTCCATCTGTTCTCCCTGTCTGTCTGCACGTTTCCATTCCTGCTGCCTTGGTGCATGTATATCTGTCTGCCTGCATTTCTGCCTGTGCCCCAGGTCCTGTGGGATTGTCACAAAGTGCTGATTACACACATGACAAGCCCTTACTTCCTGCTTGCCTTGCATTCTGGGGCTTTCAGGCCTTAAGAATCCCTTTACCAGGCTTCCTCTCATTTCCCCTCCTCTCCCTCCTGTCCTCCTCTGTCTTCTCTTCTTTCCTCCCATTTCTCCGGGTTGAGCCTGTGGTGCTTTACCGCTTCGTTCTCGTACGGCCTATGAATCGAAACTGCTGACTTTTGGCTACTGCCGGAATCACAGAGCGTGGGGTTGCAAGGTTTTCCAGATTGAGCTTAGTTACAACTCCTGCCCCCCCCTCCCCATTCTTTAGTAAACAGAGTTCTTTATCACCAACTATATCGAGCCAGCTCACACTGTGTACCATGCGACAAAAAAAAACCCCATCTTGCTGTGATTTAAATGGATTAACATTCCCTCGGCTTGTCTTTTTTACGCCCGGCTCTCAGGGCATATAGACAGACTTAAGTTAGTGATTTATTCAGCTCGATTCATTTGCAAGGCTGGTATGCATCTTTGGCTTGTATTTTGCTGCTCCCGTGCTTGTTTATGATGAATGCCACAGTGCCGTATTGATTATGTTCCCTCCCCTGGTGTTCATTGAACACGCTAAAGAGAGCAAATGAAAAATGAAAGCGCTGTCTCTGTATTTCCCTCCATCCCTATGTATGCGAAATGAAAGGGCTAAAATTAGACGGTGTCTCGTGGAGCAAATACTTGTTACAAGCTGAGCGAACGGTGTCTCTTAAAAGCATTTGTTTGTCTCCAGGATGTTCCCTGGCGGTCTTAGTATTCCGCATGTCTTATTAATGGTCAAGATGTGCTGGAGTGACCTGAGTTTACATAATTATAGAATGACTTTTGGCTGTGAAATATTACTCCTGTCAGGCATATTGATTTGGAGGCTAGATAGTGAAGCTGTGACATGGAATGTCAAATTTTGCTGCAGCTCATTATATTGACTCATTATTCTGTACCATTACCATGATATTATCATGTATTCTCCTTATGACTTTATGCTCATTGAAATGTGATAATAAGGGAAAATGCTTGTGTTGCTGTGTGGTTAATTGTTTCAAAATACCGCCTCAAGACATATAAAGCATCAATTCATGCACAGTGTATTATTAGTATAGACAGTATACATTTTTCCGGTCCAGCAGTGTATTACTCTAGTCTAAAGACATGAGGTCAGTGAATGCGGAAAATGATATAAAAGGATCAAAATCTCTTTGCTCTGATGGCATTTTGCTCATTGATGGTTAATTATTCTAAGAATTCCAGCATTGATTGCATCTCTCCTCACATTCTTTCTCTCCCTCTAATTAATCAAATCAACAATGCGCATATTTTAAGATGCGTTCAAATCAGTTGTCCAATTTCCTCAATCTTCCATTGGCTCTCATCAATGATGGATGCCCCGGCTATCCATCTTCTCTTGATCTGGTGATTGTTTTGCATCTTTACCTTTCTGTTTTTGCCCTGCCTGCTTCTTCAGCCTTACCTCCTTGGAGCACTTCCACTTTCCCGTCCATGCCATCAGAGCCTCCACTCTCATGATTTTTATTTTGGTCCCATCATTCCTTTAGGCCACCAACCTGGCTCCCTCCTCCACCACCAACAATGCCACCCTTTCCTTTGCAAGTCCTGATGTCTCCATACTAAACTACCAATCTGCACTCTACCAGCCCTCAGCTGCCTCCATGGCAGCCGTGGCCCAGAGGAGCATGCCCCTGCAGCCGGGGGCTCCTCAGCTCTGCGCTGCCCGGCCCGACCCTTTCCAGCAGGCGCTCATCGTCTGCCCACCTGGCTTCCAAGGTAAGGAGGTCTGAGCAGTCAGTGTGCATTATTGGGAATGGATAGAATGAGATGTGT
This sequence comes from Seriola dumerili, assembly GCF_002260705.1. NCBI lineage: Eukaryota > Metazoa > Chordata > Actinopteri > Carangiformes > Carangidae > Seriola > Seriola dumerili. The sequence goes on from NW_019174474.1 coordinate 8,847,000, forward strand.
GGGGATCTGTGCAAAGCATAAGATCTCAGCCATGAAAACCTGAAATGGAGCAGGTCATGACACAGTAAAGTTACAGTAAAGTAGTTCAACCTTAAGACCAGTGTTTGTTTTAAGCATTTATCTGGCACCAAATACAGTTACTGTAGTCAGTTTTACTTCTGTCTCTCTGCCCACAGTCCTCTTCTTTTGTTGTTAGCTTTCTAGTGTCCCAGCTTTAGCCTAGCAACCCAACAGGCAGTGTCAATTGTATCATACAAATGACAATTCAGTGATAACTTGATGAAGCAATTTATCATTTGAAAGGAAATGTTATACCTTTGTGTAATGCTTACTCACGCCCCCTTTTGTCTCCTCTGAGTTTGCACTGAGAGGGCAGAAGAGCTCCGAGGCGTTGTCTTATTTGTTTGTTTATTCTTTCCGTGGAATGGCTGATAAATGGCTACTGTTTTTGTTTTTCTCAGTAGTGTTTCTATATTTTAACATAGCAGAAGGCTTTTGACATCTGTTGAATGCAGATAAATCAGTTTGCACATATAACCCATTGTCTGTTCCCTGGCTCTTAATTTTGCAGATAGCATGATGTTGTTTATAAGTGACAGATGTAGAAAATATTGCTGCACTTACTTGTTGACATTGTGTGTGCGTGTGCTTTATTTGTGCACAGGGCTGCAGGCGTCCCCCTCCAAGCACACCAGTTACTCTGTGCGGATGGAGAATGCTGTTCCCATAGTGACGCAGGCCCCTGGTGCCCAGCCTCTGCAGATCCAACCTGGCCTGCTTACACAGGTGGGAAGATTTTCGAGTATCACAGAGAGAAAACTAATAGACTTTTGTGGGCCTTAACAATAACGGTGCCTGTGAGACTTGGAACTGCTCACATTCAAACAAAGCTCTCTGCATCCTTCTTTTCATAAGCCTTCACTAAGAATAGTATCTATCGATGGAGGCTGGAAATCACTCAATGTTCGTGACCCTGTTCCTGCTGGCAGCTGTTTTTTCCTGAGCGCTCTTCTGTGCATTGCTCCCTGCCTCTTTCTCTCTCTCTCTCTCTCTCTCTCTCTCTCTCTCTCTCTCTCTCTCTCGCTCTGTCTCCTCGCACTCTCTCCCCCTCGCTCTCTCCGCTGCCCCGCTCTCCTGGAGGCTGAGGCCGCCACGGTCTGATGCACACAAAGGCAGGAGCCTTTCACACAGAGCAGGCCTTTACTGGAGCCTGCGCAGCGGAGCTGGAGCTTTAGCTGCTAATATACAGTTGTTGGAAGTAACAGAGAGTGACTGTGCATCACTCTCTCTGCACACACACACTGTAGACCACTTCCATTGCCACACCACCTCCTTCCCTATGGAAATTTCCATGAAGGCTTTAAATATCCCTGAGAATCCAGGGAGTTTGAAGCGCTCCCTTATCTCCAGTTAATCATGCAGTAGGCAGGCAGCAAGCTCTGTGTGTGTATGTGTGAGCGCGCCTGTATTTCTATGGCGGGTTAATCTGTCAGATACCAAATGGTGATTAGCTCTAGGGCTGGTTCCAAGTCAGGCGCTCCAAATTACAGGCCTCAGAGGAGCCTGGAAGGTCAGGGGAAGCTTGGATGAGGCTCTGCATGACCAGAGAACTCACATCACCACATTCATGGATATGATGGCTCAATCAAAGGAGAAAAAAATAAAAATAAAACATCTATGAAGAAAAACACAAATTGCAATTAATTGATATATCAAGTGTAGTTCCCACATCGCTGCCACGCTCTGCAGGTGTTCACTGTAACCTCTGTCTGCACACATGTTAAACAAAGACAGGCAATAGTTAATGTAAGCAGATGGTTTATATAGGCCAGGCCAGCGAGCAGCACACCTAATAACTGGGTGTGCGGTGTGTGTATTTGTGTGTGTGTGTGTGTGTGCATGTGCGTGTGCGTGTGCATGTGTGTTTCTCCGTGTTTATTCGGTTACTGTGGGAGGTCTCACAAGCTTGTCTGAGGCGTTGTTTGCCTCTTGGTTGCATTCTTCCCACCTGTGCCTTCACCCACCCACTGTTCACTGTAACCCCCCCACCAACACCACCCCCCACCCCCACCCCCCTTATTTAACTCGATGCACAACTCCGTTACTTTCGCGCCACACATGAGGAGTCGGACCAAATACCAGCTGATACTACTGGGTGTTCCCCCAGCTCCTCTGGCTGTGCGGGGGGGGGGGGGGGGCTAAGGAGGCTCCAAGCAGGGCGGCAGGGAAACCAGCAGGACCTTTATCTGGAGCAGGAATGCAGAAAATGTGGAAACAATTGGGCAGTGAGAGCTGGGGCTTTCAAAGCCCTGAGGTGACAAAGGGTTTCACCCGGGGAGTGTAGGTCGAGGTGGGAGGCGGTGGGCTGCTGATAGTGATGGTAGGCTCTGAGAAGAGAGAAAACGGCTTCTTAACTGGGTTACCATTTCAGGGCAGACAGGCTGGTTACACAACGCAGACGCCTAGTGAGAGAGGCATGTAGAGTGCCAGGAATGGAGATAGAGCGAGCAGGAGGAGGAGGAGGAGCAGGAGATGGATGGATGTATTAGTGTCTCTTAATGGCATGATGATAAAAGGCTTTGGATGTGGTCTTAGATGTAAAGACCATCTCGAGCTCTAGAATGTTCCATTAGAGATGTCAGTCATCAGTGCACAGACAAGGCAGCTCTGCTGGCCTGTAATGCAGCGCGCCCCCGCCCCCCCCCAGGCACTTCAGCTACAGGCTGGTTGGTTTGGGCTTTGCAACCTACCTACCAGACAAAAGCAATTCAACTTCTACAAGCCTGCAGCCAGACTACAGAGCAGAAGAGCCACTTTGTGTCAGAATATAATGGGAACAGATAGAGCAAAGCAAAATGTATGAAAATAAAGATAAAGGTTAAGATAAAGGTAAAACACAAGGTATGGAGTTACTGTGCCATATACACAGATTACCTGCTTTGCATTTTGTATGGTGCCTCTTTCTCTCTCTCTCTCCCTCTCTCTCTCTCTCTCTTTCTTCCTGTATCTCCTTTCTCTGTCTTTTGCTTCCTCTATTTAAATGTGTGCATGCTGCAGCACATACTGATGCTGTTGTAAATAGATGTGCAAATGGTATTAAAGGAACAATTCATTAGCCCTGACATTAAAGTGCTAATCAATAGAACTGCATTAAACCATTAGGGTTACACACACACACACACACACACACACACACAAACACGGAGTAACACACCAACTCGGGCATGCATGTACGCACACTCATCTTGGCACATCTCGGGGCATATTATGCCTGATACTCCTGCTCCGCATCAGAAATACAAAGTAGCCTCTTTCACAACAGCTTGAATAGGCCTATGAATTTAATTAGAACATAGGTTGATTTGACTCAAGTCAAACACATAATCACACTAGCCCACAGACACACACTCACATGGGCTCAGTCACTCATACACAAGCACACAAAGGAAGGAGCTGCTCTACATCTTTATTAAGTCCTGGTCTTATCTCTTTTGTCAGTGGATGTCTCCTTGAAGCTGCGTGGTGGAGTTTATTTTGCATGCCCAGTAGCGAGTTGAAACCAGCTGTTATGCACTTTTGAAAAGATACAGTAATTTATCACAACAACTTCAAACTAATCAGCCAGGTTCAATGAGTTTCCTTTGTTCCTGCATTTACAATGTTTGAATTCAAAAGATGCAAAAAAAAAAGAGAAAAAAAAAAAAAAAAAAGAATCATGGGTAACTCTGCAGTCCCATGACAAACTTATTTAAAATTCATTTTTTGTGACATGGCAACTGACTCCTTTCAATCTCTACTCCTCGTCTTCTCCCCCTCTTTGTTTATCCTCCACTCTGTGTTCTCCTACCTCAGCAGGCCTGGCCCAGCGGCACCCAGCAGATCCTGCTGCCTCCAGCCTGGCAGCAGCTCACCCACACCTCAGTCCAGCATGCCACTGTCATCCCCGACTCCATGAGCAGCACACAGCCTCTCGCCAACTGGAGGTGAGCAACACTGCTTTCTTATTTTCAACTGCTCCCGGCCAGTTTTAACCTTCATTGATGTAGGAGAGGGTCTGAATATTGTGGCCTACATGCTTTGAGCCCACCTTTCTTCAGGCAAGATTTAGCTGGATTAATAATTCCAATAGGTTGACACGTGTCATTTTAAAGCTTCCAAATCAAAGCACTTTGTAAAATCAAATTTATACACATAATACCAGGGGTGAGTCTGTAGTTAAGGTCAGATAAATGGATTTCACACAGGCCAGCGGTGGTTTTTATAGCCTTTTATAGGTCAAAATGTGCTATAGGAAGATGGTTTGGCATAGGACCGATCGAGCGAGGAGTCTACACCTCTCTGACAGCTTGTCCTTTATCTTTAGTGAATCACAGTCCTCATGTGAACAGTCGTGCTTTTATAAGAGCAGATTTACCTCAGGGAGATGGGATATATGTACATCATGTCGAGTATAGCCTGTCACTACGATGACTTAATAAATGGATGGATAGATGGGATAGGGCAATTTGCAGGGAGATGAAGAGGATGCAGGTATATAATGTGTATGTGTGGAGGGCTGCGAGGGCCATGTATGCTTAGATTCATTCAGAGCTGTCCATCTGTGACTAGACACCACCCTCCCCATCGCTCCCTCCCTTCCTGGCCAGTGGCAGCTCTGTTGTCCTCTGAGAGACGATTGGGAAAGTGTCGCACTTCCTCTGCAGAGCTATCGCTCCACAGCTGCTGGTGTCAGCTCCTCTGCCCTCCCTCTTTGCTCTCTCCTCTCCTCGCCTTTGGTCTTCTTTAGATAAGTTAGCTGCTGCCACCTGCTGGCTTCTGTGGGGAATACTTATCCGTCCTTCTCCCCTATAAATGCTGATTTTGATTATTCTTGATACAAGTATTTTTCAATATTTCATGCATTGATGCCCCACTTGCAGGTTTCAAATTGTTGTGTTAACTTAAAACTGTGCTATGTTACAGGAATTCCCACCCTCATGGCAGCCATTATAATCCCATCATGCAGCAGCCAGCCTTGTTGGCTGGCCACGTCACGCTCCCATCCAACCAGACGCTCAATGTGGGAGTGGCACATGTTATGAGGCAGCACTCAACCAATAACAGCTCCTCTTCCAAAAAGAACAAACAGCACCAGATGTCTGCCAGGTATTCTTTAATACTCAGGTGGCTCTAGACGCTCTATAAGCTATCATCCTGGCAGCTAAAGATCATCACAACAAGATCATGATGCCTCATAGCTTTTGATTTTGAAGTTTCCGATCTGTGTTTATCACCACCTAGAAGACACTCACCCCGTCCCTGTCTTTCTATCAGGAACATGTCAGCCTACGAGGTGTCATCCTCCCAGGCGGTGCTGTCCCCGCAGCGCTCCAAGAGGGTGAAGGAGAACACGCCCCCACGTTGCGCTGTGCTACAGAACAGCTCGGCCTCCAACTGTCCGCCCCCGCAGCCGTGTGGGGGCAGCGGGTGGGGGGCTGGCGAAGCGGAGCAGGCTTCCAGCACCACCCGCGATCATCAGCACCAGCACCACGTCCCCAGACAGACCATCATCATCCCTGACACGCCCAGCCCCGCAGTCAGCATCATTACCATCAGCAGCGACACAGATGAGGAGGATGACCACAAACAGAACAACAGGTCAGTTCTGTGTTAATGTGGTTCTTTTTATGCGGACTAAAAAGTGTGTTTATCGCTGCAGTGCTTGTCAGTTTTACTGTGGATTGCTGATGTAAGAGATTTTCAGGCTTGTCCTCGCGATATGAATTCCCACAATAAACACAACAAACGCAAACGCCCGCAGACTTAGATCAGCAAAGGATAAAGACTACAAGGGCCTGTTCAAAATCTGTTTTGACTTAACAGGACAGAGGTCATACCATTGCCAACAAAGCAAACTTTTCTGTCATCTTATTCGTTCTGTGATCTCATTTTGGGTTTCAGAGTAGTGTGACACACATGTTTCTGTAAACTGATGACCATGTGACTATAAAACGTGATTTGGTCTCAAGTCATTTAATGCTATCTGGGCTACTCAAGGCCAGTGGTAATCTCTGGAGTGTTAGTGTTTTGTGACGGTTGATCAGATCAAGTTTTATAGCCACAGAGCTATAAAACTGATGAACTGAAACCAGTGTGACATGTTGAATTGAAACACAAAGCAAGTGATTGTGAGTAGGAAGCGACAGAATGTTAACTAGAGAGGGTAACAACAGATTTATGACTTGCGAAAAACAAACCAGATGTATGTTTTCACATTCGAGTAATGTGGTAACTTACGGCGTCAGTACTAAACTGGTGGACGTCTGATCGAAGAATGTACAGATTATTATAGATATAGTAAAAAAATAAACCACCCATAATAGTTTTAAAAGTTTTGTCTCATTAACTTTCCTCTCTCTCTCGCCCCCTTGTTTCCTCCAGCTCATCTTCAAAGCAGAGGAAGAATGTCATCAGTTGTGTGACGGTCCATGATTCACCCGACTCCGACTGCTCCAGCAACAACAGCCCCTACACTGTGGAGTCCAGACCCCCCAACAACAACAGCTACGACACAAAGACCACCATACTGGACAACTACAACAATGGGAACCCCCGGACCATCATCATCCCCCCTCTCAAAACCCAGAACAGTGAGGCCCCGAATGAGTGTGAGCGCCTGATGCCAGGTAAGGGACTTTGACTCATGCATCAACCAGTAACTATTATGTTGTTAGGTATTAAAGTCGCTGCTTCACAATTAACTTGTATCCTCTTCTAAGCAGATGCAATGAACCATCAGAATTCAGCTTACAAGTTCAAATCCTCCAATGGAGTGGTGTCTGGCAATAATCACGTACCAGGGGGCATGACTGGAGGCGGGTCCTACAGACAGCAGCGCTCAGGGCCACACCCCCTCCAGCAGCAGCCTCTAAATCTCAGCCAGGTATGGAGGGACATGAAAAACACCATCAGTGTGTGAATATGTGTGTAAGAAATAATTTTATGTGGAATAGATTTATTGGCCTCTAAATCTCCATCGCCTCCTCTTCCAGGCCCAGCAGCACATGGTAGCCGAGCGAAACGGAGGTCATCGGCGCCAGCAGGCCTACATCACCCCCACCATCGCCACTCAGGCCCCGTACTCCTTCCATCACAACAGCCCCTCTCACACGGGCAACGTCCACCCGCACTTGGCCGCCACACACCTGCCTAGCCAGCCCCACCTCTACACCTACACGGCTCCTGCCGCTCTGGGCTCCACCGGCACCGTGGCCCACCTGGTTGCGTCGCAAGGCTCTGCGCGCCATGCGGTCCAGCACGGAAGCTACCCACCAAGCATCGTCCACCAGGTCCCAGTCAGCATGGGCCACCGTGTGTTGCCCTCGCCCACCCTGCACCACAGTCAGTACCAGGCCCAGTTCGCCCACCAGGCCTACATCAGCGCCTCGCCCGCCTCCACTGTCTACACTGGATACCCGCTGAGCCCCACCAAGGTCAACCAGTACCCTTACCTCTAGAGAAGACACTGACTGACACTGGAGAGCCTGACCCAGCACTGCTGCTCCCCCCTCCCTCCTGAGCCCACCCACCCCTGAGCCCCTTTGACATCCTGAACATCCTCTCCTCAACCTCAGACATAAACAAAGACAGAGGAACATGCAATCCTTATGAAACTGTCACGTATAACTTGAAGATGTAACGACAGAGAGAAAAAGAAACAAAAGATTCACAGCCTCTCTAGAAGGGAAAGATGAATTTCAGAGGGGTACAGTTCAAGATGTCTTCTTTCAGTTTTGTTTTTTTCCTTCCTGAAAGGGCCAGTTTTTTGCTTTGATTTGTCTATTCTTCGCTTTACTTTATGAGGAAAGTAATGTCTCATTAGTTTTACAGGGAGGTTTGAAAGAGGCCTTTTGGGACAGTGGAGGTTTTCTGGTTTGTTTTCTTTTATTTTCCCCTCTTAAATTTGGGAAGTGACTGTTGAACAGGGGTTACTGACTGGAAGTTTGGAATCCCAAGAGTTTTGGGAGAAGGTGAAATACGGAAACCTGCTGCTCTTCAAAGAAAAAAATATTGATGGCCTTGAACTGTCTTAATATTTCCAAATCATTCATGGTGTGGGGAGAAAGGAGAGGCAACTTCCCCCGCTCCACCTTCTCCGGTTCGAGGAGGCTTCTGGAAATATAACCAACAGAAGACAACAAACTTTTTAGTGTATTTATAGATATTTTTCCTTTTTTTGTTTCACCTTTTACGACGATACTTCAGTTTTAGCTAGGTGTCTTAGCTGGGCCCCGTTCTTAGAATGTAGCAGTCTGCACCTGTTTGTTTTAAGATTTTTTTTTTTTCCTGATACCAATAGATTTTTTTTTTTTTTGTTCCTCTTTTTTCAATGTGATTGCACAAAGTGGTTATAATAACATAGGCATGTACAACGTGATTGTCTGTGTGTGCTACTGTCAGCCATGCGTGTGTAGTCCACCTCCTCAAAACCCTCTTCAGTCGTTAGGTTTTGACCATTGTTCCCTCGTAGTGCCTTACAGATATAATGACACAGTTTACTTGGCTTGGATCCTGAAAGCCACACGAGACTATAGCTATACTTAGAGAGACATGTTTCCCTGGTTTGACACCCGAGTCGGGGCAGTTGTAGCTCTCTTCCAGGTGTAGGCTTGTTCCTTGCTGTTTCTCGTCCCTGATGACAGCTGACTATAGATGATGAAGATTAATGTCAGAGTTGGTATCACGCTGAGCTATTTTATGATGTGTGCATGAGATAACTTGCCTGGGGTACTTACCAAAGTCATAGATAAATTGTTGTTACATTTGCTCTGGATATTAATGTAAATATGAAAATGTACAGTATAGCTGTAGCTGTAAACCTCTATCGCAGTGGCACCCAAAATGTTGCTTTAGTTTGGAACATATTTGTTGTTGGTATTTTTTGTTGTTTTTTTTTTTTTACTCATACAAGGGAATTCATGCATCGTGATTACAGAGCAGAGATATTAGCTCAGTTTTCATGTACAGGGAATGAGTTACAGTAAAATGTAAATGTTTGCGACACAGTAGCGGTCGTTTTTTTTTTTTTTTTTTTTAAAGGATAAAAGCTAGTCCGAAAGAAGGGCCTGACAGAAAGTGATTGTTGCCACGAGGGTGATTCTGTGAGGCTATGGAAGTAGCCTGGCTGCAGCAAAGAGACAGAGTATCGAGGGTTGTTTGAGCGAGATACTGTGTAGGCACGAGTGAGGGGGGCTGGTTGAAAGCATAGGGTCAGTTTAGGTAGGGACTGTGGAGGGCACGGTGAAACTCTCTATCTTAAATGGGACTAAAATGGTAGCAAGTTGGCACTGAGCAGGTTGATAGTAACACTGAGCCCGCGTGGTTGGTAGGAGCCGCAGGGGGCACTACCTTACCTTGAATGCACACTTCGAATTCTGACATGAATCCTTTTGTTGTCGTCTTTTTTCTTTTTTTTTTTTTGCTTGCTGTTGCTGTTCGTTTCTCCAGCAAAGATAATTGGAAGTTACTTGTTTGCGTTTGAGGTTTGGGTAGCATCGCAGAGCTGCAGGAACAGAACAGAAGGGAAATGCCACAGCATACACCTGGAAGGGCACCTTGTGGACGATTTGTTGCCACTGTCCATTTGTCTTCGAACCCGATACACCACAGACATCGCCACGCCAGCCAGATGGGATACCTGAACACGTAGAGAACCAATAGGGCTGTCGCTTTGTGTGTTTGCTGCTTGATTTAACAGACATCATTTATTCTTGTAGCCGATGATACAAATAATCTCCTCTGTTCATTTTGTCCTCTTGAACATGGGCACATCAGAACTGCTGGTGGTTTTAGTGAAAGCCTTCCCCTCTCCTTCTTGGTATGCCATAGTACTTGCATTTGAAGTGATTTTTTTTTTTTTTTTTTTTTTAACTTAACATTATCTTGAACTTTTTTGACATGGCTGTAGTACATGTTGTGTTTATTTTTAGAGATTGTTGCAATAATTCTCGTGGATGTTTTATCAGAGTGTGTGTGTGTGTTTTTATTATATGTCAGGCTCATTTCTATTTTGTAACCTGGGGGTTGGTGTACAGTAATATTTAGTATTCCGTGGAGGTGGGTGCACCTGTGTAAAGTGTTGCAACACTGCTGATGATAGTAAGTGTTGAGTTGATGATAATCCAATGGGGTTCTTATTGATACATACTTGGCTTGAGGGTGCCACACCCCAGAGTGGTCTTTCATCCTGGTACTTGTTTCCCCAAAATAACTCTCCACTCCCCGTCAGCTCCAGCATGCAAAGCCTTGGGTCCGGGCACTTAAAGATGTGATTACATAGTACGTTGCTGGTTACATCATTCTTCTCTGTTCTGTTGTTGTCTTTTTATTTTATTTGATCTACTTAATTTCCTCTAGGTCATTGGGGCCTAAGCACACACGCGCAGAAGGGAGATGATTTTTCCATTGAAATCTTTTGGCTCCTCTGTTATGAGACAGACTACTGAAACATTCCACTGTTTGAGGGAATTTGGCGTTACCCATGCTACACTGCTGTCCTGTCCCCACTCTTGTCAGCACGGGGACGGTGTCGTCACGCTCTGACTTTTCCGCTCCTCCCACCAAAGAATTAAACTGATTGACCATGTACAGCACAGCACAGTACAGTACAAGCAATCCTCTACAACGTTGCTAGAGCATATAGGCAATAACTTCTGGTCATGTTGTTTTAACCCCCCCCCCCTAACCAAGTGCATGTGTGCATAAGATGTACAAGTACACAGGGAGGATTTAACGTACTTCATGTATACAGCACAGTCTTGAGTTTGTTTAGAATCTAGACATTCAGCTATGAGAAGCGCTGCAGTCTGTTTTGAAGCTTTCTCTGTATTTACTTTCATTACTCTTCACACTTGGCCCCTGTCGAGACTGAATGATCGATATTTGTCTAACCTCTCTCCAAATTGTTTTATAAGCCAGTTATTTTTTACGCTGTTCATGTTGTAGCTTTATTGGTGTTGTAAGAAAATGAATTTGTAAAAAGAAAAAAGGAAAAAAAAGTTTGTTTTACATTAGCGTGCCATGGAATAGAATGACCTGTAAAAATGAATTAATCAAAAAAAAAAAAAAAGTACCAACTATACCTTTAAAACCATGGTCACCTGCGCAAAAATGAATGTAATATGTGACCTGCGACATCTGAAATGGCTTTAGATCTTTCTCAGTGGGTGACCATTTAATTTAATTTCTACACTGTTTGTGGCCATGCATGATGCAATAATTATACATCTGATCTCCAGCAAAATCCCATATGAGACAAATAATGTAAAAATTACCACTGTCCTCATGATTAGGGATTATAGAGTAATCACTATTTTCTCAAATGAAGCATCCAATTAAGAGAAGCCCTGTATGCGCAACATTGTGGGAAATAACTTGACATGTATGATACCTTTGTCTATCACGCTGTTTCACATAACCAATGTTTTGTGTTTTATAAAAAAAAAGAAAAAAGAAGGGGAATCAGAAATGTGAGCATTAACGTAGATCGAGTGACCTTACAATTACCAAAATGTGCTTAAGTAGAGTGTAAAAATGTTTTGTGTTGTTGAGGTGAGCATAGCCTTCCCAGCTAGCGACTTTATTGTTAGAGTACTGCCTTCCAAATAACCAACAATACCTCTAAAGCTTTAAGGTGACATTTAAATCAGAGAAAACTGAATAAGGCAGCATCTCACTCTCTATGAAGCCTGGCATTCTCCTATTAAATACACTCAAAACTTCCAACTCTGCTCATGATGTTGTTGTGAATAGTCCTCCTGGAGCTTTGGAAACACCAAGAAACATTCCTGAGAGCATGGCACACAGTGCTATACATTAGTCTTCTTCGGACAAACTCCTCTAAGGTGACTTGAAGCTAAGCAAGAAGTGAATAGACAGCCTGCAACAGAAACCCACACACTCTTACAGGTAATAAAAAACATAAATCATTTGATAAAGTCGCAGCTGCTTCCCAAAGTACAAAAGGGTTAGGAGCAGGTGTTAGGTGGATTAATCATATGCTGATGTACTTTGTGCCACCAGGAAATTCATAATCTAACTACACAAGCATTCTTAAAGCCCTTTTGGATATGAGTGTATGTTTTTTTTGTTTGTTTTTTTTTTTACTTTTGTTGAGGAGATCTGCTCCTTTTGCTGGCTATTCCTTGGGGGAATTCAGGGTGAGGTGGTCAAGGTTTGATGCCATCACTGATCGAGGCTGTCAGGTGATTGCAACATATGAATTTAAGAACCAAAACTGATTCGATTATTATTCTTTTCCCTACCATATTTGTTTATTCTAATTTGTTCACAACCAGGCAAGGATGTGAATTAATTTCCACCACCTTTAAATCCCCAATTTGAAGATGTTTAGATCCTAATTTACATGAATGAAAAATGTTGCTTTTCCGACTAATTGCAGAGAGATCTCTAGCCAAAGTCAGCTATTTTTGTAGTGTTAAATTGAACAAACGGAATCTGGAAGTGGTAGACCAAAGCTGGGTTCAAATACAGATTTGCCTGTTTACACTGCAAAAATATCCATCTTACCCTAGAGTTCATGTCAAAGTCACAATCCCCTTTAGTAGATCCTCAAAATTATAAGTGTGAATTAGTGTAGCTGGAGTGCTTAGATAGCTATTGCACAGCAACCTTTTTGCAAGTGATACATCAGTTTATTTACATTTTCTAAAGACCTAAGAGTGCATCAAACCCTGACCCCCTTTTGTGTCCATTGCTGTATGGTTTCTCGATGGTGTAAAATCTCATTCTTTGTCGATAAAGCTAATGTGTGCTGCAGTATTTCCTAATATACTTCTTTGTTAATTGTCTTTTCTTATTTACTTTTGTTTATCGGGGTGTGATGTCTCATTATTTCAATCTGTTGATGTAGCGTTCTATGTATACCCTGTTCCTTAGCCTAATATTATTAAGTATGTTATGAGAATGGATATTTTACTGGCTTTATAGAATGTTTAAATAAATATAATAATGACAATAAGAAGAAGGATTAATTAAACCTCCTAACAAGTTGAGTACTTGCTACTAAGCGCTTGTGTTACCATTATGATGTTGTGTGCTTCTCTTAATCATTTTCGTTGTAGAAAAATGGAGTGAATTTATATTAGGCTTCGAAAAAACTAATGATAGCATTGTAAATTTTACAGGAGGATTTTAACAGACAAACAGCTTCGTCAAATAGAAGAATATAGTTATTTTAATTGTCCTCTTTACTAACTGTAGGGTGAGAAGGGGCTCGCGTTGTGGTGAACTATGTTATAGCTTGTTATTCACTGTTACTTTTGATCATTTTTTCGGTCTCCGAGGTGAATCGAGTTATTAATGAGAATTTGTATGCTCACATATGCATATTGTATATGTGTAGAAATGTAATCACACTTTGTCTTGGATTTACATTAAACTGTTAAGTCACGGCACCAGTGTCCTTTGTTCTACTGCTGTGTGTGTGTGTGTGTGTGTGTGTGTGTGTGTGTGTGTGTGTGCGCGCTTGAGGTTTGTTGTGTATGCTAGGGCATTATAATTCTTTTTATACATCAGAAAGGAAATAAAGATACACAATAAAAAACAACAAAACAAACTACATGGTTTGGCATTTGAACTTGAAAAAGTGATTGTAAGCCAACTTTAAAAGATTGAATTCAATAAATGTAATGTTTTTTTCTGTTGGTTGAGGCAGAAATATTTTATCTAATTAACATACTGTCCGTGGGTAGTTTAATCTGTTGCAAGTGCTGCATAAGCTCATTACAAATTTCGTAAAATCTGAAACCAGCAAAGTAATCTGTAACTGTAGCAGTTATAGATAAATGTAGCTAGTTGAGTAAAAAGTGCAATATTTCTAAGAACCTCGAAATTGTGCTTAAAAACTGTTGGCTGAGTAAATATAGTGAGTTACATTACACCGCTGACTGAAGCCGTGCCAGCTCCAGTTGCTTCTGGCAAAATAAGTGTGATTTTATACAACTCAATGCAATATAGAACTATTATGAGACATACGGATTTCATGACATAGTGATCCATAGCACACACAGGAAGTTAAGTGAAATCCAAACTGATTTGTCATCAGCAACATGAGTCATGGGCTACTATACTGCCACTAGGTGGCAGTGTGCACCAAAATGTTGATGTAGGTCTACATGGACTGGCTCTGACGTGATTAGGCTATGCTGATCATCTCCATTTATTTTCACCCACAAAACCTTGCTATGCAAGATGTGTGCAAAATGCACCATCATGTCACACCTCGGGCCTGCAAGCTCTTTAGAATTTGGAGAATTTACTCCCTGATGGATATCATGCATTGCAGTCTAAACGAATTATGGATCATCGTTGTGTCTGTCAGAATTTGAGTATAAACACTGCGCTTAAATAGGCTTATATATGGTGATGCAAATGTAACGTAAAAGGCACAGGAGTACAACCAGTAAGATGTACATAAAAAGGATTCTTACAGCAAAATAGTCAGTTTTGTAACTCTTGAAATGATTTATTGCAGCATAACAAGAAGATAAATTCTACTCAGCCAATAAAAAGCCTGACGGTGATGTATCCATCCACGGATATACCTTGTTAAGTGCTTCATTGCATGAGGTAACGTTGCCGTGGAAGCCGCAGACGCCAGTCGAAGAGGACCAACCTAATTTTAAAAGCCCATTTTGATAGAAAAGGGCTTCAGCCAATGGTAGCGGGTTTCGATAAATTACAAACTAATCAGATCTGCCAAGGGGCGGGGCTAACCCAATCCTCAGGACGAGAGAAGGTAACTGTTACCAAAAGAGTGTCAGATGAAAACCAGCTACCACCAGCTAACGTTCAATATGTCTGCACTGAAATAACTTAAAACGCAGACAGGTGGTTATATGAGGGTTAATGACGAAGCCTTGGGCAGCATTTTATTTCTTCGAAGGAAATTTTCTCGTAACTCAGACAAAGGAATTGACAGAGTTTGAGCTCCCTTTTTTTGGTAAGTATGAATGCGCAGCTATGAGCTGGCTGACAGGAATGGCTGGAGGGAAAGGAGAGAAAAAAATCGTGTTATCTGTGCACTCAAAGGTAGCTATGGGTAATATCACTAAAGTATGTTGGCTAACCCGCTTTTAGCATTTTGCTGTGGCACTCATAGGAGGGATGACCGTTAAGCTTGCAAGCAACGGGACGGGATGTAGGACAAGAGACTGTCATGATGAGAGCAGCTGACAGAGCGACTGAAAGCTAGCCGTGCAGCCGGGGAATGGTCTGTGCTGGCTCTATGTGCAGTGCTCTTTTTCCTTTTTACCACCGTACCTGTTTATTGGCCTATGTAGAGTAAGCAGGGGTGTCTAGTTTATCAAATGGGGAGATAAACCCTCATTTATGCTGATTTGATGTTATATACGCTGCCTTATAATGACCTGGTTGGCCATGTGCATGAAATGTGTCAAGTTTTTTTTTCACAATACATGAACATAAGACCAACCTGTGTCCACCCCCAAAATGTTTTATTTATTTTAAACATGGAATGTGAAGTTGGCATATCTTTTTGTCTGTCTGTGTGTCTGTCTGTCTTGTGTGTGTGTGTGTGTGTGTGTGTGTGTGTGTGTGTGTGTGTGTGAATGAGAGAGAGAGAAAGAGAGACCTCCCAGTAAAATGAAACATAGAAATGGGTATTACCGTTATTGTCTGCTTTGGGAATGTAACCATAACGAAATAAAGGTTTTGAATATTTTAAATCAAGCATGTGCTTATGTGTACTTCATGGATTATTAAGTAATATTGCTAAATGCTTTGTTTTGACAGTCACACTGTTACTCTTTTGTTTTCCACAGCTATTCTTCACTGCAAGCACATGATATGGAAGGAGGGGCCTTGAACTAAAAGAGACCAAACCAGGCAATCCCAAATAAACCTTGATCGTCTCTTTGGCATGAATCTTCTCTTCCTAACTGGATGAAATGCCTTGACTTTACCTCCGCCGTACCATGGCAGGTTTAGTCTCCTCTGTGGGTTTGGTGCTGATGCTCAAGGCTCTTATGCACGTCCATGGCCAGCGTGCAGTGTTTCTGGGGATGACGGTATGGGTAGCACTGATCGCAGCTGACTCACCTGCTGCAGGTAAGAGAATACCTTTTGCTGACTCACTCAACATGATTCACTAATTTGTCTCTTGTGTTACATAACTGACACAGATCATTATGTTGTACAACATTCACTTAACATTGCATTGACAAGTAATAGAAACCTTGCACTTGAAGGCAAAAACACAACCCAGCATTTTTATGGTGTATGAATAGCTACGTAAATTGCACTAAACTGAAAGTAACCATGAAAGCTACGTAAAGTTGTGGAGTGGGTTTGTGTTTGTTTGTGTGTGCAGTCGAATGTGTTGATGGCATCCAAGATCCAGCCTGGGCGTAATCAAGATCTTTGTCTTTATAGATATAGTTTATTCACTCTCTTTACCACTTGTCCAGTATGAGGTTGAATCGAATGACCAAAAAATTGAACCGTCATATTTCCTTTTGCAATACTTGACACAATTACACACAGTCACATCAAAGAGATGCTTAATACAACTGCAGTCTTGTTTGTGTACCACTGAGCAGCTGCACTGGGGCAGTTGGGGTTATTATGTCCCTTGCTCAAGGCCAACTTAACCTGTGACCTTCCAGTCACACGCTTGCTGTCCTAACCTTCAGGCCACTGCTGCCAACTCTTCTATTTAAAACTTGTCTTTTCCTTATTCAGAAGAAATGAGGTGATAGATAATATATAGCCCTAGCAGCGCAACTTCTTTTTGCTTTGCCTTTACTTTAGTACTGTACAGTTTCTTTGGTAGTTTAGCTCAGTATGAATTTACTAATGTCTTGATTTTCATATGAAAAGTTAAGGTTTCTGTGTGACCTTGGATAGCTGTGATATTCCTAATGAGGACATTCATATGTTCGATTCAGGATTTTCATGAGAGGCAGAGTGGCTCTATCCCTACACAGACTGTAGAGTTAAACCAATTTTCAGTAATTAGAGAAAGAGAAAGGGTCTAAATCCAACCACTTGATGGGTGTTTTCCCGGGGCTTACTTTTATAGATAATGACATGATCCCACCAACTTCCCTCCCCCCGCACATTGCCCAGTGTAAAGAACCCATTTTAAAGGCAGCCAAAAACTCATGATATTATGTGGTAATAGGATTATGCAGTAAATGCCAGGGTGAAAGCCTTGTTCAGGAAATCAGGAATTAGAATATCTTAAACTCCCACTCATATGATAACACCTCCATTCACAGATTTTAATTTGATCCTCTATTTCTTTTACAATGCTTCTCGTAAAGCTACACTGTACTTGTAGTGGATGATATGGCCTGATGGTTTGGACAGTTGTGGTATTATTCTATTCCTAGAAACCACAAAGAAGTTTCTGTGGCTGTTTTTGCTCAGGGTTTAAAGTGCACATTCACTTTGATATATTTTTAAAGTATTTTATCTCCCACATTTAGTCTTTTTGCTTCAATGACAGTTGCACAGCAAAACCTGTAAAAGGTTTTTTCTGTTTTCATGTCAAATGTCCATGAGATTTCCTGTCTCATTCTCTTCCCGGTCTCTTGCTCATTTGACTGGTGACTAAGAAGTGGGCTGGTGTTGTTTTTCTTACCGAGTGGCTCATCCTGTGTAATAGAATGGGGGGGGGGGGAATTGAAAGTTAGCACATATTTTATTGCCTGTAATCTTCTCTATTTTCGTAGGAATACTTCATATATCAGGGTTGCTTCATCTCTTATGGGGAGATATCTTCCACCAAAGCAGAGCGGCTGGGTTTAATTGATATATCCTCATGGTTTTGATGATCACACCAAGCTTAGGCAAAACTTTTGAGGAGCATCTCATAGACATTTCTTCTGTGGCAAACCACTGCATCACATGAGAATACATTTATCAGCCGTGGTTGGACAGGCTTCAGACAACTGCATGCTGTTCTGAATTAGCCTGTTAAGCACTCTAAATTTGGGTGAACATTAGTGCTGTGTAATGGGAACATCAAAAGTTGGGATGAGTATTTTTTTTTTTTTATCTAAGAGTAATATGTATGAAAATTATAACACTGTACACTAAGACTCTGTTGTTTGTATAGTCTTATATGAAAAGTATAACAGATTTGTAAATCAATCTCACTATGGAAAGTAAAATACTGACAGAGACTGTTGAAAAAGTTTTATACATACAGAGCTAAGTTAGTTAAGCTAAGAAAACTGTTGCATGATACTGCAGTTTTTTTAAAAAACGGTATCATTTGTAAGTTATACCTAAAGATCTAATGAATGGGTGAGGCAAAATTAACTCATAAAACTGTAAACCTTATGGTAAACTTCTTGCCCCAAACTAGGAATATCCCTAATATCCCTACTTATTGTATGACATATGCAGGATGACAACTGTGTTTCCACGGTCTGTTTCAGCAGTGAAATCATCAGTCTTACAGCTTTCCTCTTCCAGACTCAAAGAAGCACACTTTATAGTTTATAGGTCAAATAGAGCACGGAGATGTACATATAATTGTTCCTCCAGACCCGACATCATACAGTAATGTCCCTCTTTCTTACTTCTCCGCTTCTCTTGCTCTTTCTCGTCCTCTGCTTAATTTTTAATTCTGGACGAAAAAGTTCTACATATATACCCTAGATCTAAAACGAGCAATCTTATAATAATTATAAACTTTATATGTAATGCCATAAAGTGCCCTTGCAATTTTGCCCCAACAGTCTCTCTCTGCACCACAGTGACTGGCAAGTTCAACACAACAAGCTGCAGGCCAGCAACATCCTGGCTAATTACCAGTGCAGTCCATTGCCCTGTGAAATGAGATCTGTGTGGGATGACAATATGGCCATTCATTATTCATTAGAGCTGGGAGCCAGTTGCAGATCAATGGGTAGAACCCATCAAAAGCCAAACACTGGGTACTTTTGCGTGCACCAGGGCTGCAGCCTAACCATACAGATCTATTGGAAAGCAGCCGGTGGCCGACCGTGCCTGTCTACTGATGGCCTATCCCAGCATTATTTGGCCATGTTGAGAGCGGTGGAAGCTCGTCCACTGGTCAAGGGTGGGTCAATGATAGCAGGCTGACACATTTTTAAAACAGTGTTTTGTTACTCTTCCACATTATAATCAGTGTCCCTCATTTGTAATATCATGTTCATACGTCAAAGTTATTATATAGTCAGCTATTCTGAGGATGGCTGTAATCTCATTGACATCATTTTTTCCAGTTGTCCACTATTACCTAGATCATACTGCTAGGTTGTGATGTGAAGGTACCATAGTGGGGGCTTGTGAATGTACATCTGTTAGTGATTTTGTGTAACCTTTTTTCAGTTTTACCAAGGCAATTTTCCATTTAAGTTTCTGCATCCTACAAGTGTCCAAACTTGGCATGAGTATTGTTTAGAGCAACAACCTTATTTAATCATGGACTGAAACACCTCAAGAGTATTTTTATGGATATAATGATTACAGCTAACATTAGATTTTTAGTTCTATATATTCAAAATCCTTATCTTAGAAAATGTCTGTTTATTAGTCTTGTATGATGTCAGACTCATTTAACATCATTTAGGCACATAGAGAATTTGTGTTATTAGATAATCAGCAAATGCAGACACTGTGAACTGACCAGTAACGGTTTTCTTACGGAAAATTGTTCTTACACAAGCCTATAGTAAGGCTTTATTTATTACAAATAGATCCCCCTGTTTGTGCTTACAGTTTGCTGTGCTAACAGCCTGTCAGTGTTGGGAGCTTGAAATGTGCAATGCAAAGTTCACAATTTGACAGAAGGCAACGTTGAGTCCATATTGTGCTGAGCCCAAATCACTATGTGCTCTGATGAACTGCAGCTGATTATTTATATATTTATCAAAGCAGATGGTGCAGTTCAGCCCGGCTTCTTTTGAGCCACCTCTCAACATCCCTGCTACTTCAATAAGTATTTAGTCTAACCCTACACAGATATTTCCCTTTTCTGCTCACATATGGACTTTTAGGCAGAATAGAAAACAGGTTACTCTCAAGACACCTTAACCGAACCCAGTAGACAGTTTTTGTTCTCCCAGGACCCGAAGCCTTAGAGTGGCCTGTGTTGGGAGGATTGAAGCAGAGTAGAGGAGGTTGGTGAGTGACACAGTCCTGTGGGCTTCTCTGGTTACAAGTCTTTGCCTTCCTGTCTTTCGAAGAAAATCAGTACTGCAGAAAGTGAAGGAGTGTATCCAGATTCGTGTGTGGGTGTGTATGCCTGTCCCTGTGTGTGTGGTAGTGCAGGGCTTTTCTTATAGAAAGACAGACTGCACCACCATAATGCACTTGTTGAAACTGATCACACAATCATAGCAATCATGAATTCTGAACTTAAGTTCTTAAATCTCTTATACAGTGGCCCAGCATGCTGCAAATACCAGAAGATTCACTGAAAATATTGTAGCTAACTATACCTTTAACTCAGATTCCCTCACTCTCCGTCTGTGACCTCTCTTCCTCTTAGTTGGACTCTCGTACTACTCTCCTCCCCTCCCCCTTATCCTGCTACCCCTGTTTCTCTTAAAAAATGTTCCCTCAGGAAAACAAAACAAGGATCACATGAATATTTGATGTGCAGGCATGACCTCAGTCAGTCTCCATTCCCATGCTCAATTTTAGCCAAATCAGATGAATTAGTTTACAGTAGATTTTGGCAACCTGTCCAACTACAAAACTTTGTGTGGTGCTTTTTCTTTATTGATCTCTTAGATCATGAGCAAGATTTTGATTAGCATTCAAACTTAGTTTCTAATTATAGCCTTTGCTTTATTGATCTAAAGCTGTTCTTTAATCTTGTACTGCTTGCTGTAGGTTGAATATGACAAGTGGGTGCAACCGGAAAGCAACTGGCGCAGGTTTATGATAATGCACCCCTTATGGAGTCAAACAATCTTTTTCTGGGGGGGGGGGGCTGCTTGAGCTTTGGCAGAGAGCTTGATCTAATTGAACCCCACTGATAAAAACAATGGAATCTTTCCCATCTTAAAAGCTTCCCTGATAAACCAAATGTCAACACAGCCATATCTTGATTGTTCGACTGCACTCAGCATACGCAGCTCCTGCCAACTGAAAAGAGCCAGTCACGCAAGGGGCTCAACTGAAAACAGAACCATGTGTGGGGTTGTAGTTAGCAAGCATTAATACCAACAGACCCTTTCTTCTTCTCTCTTTTTTTTTTTTTTCAAATTACACAACCATTAAGTGACTTTTTCTTTTTTGCAATAAGGAGTCCGGCAAACATAGGAAATGATATCATTAGAGGGCTCTGTAATTGGTATCTCAGGTTTCTCAACACACATAGGAATATATATGCGCATGTGTGAGTTATTCTATGTGGTGAAAGCACAGATGCTTGGCTGATACCAAGTGTTTGCCTGCTGCAGTGACCTTATTCTGATAATTAATGGTAGGTTGGTCCTTAGAAAATACCATCAGCAATCACCATTGAACAATGCAGTTGGACCTTATATCTTTGTGGTGTATGTTTTTCTGTACATATGTTATTGGTTTGTACTGAGACCCATGCAGCTAGCCTTTGGCCTGGAAACACTGTCTCCTCCACTCAAAAGATGAGTATATTCAAATACAACTACAAATCATATTATTTGGGCTCCTTCCACTTGCATTAAAGCAAATACATACAGAAACATGTTTGTTGTCCTTTTCATCTACTGCAAATGCTGCTGCCATCATAAATGCTCTTCATCTGTCAACTCTGACATCGCCAAATATTTCACTGTGTTAAAGGACACCGATTAGGTTTGCAGCATTGCCTTATTCCCCTTTCTTTTATATGTGAGTGCACAGTCTAGTTGCGTAAAGGAGACCAGGGGAAGGTATTTTCTGTGATTCAATTCCAGACATCAGCAAAGCGCTGTCTGCAGACAGGCATTATCAGGTTAACTCTGTTTCAGCCTTGGGATCAGTTGTCATGAGAGGACAGTAAAGCCAAAATTAAATTTTATCTCACTTTTATGAATTTTACATGCTTGTGTTCATTGTTGCAGGCTTTTATTGAAGTCACCATTATATGCATAAAATAGAAACCTTGTACATTATTATCCATTCTCAATTTTCACAGTTTTTAATAGTTAACTCTGTAGATTTTTCATTTTTCAAAGCTATATTCAAAAGTGTTTGCGTCAGTTCTAGGAACTTCTAAAATCTTAGTAAAATGTTCATGCATGAACATCCAAACACTGATACTTGTGTCATGTTCACACAAGTCCCAAAGCAATATGGTTTAGCTAAGTTGTAGTAAATGCTAAAGTCAAAGCAACTTTTTTTTATTGAAAAAAGATACTTTACACCACCTTGCAGGGAACAACTTAGGTATTTTAAAATCTACTCCCACATAATGCTTCCACTTACTCGCCAGATGCAATAACGACTTGTTTATAGCCATATGTAGTAGAAGGCTCTGAGTAAATTACTAGAGACTTGTAGGGTTTGTTAATTAGTCAATTTGGTCAAATGCAAATTTAGTTCGGTGCCATGTACAAGGCTGCTATTCATTAGACCAAGTGTAGGCTCAAAAACACATCAAGGCCTGATGAATGGAAATGGAATCTCATTAGCCTGGGATTTTTCATGTAATGAATAAATGAAACTCTCACTGCATTAATTCTTCAGTGTTGTCACAGTAATGAGAAATATTTTTCCATTCATGCATTTTATGTGGAGTTGACACAGAGTATTTTAACTTTTTTAGGAAGCAGGATAATATTTTTTATTTAAGCTACTTAGGTGAGTCTTTATAAAGATTTTAAAGGCTGCTAATACAATAACAGTCTGACTTAATTTTTGTAATGAGTTTTTTGTTGCCAGTGAAATGAGGATTTGTTGTGAAAATGATTCACCTGCTATAGAAGGAGAAAATGTGACTCACTGACCGACTGGGAGAGTGAGATGAGGAAGAAATAAGAAAACCTGTACTGGAACACGTTTACATGAGCGAAGCACTTGACATTTCTGCTCTCGTGACCTGATATTTGAAGGTGTCCCTCTACATGGGTCTCAGTGCTTAGTTTCAGAGACAGGCCCAACAATGAGTGGCCAGTCGAGTGTGACACACTCGTGTTTCCGGGGACAGGTGGCAGCGCTGCTTCGTCTTCAAGGCCTTTGTCAGTTTTAGTCTACTGTAATGTCAGCCTCACTTTAGACCGGTCTCACTTGCTCTTTTCGTGGCTGCTGTCTGTTGTGCTGAGCTCTGACTGTCATTACCTACGATAAGCCCTCAAGAATTAAGATCATGCCTGGTTAATTATTAAACCAGCCAGGTCTCTCTACAAACATGGTTCAGCTTTGGTATAGCACAGTTTTTTTTTTTTTTTTTTTTTTTTATAGGGTTTTGTTTCTATTTTTTATGGAAATATTATCCTCATGAAGCTGAGATTAGACTTCAGCAAGGTTTGTGAACACTGTGCTTCAGTGTGAAAGACAGGAATTTTTTTTTTTTGGTTCCACTTAATATTGTCTGTCTGTGTTCCTTGTTCTTGTCCTCAACTGCCATCATCATCATCATCCTCATCATTCTCATGGTCATCATCAGTACAATTCTCAGTATTATCATCAATCACCTGCCAATGGTAGTCTTTGTCTTAATTAGCTGGGTGTTTTGTCATCCATTCATGCATGTCGAATCGTCCTAAATGTGACTATAAATGAATCAGTTTGTCACTGTAGGGGTCTGCTGAGACGAGGTGACATTTTGGGGTCGTGTAGCACACTATGACCTCAAACATTAGCATGTTCCTCTCACAAACATGGTCTCCTACAGAGCTTGTCTATATAGCGTTTGGTTGTCTTTTAATATAACTGTAGTATTTAAAATGTGTTGTTGTTGTTTGCAGCCAAAGGCAAAGTGACATTGATGAGTATAATATATGTTTCAGTGAACATAGAACCACACACTTATTAACACTGACTACTCACCCTTTGTCTGATACTGTGTGTGAACTGATACAGCCTAGACTCTCACAGTTATGTATAGAAGACTCTACGGAGCACAGCATACCAAATGTTGTGGCTTCTTTCCATGCTTTGTTCTTGTGATTATTTATAACTTCCTTACAAAATTGTGAAATAAGGCCAACAACAAACAGGCAACTGTATGACGCAAGTCCCTCTTTTTCAGTTTCCCTACTATTAATGGTGAAGCACATTATTTGGTGTGTTCAGAGTGTGCACATGTGTGCGTGCATCTACCCAGCTGTGTGGTACATCCCTCGGGGTTCAAACACTTGGCACAGCAGACGAGCTGTGTGGAGAATGTGCAGCACAGACCAGCCTTCAGAGGAGAAAGTTTTGGGTTTGCTTCCCAAGTCCTTTCCTATGGGCCATGTTATAATAGCATGTTGACTTGATGAAGGTACCAGTGTAGGCTGTAATTAAGTTGGGAGTTTTCTCCTGGGCCAAGCCAGAGGCCGTCTGCCTGAATGAAGCGATGCAGTTATTGAAGGTGACGCTCCAGAAGTGTATCCGTTTTTGTAGATGCCTTTTATGAGTTATCTGTTTTGTGCTCCCAGTGTTAAAAATAGTCTTCTCGCTCAGCTGATTTTACAGCTATTTTCAAGTGTGTATGAATCTGCAGAGCTTCAGTACACTACAAAGAGCAGCAGCATTACCAGCCGCTGCTGAGTCACTATGTAGAGGCTATTGGTGGTGGCTTGCTTCTGGCAATGGCAATAATGGCGCCCTTTAAAGTCTTGCTCTGTTCAAGACCCACTTTCAAGGACAAATTCAAGACATGCAGACTGCCTTGAGCTTATTGAACAGAATTATTGTGTGTTTTCTGCTTGATTTGGTCTGTTTATACTTGTAAATTCTCTGTGCACGCATTATGATTCATTTTGATTATCTGTAACTCCAGGAACCATAAGATAACATCTCGTTTAATGTAAGTAGGCATCTCATCTCATCTTCCTTCGGTCTGTCCTGTTTATCTACCATCAGCTCTTCACAGTACTGTAGAGCTAACCATGTATAAAATTTCCTTTACTAGAACCATGAAATTTCTGTTTAGGTTTTGAATATTATTCACATGAAAAAAAATTATGAAACACATCAGCATATAAAAGAGGCAAATTTATACATCTACCTAGAACTTTAAAAAGGTCTATTACCATGATTTATTTAAGAATTATTCTATGTCTTTCACTTCAGCTAATGTAGACTTTCTCGAACATGTAAGACTATGAACATGCAGTGTAATCAAGGCAGTATCCAAATTAAATCATGCATGATACACTATGTTATGCAATATGGAGAGAAAGGCCTTTGGCAAGTTGTAAATGCACTGCGTAAAGCCGCATTTGCCATTTGTACATTTTGGCAAGTCTAATATCACCCTTTAAGATTTGAAAGTTATGAGTAAGAGATAAGAGGAGCTGCTTCCTAATGACCTGGATGTTGCACCATCCGTCACTCAAAGGTCACATACCTTAAAAAAGGATAGGTGATGTTCTTTGCTGAGTGTGATGGTGAAAAAAAGCCCAGGTCATCGAGATGCTGAGCTAGAACAACCACTCATTCATTTTGGAACATATGGTCAGTGCTTGCACATCAGCATATTGCTTTAGTTCAAAAGTGAAAGTGAGAAAAAATCGTCATTGTCAGCTTTTCTTATGATTCTCCAGTGCAGACCAGAATGGTCTTTTTATAATAGCATTTTATTAGCCTGTGAATGTTTCCATACTTATTGGAATTTTCTTTGTGATTAATAGATCCATTTTGTTGCCACTTAAGCAAATTGGACATTAGTTAGTTTAGTGGTCAGGTCTTCAAAATGCACAAACAAGCAGAGTGAAGTGGTAAATGTCAGGTGGCTACTTTTTACATACTGCAATATGTAATGTGTTTTCCTGTAAACCATGCTCGTTGTTTCATGGATCTCAAATTCCAATTTGTTGTCAATAGATTCAGCTGTCAATATAGTATTGATTTGATCTAAATATAAGCCAAGGTTGCATATAACATCCGAAAAACCAGCACAGCTTTCTCCTACAGATTCAACAAAGTGTCCAACTTTACTATACAGTCTATTTATCATTCTGTAACCTTTGCCCCAGAGGTGATCAGGGTTAGAGTGAAACATTTCATGATGAATTGTAATCCTATAAAATGTCCTTGTGAGCTTGAGTTTTTGTTATTTCCTCACATATCAGTGTTCATTTTGGCCCAGTCCATTTAGGGAGGGAGCCTGACAGTTTTTGGCTGCTCTGGCCACGGACCAGTACTACATCCCCAAATGTCTGTGACTGAGTGAGTGGGTGAGTGAGTGATAGAGTTGAGTTTGTGATGACGTTAGACCAATGCTCGACTGAATGTTGGACTTTGGCATGAACATTTTCTATTACATCATCAGGGGGCGTTTACAGTGAATCCACAACAGTTTTCATTTTCAGACACCTTTAGTGACTTTTTTTCAAAAAAGCACATAGCAACAAATCTAGTGACTTTTTGGACAAACCTTGTCTACTTCATGTAGAAGAGAGTTGCTAGTATTGCCCTGAGAGCGCGACCCTCCACAGGCACACCTCTCTATGATTCTAATTTTCTCTCTGAGTGATCATTTTACAAGTAAATATAACTGAAATCACCACCATTGTCTTTGATTTCTGTGTATGGTGATATGTCAGATGACGTCAAGGTTATAAAATATGGATTTTAGCTGCAGCAGAGCACCAACTTGGAAATGGCTTGGAAGTGACTGCTGTTTAACATGTAGTCTTAATTGGCTGCGTTTTAGTCATTATTTCAAACTTGTTCCATTGTTTGACAACAGAATTAGAAAAAATATGTAAATGAGAACAGCTTTTTTGGGAATTTGACTTTTAAGCAGGTTTTAGCTACTTTCCATTGAAAGCAGTTGTTTACAGTGGTTCAACATCACTTCTCAACTATGTCCCCAGTTTCGCACATGGATCATACACAGCTATATGTTAGGTTTTGAACTAGTCTTGTTTCACTAAAGTCATCCCACTAATCTGATGCCATTGTTGTTCATGCCAAGTTATACAATGAAGCTTAGAGTGCCCGCCTGTCTACATGCAGTCATGTTTGCTCTCATCCTGCCTCTCTGCTGAACAATTTGGTTACATAGTCAAAAGAGTTGAGGTATTGTTATGTGGTCAGTTTTAAATGTTTGATGTTTGCCAGTGCAGAGAATAAAGTACACTGATGAAAGTGCAGTTCACTGAATCTAAGAATCAGATTGACAGGTTATTGTGTATAAAGATATCTAGTCCTTAACTATTTACATCAAGACGTGAAGAAATTTAAACTCACTTTCAGTAGTAATGAATTTTAATCAGTCTAGCTTTCATCCCTGTATATTACTTTGTTTGAAGCTATGAATCCTTAGTTGATTTTGGACTAAACTGAGGTATTGTCGTCCTGCAGATGAGTCTTTGTTGGACTCCACATACCACCCCATGGGATTTTTTGGAGCTGTTCCAAGTTCAACAGGGTCATCACCATCCGGCTTACCAGCCTCACATTACACTGCCTTTGAGAGCCCAGACTCACCTGGTGCCCTGCCAACCATTACTGAACCTAACCATGAAGCTAGGACTGCTGACATCATGCTTTTTCAGTGGGGACATGTTGCCTCTGAAAACTCCAAATCCTTCACACCAAGTGACGTCGTTGCAGAAGAACCACATCCTCTTTCCACTCCATCATTAAGCCCCTCTGAACCTGTACTGGGTTCTAGACAACAATTTGAGGCACCAGCTAAACGCTCCACAGACTGGAAGCTGGCCAAGATAAATTCTGCCAAACAATCTTCCTCTCTTTCTACAACTCCTACAAGAACCCCATTAAACCCCTCTGTTTTTAGAAGGTCAACAACATCTCAGCTTGGTTTTAATTCTGAGCAGAAAGCTCCAGAAGCACCCCTCACAGCTTTTAGCAAGCAGCCGGGTGCTATATCAGAGTATACACCGGCAGTCATGACCTCACAACCTGTTCAGCCACTTGAGCCCCCTAATTTGGCTTACACTGACTCACCAGCAGATGAATCTTATAGTAACATCTTGGATGTGAACCAGTTGAGCCCCAGCAGTGCCCCCTTGCTGGAGAACAAACCAGCACAAAGCATAAACATGCTGCCCAACTCGGACGAGATTCTGGCCCCTGGCTACAATGTGCCTTTCATCGCCCCCCATCCTACATCACCTTCATCTGAACCCACTGAGGTCTCTCCAGAGGACTTCTACCCCACCAACACCATGGAATTGGACTGGGGGTCTGGGGACTACTTGGAGACAATGTCATTCTTAAATTCAGATGGAGATGACTATTCTTTGGTCACTAAGGTGCCCTCTGACTCATATGATACAGAAGACTATACAGAAAGCTATGATACATCTTTCCCTTCCAGAGTGGGCATATCTCCTTTGTCCTTGCATCCTCCTCACCTCTCACCGTCTCCCAGCCTCATGACAGCGTACAGTACCATTGTCCCACTAAAATCTATCCACCCTTCCTCATTTTCCTCCACAGTTCACTATACAATGGAGCCTACTCCCACAGCTAACAGTGATATACCTGACCCATCGGACATAGATTGGGGTGATACTTTCACAATCCAACCAACAGATGTCCTCTTACCTGATATGAACAGCTTGGAGTATTACACCATTCAGTTGACCAAGGAGAACAACAGTTCAGACACTGGAGCTGAACAGAGAGGGAACATTACTGTGGTGTCTATCAGCACTACAGTCATCACACCCACCAGTAGCTTCTCTAATGATACCAAATTGACTGAGGAAGAGTCCTTGAGTGATTTGTCAGGGTTTGAACCTCATGAGGACTCAACCACAGTAGTCACAACAGAAAAGAATCCTCAGCTGGTCAATGTCTCTGAACCGTTTCTAGATCCTTCAATAGTCCCAAGCCACTTCTTTGATCCCTCTTCTTCCATCTGGGGTGGTAAAGTATCCACCACAGATTGGTCTGCACCTACTTTAACTGTTGGCCTGGATAGCACTGCATTAACAGAAGATCTACTACCCCATGCCACACCCGCGCTGCCAGTTGATGTAATGTCTTCCTCGTCAATGACGGATGTCCATTGGTTTGTTACAGAGACAGTCTTACACAGTACCATACACACCACTCCTGTCTTAACTGCAACCACAGCCTTCTCTCCTGTTCCAGTTGAACCTGTTGCCAACACAACTTCTGGTGCAACAGAATTAACTCCCCAAAACTTGACCTTCACAACTGAACAAACTCTTAATATTACTTTAGTTTCAAATGAACCCACATCGAATGTCACTTTGGGTCTCCCAGACGTTTTGGGTGATGAGGGGGTAACTGAAAATGGAGTTGACAACCCAGCCACAATGAGCTTGATCCCAACTAGCAGAGAAGCTATTACAGTCTCTGCCGTGCCCTCAACTACAACTGCCACCACTACTACTCATCAAGTCACAACAAGAATAACTGCCACCACTGAAGCCTCAACTAGTGTCAACATCATCTCTACCACCAGCGGAAAGACCACAACTGTAGCACCAACATCAAGACCGTACCTCTGCAACCTTGACAGGCCTACTTATTTAGTAAAAATTGGTAAGTTTGACATTTCATTTTGCACAACACAACTCTTAGTAGTTCACGTGTATGAAATATGAAATTAATGAAAATTGTGTATGTATGAAAAATGATGTATCAAAATTGTGACTTAAAACTGTTGTTTGAAATTGAAATATACAAATATGAGAACTTTGTCATAATGAAGTAAGACTATAACCATGACCTTATCCTTTCCTCTGAAGGTTTTCCCTCTGGGGCCACTGTTGGATATGCCAAGTCTCAAATCAAAGACATACTGAAAGTAGAATTCAACAAGTCAGTGGAGCTGCAGGTACATTTATTTCTGTGGCCGAGTAAAGGTAGTTAGAAAATCTACAATGTCAATGTAATACACTTGACCTAAGAGACCCTGTTAAAATATAGAGTGATTCTGAAGTGATTGGGCTGTCATGTAATTGGCCCTTACTTACAGTAAGTGTGTGTGTTGGTTTTTGTGTGTGTATATACTGTATTTATGTGACTGTGTATATACATCTACAGTGGTGCAGATGAATCATGAAGGCCAGACCACTTCCTGAGTTTTTTTTTTATCTGTGGTTCTGTAATAAACAAACCACAAGAGTAGATCCACAAGAGCCACTGTGACCTTTCAAAAGCATCAGCTGCTTATTTAACACAAGCCACTAAATGACCACTGAGTGATTTGTCTATGTCATATGTTCCTGCTTTGTCTGGGAAGGTTGTGGACCCCCCACCAAACTTTGTGTTTCGGGTGGTGTCTGGCCCAGTTGTGTACACAGCCATATCTGTCATCAACACTCTGAGAAGGTCTGGGCGCCGGTTCCTGTCTGTGTCTCCCAACTGGACAACACCCAACAATAAATATCAAGTCCACACAGGTAAATGACCTTTCACAATCTGTCTTTCATGTTTGCCAGAAGCACTGCACTGTCGGCATTTCAAATTTTGAGGTAACTTTATAAGACTCTCCATGTTTTCACTCTGTGCAGTGCTCCAGTTTGTCCCCAGCCACATCGATGTGAGGTATTGCAACTTCAGTGAGAGCATTGAGAAAGGTTTGACCAAGGCCTTTGCAGAAGTGCGTCGTCGCTCAAAGGAGTCAACCAACTTCACGGTGCATGTGAGTGGGACCAGAGAGCAGGGACATTTTTCTTTTTTTATCATACAAATAAAGATGCTATTTGTGCAAGCAAGCTGAAGAACCATTATTGACTTCTCTGACCTTGTTTCCAATTATTTCACCACTGGATGAACCTAACCCTGCTGCAGCATAGGTTGACTTTAATTGTGATATAACTTTGAAAACAGGAGCTCTTCTGTGTAATTCCAATTGGTGAGGATTTTAGATTTCAGTAAATGAATGGTGACAGAAATGGTTGCCTGGGGGATCAGAGAAAGCTAGTTTATTAAAATCATTACTTGTTGGAAGACCTAATTACTAGTGTGGTTCCCTATATATCCAGCCATCCATTTCCATAATTTATCAGGTCTGGGTGGTAATATTGACATCGTAAGCATAGTAGCCAAGACATCTCCCTCCCCATCCATTTTTTACAGTTCTGACTGTTGGATCCCATCCTGATAAGACGCACTCAACTGGGTCCTTTCAACATAAAAGAGAGGCTATTCTTCTCCAAGCTTCTTTTGAATGTTTGAGCACAGACACACAGCAAAGGAAGCTAATTTTGGCCAGCTGTATCCACAATATCATCTCTTTCGCTCACCATGCAGAGGGTTATGAGCATAGCTGAGGGTTCAGGCACCTTCAAGTTTAGCTATTTCCTTACTATGACTCTCACCGTGGACAATCCTCCCATCCGCCTCACTCTCCATCTTCCTATCACTCATGAACAAAAACCCCAGGATACTTCACTTGGCTACTTGCTCTTGAGGGAGTTCATGCTCCAGTTGTAGAGTATTAAAGAATCTTACTGTTTGTTAATAAAGAACTTATTTGGCTTTGTGGTTAGCTGGCTTCAGTAAAGGTTTGTGTAATCCTATTACACTGATGCCTGTATTAAAGTTGGAATAAATGTAAGGATTAAATCAAGGATTTGTTGCAGCGTGGAAATGTTTTATGAACAACTTGCAAACTGTGCCCTGGGCCACACTGCCCAATTTTGTGTTCTGCTTTCCAATCACTGAAGCCAACCATTTTCAGATTGCAAACTTCATTGCAACTGCTTAGGAGACAAACAAGCTTTCCCAGAAACTACATCAACAGCAGAATGGAAAGTGTTTTTGAACATTTTGTTGTATAATCATCTGTCTGGTGGATAGTATATCTCTGTCTAATTGTGTTTCAGATTGTAAACATCACCATGGCTGCTCCAAAATATCAGGAACAACGGCTGGTGAGGCAGCCAGTGGACATCACCTTCACTGTGCGTGGTTCTAGGGGTTATCTGATGGGGTCAGAGGTCAGCACCACTTTGATGAGGCTCACCATGGTGGAATTCAGCTATTACATGGGCTTTCCTGTACTGCAGATTGCTGAGCGTGAGTACCATACGATCGTCTCACTATAATTGGGCCATTTCCATGTTACGTTACCCTACTTACACATCTCCTTTTCCCAACAGCTTTCCATTATCCAGAGTTGAACACCAGCCAGTTGCTTCGCTCCTCCTGGGTTAGAACAGGTACGGTGGATTTTAGTTTTCACTCTAGCATGCTGAAATGCTGTTACAACTACTTACAGCAATTATGGGATTGTCTTTACACTGTATCTTATTTCTGTTGTCTGTGTACTTAGTGCTCCTGGGTGTGCTTGACCAGAAAGTGGGTGAGAGAACCTTCCAAGCCAACATGGAGCGTCGGGTGGCCATGTTACTGGGCGAGGCCATGGGATTAGTCAGACGTTTTAAGAGAGCCACCACCATAGGCAACAGCAGCGTGCAGGTACAAACTCTGTCTCTCTCTGTCTTTATTTAAGGTTTTAAGACTCAGTACTAGAACTTGATTGATTTTGTAAAGAGTGTTTTTTCAAGACTAATTTGCAATGCATTTCTCTGGAAACAGTATACAATAGATTTATTTGTTGAATTTCTTGTTCATTACATAACAATACTTATAAAACTCTTTAACAGGAGGTTTTTTAATGGATTACTGACTAAATCTTGAAAAAGCTTCCGTCCTTGTACCATTTATATCATTATTCCCTGATGCAAGCTCTTTCTAACTACCTACCCTGAGTACTGAGGGCTCATTATGTGAGTGTTTGTAACCACTGAAAGCCTTGCTGCTTTACTAATCAGGCTCTAGCTTTTGTGGGTTCGCTCCGCACCTGCTCAGCTCATCTCTAAGGGGACAGGATAGGGGTCTGTCACCATGGTAACAGCATCCCATTCAGCCCAGGGGCTAGCCAACGACCACAGCCTCATGCTTGCTTGTTCTTTTTCCTCTTCCTCATTTCTCCTAACCCTGTTACTTGATGGATCCTGTGAGCCACAGAGCTGCTAAGAGCAGATCAATTATTAATTCTTTCTCTTTCTCTGTCTGTACCCTGCAGTTGGGATGATTAAGAGTGTGTGTGCCTCTTGTTGAGAGGGCAGGCATTATGGAGGGAGAGATACAGAGACAGGGGTAGGTAAAAGATTCAAAAATCAGAGGAACGGGAAGAGCAAAACACTTGGATAAAAGAGCCTTGTTACAAGAGACGAGAGATGCATAACTGATCCAAGCTCATGAAGTCTGAGTGCATATGGTGGTCTTTAAACAAGGGGGCTGTCAGGGTGATAAATATCATCCTTGGCTGAGTAGCAGCCTCACTGTTTCTGACCTTTCTGCCTCCTGCGTTGTTGTCTCCATAAAACCCACAGAGCAATTTAGGAAAAGGGAGGACCATGCAGTTGTGGTGAACCTTTAGTGTCTGTCTCTATGCTAAGATTAGATCTTTAATTTTAGGCTCTGACATTTTTCTGCATTTCAAAATGATATTTTTCACATTCACAAATATGAATTTGTATTATACATAGAAGCTGTATGATGTGCATGTGTTCCTTCCAGCTTTGATGGGATACTGTCATTAAGGAAGTCTAGTTTGGATGGTTCTTTTTTTCTTTTACATTTCAAAGACACTCATCTTTGAGTGTCTGTTGGATATAATGAGAGTGAGGTGACTGAACTTCAGAGGAATCCTTTGTATCACTCTCACACACAGACACACAAACACAGACACATATGTGTCTCAAACAGATGCCCTAGACTGTCATAACAGAGTCAGTGTGGTGTTGTCACCTATGAGAATACCTCATGAGTCTGCCTGGACAGATAAAAGAGGAGGTTGAATTGGGGTCGCACAATACACACATTCACACTGCCATCTTTCCACTCTAATAACCGTGCATGGACTGGATTAGACTGTGGATGAGGGAGCCTGCCCAGCCGTTTTTCTGTGTCAGCCCAGGCATGACCTGCGCTTTACTCTTTCCAGTAATGCAGACAGCAGACTGCACTGTGCCTCAGGGCATGCAGAGGGAGACACACACACACACACACACACACACACACACACACACACACACACACACACACACACACACACACACATATTAGGCAGCATGGAGAAATATTTAAACAATGAATACTCTAATGGGAATACAGAACGTGAGATGATATATCATGAGTGGGCTGTTTCTAAAAACACTTGCAGAAGTTACAAGTAAACCTACACCGGTGTCATATTGTGTTTAAAGAGGTGTACAACACATACAAATACATACAATACAACTGAAATATTTGGCATGTTATTTCTGTGCCTGATGACATTAAGAGGAATGTAAATGTGAACAGCTATTTTAAGAAAAAGCGATAGCTCAGAAAGAGAACATGTCGTTTCTCTGGGATGCTTTATCAGGGGCTTGTATAATAAGTCTCAATCCAGCAAAGAAACTAAGGCAGCCAACTAGTGCCTTAGTGCTTTAATTTTAGTTTCGGCAGTCACAAAAACTGAAAAAAATGATTAGTATTACAGGATTCCATAGAAAATGAGGTACCATGGTCACCATTAAAAAGTCATCCATACTATTGGAATTGTGACACTTTGCTCATTAGGACCTTCATTAGTCAACCCGTTCTTAATGTAGAGAGTGTAGTGCCTCATCTCCCATGGATCCTATGTTTATTTTTGGAAGCGCTTCTTCTCCACTTGCCTGAGCATTGTCTATTAGAAACAAATGTAGCAGGGTGAAAGAACACTTACAGGTGACAACAAATGGGAACATCAAAATTAAAACACGTTGCACAACTCATTTTAATTTTGATGGACTTGAGTTGAAGCTCAGACTAGTCTGCACCTTGCTGTGTTTGTGTTCTCAATGTTAGAAACAAATAGGAAGAAAGAAAGAAAGAAAGAAAGAAAGAAAAGAGGAAAACATGGGCTCATGGTGACAGAAAACCTTTTATAAGATGATTAGTAAACATCACAGCTGTGAGGTTTGCAAGTGTGGGTCCTTGAGCAACGCAAAGAAGGAGTAAGGTCTATTGAGTGTTTTTCCAACATCTGGACATGTTTATGTTTGGAAGAGGACATAAGATGCCATGATATCTGCCAACAGTTTAAAAGAGAGTTGTTGACAGCACAGGCAGTCATTTCATAGTACTCATTAGGTCTGTTGATTGCTCTGTGTAACTGAATAACAACCAAGGAATAGGTCCTGGAATCCTTTCCACGTACAAGACAATGTGTTCTGTGTAACAAGAAATGTTTCCTTAATATTCCACCATACTAAAGCCCCCAAACACATGGCTAAACAAACTGAAGAGTTCTGTTTAAGTCTATGGATGCAGTCCCAAATCTCCCATGGCCTTGCCAAAGATTCAAACTTCCTGAAACGGTTTTGTGTCTTAAAGCGATACTCATTCTCCAATAGCTCAGTACAATGAATGCAGGACTTGGATAATAGAATACAGTGATGGATTTAAGTTGCTCTGATGATATAAACCTGTTATTTTATACATTTTCATGTGTTTATTGACATCTCTCTGACTCTCACTTAATTAAAAAGAAATTAAAAAATCAAACCATTTATATGTGCACTTACTCATGTACCACATTATTTCATACTGATACTTGGACAAGTGACAAATTGTACCATCCTTCCTTGTTTCAACTCCAAGGTTGTACGTGCAAGCCGGCTGGCGGGTGCGGACCACCCCTTGGAGATAGTGTATTTTGTGGAGGGTCCCAGTGGTCAGAGGGTGCCTGCAGTCCAAACAGCCAACCTACTCAACAGCCTGGACGTTCAAAGAGCTGCCATCGTCTTGGGATATCGTGTCCAGGGTATTTTAGCACAGCGTGAGTACCATTCAAGGGCTTCTAAGTGATGTAGTGATGGAGAAGATGGTCCTCAAACAAACTAAATTAGAGCTTCCATGTCTGTGAGCATCCACATTGCCAAAGTGTCTGAGGGCAAAACACTGAGTCACTGCCATTTCTTGAGTGCTGGTAGAGTTGCAATGCAGGTTATGAATATTAGTAATAATGGACTTCCCTATTTAGTGTGAAGCCGAGCTAAATATGTGTTGAAAACAGAGGGAAAGAAAGAGAAATGATGCAATATATAAAATTGTTCACAAGCTTCACATAAAAAAACTAGGATAAGGCTAACTGCCGGCACAATGTGTTCCTTTGTATGTTTATAGTAACATTTGAGCTAATTACCTCCCCTTGTACACACTACACAACAAGCCTGTCTTCCTCATTAAGAATCTAAACAAGGGATGACGGCCTAATGAGAGCACCTCAAGGGAGTTGTGTTTCTGTGCTGACTGTGTTCTCTTACGGTACTTTCCCAGGGGATGAAATGAGTGTTAATTAAAACTAATGAAGGTCTGCATTGAAGATTAGAGCAGTTAGACAAGAGTCAGCACTCCAACAATACTGCATGTTTAGCTTAGCACCCCCCCTAAACTGTTTGTGAATAGGCTTAAAGGGAATAAAGGGGTATGTTTGAAATGTTTATACCACATACACAGATGAAAGGACTCTTGTAACATAATATATGTGCCATATTTGTATGTCAAGGTCAACTTCAAACTAAAAACGTCCATGTCCCTCTGTCTAACTGTTTGTTTAAAGCTGTAGAGAAAGTGACGGCTTCACCCTCTGATGCTGAGAATACCAACATGTGGATCGTCATCGGGGTGGTGATTCCCCTCCTCGTCGTCATCATCATCATTTCAATCCTGTACTGGAAACTGTGTCGGACAGACAAGCTGGAGTTCCAGCCAGACGCCATGACCTCCATCCAGCAGAGACAGAAGGTAGAGTCCTATCAGTGTTGTACAGTGTCTGACCAAGGCTTCGTTGTATCAGAGTTTCATATTTTAATATGCCATGTTGTGTCTTGTACAGCCAAACTAGTTTGCCAAACATTACCGAGATCTGCGTAGAAAGGTTCAGCTGATCTGGGAAGCCAGAAAGCAGAGACCACTTTTAAATTCAAATGAACTGCTAATTAACGGGGTGTATCTGTCATTGCCATCAATGTGCTGTAGGACTGCACAGAATCTGAACTTCTTCATCATTTCTTCTTTTAGATTAGATTAGTAAAACTTTAATGATTCCAGTGGAGAGACTTATTAAAGGACATGTTCAACTGGATTAGAAGTCATGATGCTGAGATGGGCTTCGTCTGCCCTTTTATTTTATTTAAAACCTTTTTGAGGTTTTCTTATACTTTCTGCATCAGTTCACTCTGAGAGACACAGGGTCAAGTTTACTATAGAGTCAAAGAACAAGCAAGGGTTATGTGATGCTGAATTATTAATCATTCTGGTGTTTAGATTTACTAGAGTAGTACACACCTCCCATATAGTCCAGTGTGTAGTACAACTAATTAATTGTGGTACTTAATTAATTGTGATAGCAATTCTACTGCCCAAAGAAATCCCAGAGCTTTAAAAGTCCAAGCTCTGGGCTTGGGCAAAATGCTATCATACAGTGTTTTGTCTTTTATGCTTTTTGTTTTGGTGAGAAGGATGGGCAGAAACCGTTGTTCCAGTGAGTTTAATCATGTGTGATACAATTTAAAAGTGGCTTTTATTTTGGATAGTTTCATTACTGTGAAGAACGCATGCAGGAATCTCCGCTGTGCTGCACTGACCAACAACAGTACCAGAGAGCTTTGTACTCTCTGTGGTGCAGCAGCTACCAGGGACTCTTTCATCATTAACTCCAATGTTGCTGACACAAAAATACCATTCTAATCTATTCCTAAAAATAATTTTGTTTGCATGCTGAATTACAACCAGTCTGTTTTCAGGGGTCCATGTATGTGGATTTTTCTTTTCTTTCTGCCTCTGTCTTTCATTCCACATGCATTTCTTTGGTTGAGCTGCGCTGTGAACTGAAGCCTTCGCATTGGGTTAATGCAATGAATCTAAAGTGCAGAATCAATTACTCTGCCCTCTCTGCCTAACACAATCATCTGTCACTTAACACCACTCCTCTTCTCCCAGCCTACTACGTCATTCAGAGAGTCAAGGACCTCCCTTCGCCAGAAACTCCCTCCAATTAAAAAGGATATAGATTTTAGTGAGGAAGAGGAGTATGAAGAAGAAGAGGAGGAGGAGGAGGAAGAAGAGAAGGAGGTTGAAAAGGGGAAGGTACAGAGCAGTGTCTGGTGGTTTGTAAAAGATGTAGTGGAGACCTAGTTTGTGTGTATATTTGCTGTGAATGCTGGCTGTTCTCTGGTAATTATTCTAATCTTACGCAGTTAATTACATAAAGAACGCAGTAGTCAATATTTAATAGTCCAGAGTTTGAGTTTTCGGCATGTGTCAGGTAAAGAGACGACAACATCATCACTCGAAGTATTTACACTATCCACCATTGCTTCTGCTTAGAGACCAGTAGCTCTTCCCAAGAGCAAAAAGAGTATGAGCAGTGAGGAGGAGGAGGAGGAGGAAGAAGAAGAGGAGGAGGAGGAGGAAGAAGAAGAAGAGGAGGAGGAGGAGGAAGATGAGGAGGAGGAGGAAGAAGATGAGGACAAAGATGAGGAAAAGGAGAAAATTAAAAAGAAAGAGATGAAACCAGAAGTGCACAGAAGACAAGAGAGCAAAGCAATGCAGAAGAAAACAGAGGGAATGAAGAAAGAAGAGAGAATGAAAATGTTGTCTAAAGGGAGGAGAGCCAAGGAGGAGGTATACTGTGTAGTAGCTATAGAGACTAGTGGGTGTTTGCATTAGTGGACATTAGGGTCCTTCTTTCCCCAGTTTAAATGACCAGACACAATAAGTCCAGTATTATACATATGGCAGATTTCACTATGGACTTAGTATTGGTGTGTTTGTCTTAAGATGTGGTGAAGTAGATTTATAGATGTCATTTTGGGATGTATCAACTGTTTGTTGTGAGTGTTTCCCCAATTTACCCTTAGACCACACTAGTAATTACTGTCTATAATGTGTGGGAGATATCACGAGCTGTCTGTTTGCTTTCATTCAGCCTCAGTGTTGATTATACTGAAACGGCTTTTACTATTTCAGCTGCAGCTTTTTGAATGCCTTCTTTTTCACTGACTGGCCTTGTTTATATGCTGCGGAGAGCAGCACACACAAACATGTACACATACTCTCTCTCAGGATTAGCAGTTTCATACTGGCAAGCATCACGCTGGATTAGCAGGTTTATACCAACAAGCCTCTTTAAGCCACACATTTTGCTTCAATAAACTCAGCGAGTGTACATATAATTCAGAGAATTAACAGGAACATGTCATGTCACTCTTCTCTTCTTGTGTAGCCGCATTTCAGTGTCATAGGACAAGAGTTTCACAAACTGCAAGTTTACTGAGATCAAATACTGAGATCTGACATCGTCTGTTTACTCTTTCGCTGTTGGAAAGTCTCGAGGGCTTTACACTCAAATAGTCTCTCTGCTTCAGTCTCCAGCCTCCATCCTCCACCACCTCAAAGGAGAGCATGCAGCTCAATGTTTCCCCACAACTCTCATCCCTGTCCCTGCGTCTCACAGTCTTTCCCTTTATTCATTAATGACTGTCTGTCTGAGTCTCCCTCTTGTACACCGATTCAGCAGTTATTCAGCCTAATTATGAACTCCAAACTTGTCTTTCCATCTGTCTGGCTGTCTCTCACCACTCTTGGTCTTGAGAGAAATTTCAATGCAACATTGTCACTGCTGTGGTTTAAACTGCAGACTCATGTCATCATGCAAAATATGTCAGTATGATTGCACTTGATGATGAACACCACATTACTGAATATTTCTTTAGTAAATATTTATAGTATTTTCAAACTTTCCTCACTCTCTCCCTTACCTCTCTCTGTCATATGACTTTCCACCTGTCTTTCCATTCCCTATTTCCTAAAACTGTGTATTCCTCCTCTCTTTCCTTTTCACCTCCTCAGTTGCAGGCTCCCAGTGTGAAAGGCTTCGACTTTGCCAAGCTGCACCTTGGCCAGCAGAGTAAGGATGATGTCATGGTGATTCAGGAGCCTGTCCCGCCAGGGCCTGGCCCCGGGCCCCTCCCCGTGTCCATTAAAGATGGCCTCAGTCCATCTGAGAATGGGGAGATCCCCACACCCATATCCAAAAACTCAGCCTCGTCCACCAAAGCGTCCCGCAGCGGCCGGAGGCGAGGAAGGTCAGTACTGCTGATTGTGCAGGGCAGGAGGAGAAAATTAGTATGAAAACTTGTCGACAGTAGGTCCAAATAAATATAGTAAATGGAAATATTAAATTCCATCAGGTTGTGTCTATATCGGTCATGCTGTTATAGTGTATGTAACAAAAAAAAAGTACCAAAAGGAGGCCCTGAATTATCATAAGCAGCCTATGTTTGTGCCGTGTTTTACTCGCTTATGTTATGGTCAACAGATCATTTATTATTGTCCTCTTTTCTTTTTTTTTATCCACCAATTTTCACAGACAGAAATGTGTTTTGGTTTTATTCCTCTTCTCTTTACAGACTTTAAGATATTTATTTAGATATTGAGCAGAGCTTGTGTTTTTCACCCCATCACTCTGATTTTCCACTTACCTCGGTTGGGACAGTCACTCAACCAGACTAAAATCTTTTGACAGATCCTCTGATCAATTATTTATGCATTTGACAGTGAGGGATCTTCATTTGCTCTTGCAGACTGTCTATATAGCTTACAGTATATAAAGTTAGACTGTATATTTATTTATTTCATTGTTTGCAGGGTTTATTTTAACTTTCTTTTAACCGTAGCACTGTTGTAAATAGTTTCAACAATTCGATTGTATAATAGCTGGGTTTTGCTTGAATATGTCCGTCATTACTAATACCTCCTAACCAACTGCTATGATTAATAGACTATATATGACTACATATGACTCCAACACAGTTATTTGCTGTTTCCTTCACTTTATAATCAGCCAGGACAAATTAATTGTCACTTTAATCATTCTCTTAGTGAAAATACTTTTCTATTTAGCTTTACGAGCTTCATATCACATTATCATTTCTTAGAAGACTCCCCCCAGCTTTTACCTTTCTGGAAAAGCACTGTTTTTGATTATGCATGGCATTTCAGCATGTTAGTATGTTCTTGGGCTTCTATTATTTATGTAAGTGTGTGTGTGTGTGTGTGTGTTTTTCTGATAGGATCTCGCCGTCAGACGGTGACTCTGTGGTAAGTGACCGTTCCAGTGAGCGGGAATCCACCGAGGAGAACCTGAGAGCCCACGCCACGCCCAGTGACAGCAAGCAGACCCGTAAGCTTCCCATCAATGTTTTAAATGGCAAGTGGCCTTGGCAACACTCACATCACTCCTCCAAACACAGAGAGCAAATACGAGGTGGGAGGGGGAGGGGGAGGTGGAAACTGAAGGGATTGGGTAGATAGAAAGAGATAAAGAGAGAGCAACTCCACTTGGCACGATTTGATTGACAAGAGGGTCAGACTGAGAGCAAAAGAGACTGTGAAGTGATGAACAAAGACGAAACAGAGAAATACTGAGGAAAAGTGCAGCGTCACCCCCAAGCAGTGACACAAAGATTACAGAGGGAAACGGTGAGAGTAAAAGAAACACCTGGTAGGAACTCTAGTCAATGGTCGAAAGAAGTCCAAAGAGAGAGAGAGAGAGGAGTGAGCCGGGAATAGGAGGAGAAAAAAATAGCTGAAGTTACTCTATCTGACAGCTTGTTGATAGATTCAAGCCTGCAGTGCCACTCAGAGACTACATGCTGGAGCCAGACGCAGTCAGGCACACAGACTTCAGCCTGACGCACCCACAGAGGAATGGTCTCTGTTTTGTTAATGATAAATCTCAGCCTGAGAGATTTATACACTCTGCCACAATGTTTATAAGTAGATTGTACATGAGACATACTCAGTATTATGTAATGAACCATCTTTCTTTTTGTTCCTTCAGCCTTTTGTTTTGATCAGTGCGTTTTCTGCTCATCAGAAGCAGCTCCTTTCTTTCAGACCAGAAGAGAAGCTTTTATCAGCTGTGGAAATGTATCTACCTAAATGACTCTTGCCTTTCCCTCCCTCTCTCTCTGTGCTTCTCTCATTTACTTTCTTTTCATTCCTAAAAATTAAAATGGCAGTCATGGTGGCCAGTCTTCAATTCTCTTGGCTTTTTTATTTTTATTATTAACTTACAGTTAATAAGGTGCTTGTATTTGACTTCCTTCATCTTAATAAAACTCACTTTCCTTTCTATTGTGGTTTGCAGGCAAGAATAGAATTGGTAAGAGTTTGTTCGCTCTCCCTCTGTGTCTCTGTAGACCTCAGGCTTGACCCCCAGCAGCTGTGTCTGTGTGTTGTCTGTCTGTTTCTGTGGTAGCTTTGTGTTCAGCTTGCTCTCACCATCCATCACTGTCTTCTGAGGTGTCTCTCACAGTGTAGAAACAAGCAACTTCACAAACAAAGGCAAAGCCGTTGTTTGACAGGAAGTTGGGAATAGAAATCCTTGTCAATTTCATGTTAACACCGGAAACATTTACTCCACATTTTATAGTCATGCTAATCAAATAAAAGGTAAATGTTCCATGGAGATCTTTGCGCTGTTGTCGTCTGTGCTCTGTTACCTAATTTAACTTATTAGTATTTAGACTTCCAATAACTGCACTGTGCTGACTGTGTTATGACTGAGTTATTCCCACTTGTTTGCCTCCTTCCTCAGGTCCTCCACCTATGAATGGTACGAACGAGCATCTGTCATCGGCCTCCATCTTTGAACATGTCGATCGGATGTCTCGT
The DNA here is from genome assembly GCF_002260705.1 of Seriola dumerili. Lineage (NCBI taxonomy): Eukaryota > Metazoa > Chordata > Actinopteri > Carangiformes > Carangidae > Seriola > Seriola dumerili. The sequence continues at coordinate 8,889,855 of NW_019174474.1, forward strand.
GCCACGGACGCAAGCAGGAGACTCCCCAACAAAGTCCAGCTTATCGCCATGCAGCCCATGCCGGTCCCACCGCTGCACAGCCCACCCATCAATGGCAAACTGTCAGACACCAACCAAATTAACAAAGAGGTTTGCTCTTTTGACTTTCTTGGAAAGCAAAAACTGTTCTCTTTTTTAGCAAATAAATTATTCCAAAAGTATAAACTATTTGGTTCTGTTTGGTTTGGCTTTTGTCGTGAGATATTGACAGACGATTCACGATTCTCTAAAACACATGCACTTCTGTTTCTCAAGAGCGCAAAAAACTGTATCTGGACTGGTGGCACTGTTATCTGCTGTCAAATTTTCTTCTTTTTCACATGAGAAAATTACAACAATTAATTTTTTTTACTTTTATAAATGGACTAAAGAAGACTTGATAGGAGCAGATCACAGTGTTGCAAGTTCTTTGGAGGATATAGTTCCCTAATTTACTTTTTTAAATAGACATTTACTCTGACGCTGCTGTAGTGCTTGTGATTTGTCACTCGCTGTTTGCAAAGTGTGTACATGTAATATTGTTACCCTACATTTTAAGGCACGTTTTGTAATCAAGTAATTTTCTCCTCAGATCCAGGTAGCATTGAGGCACAAGTCAGAAATTGAGCACCATCGTAACAAGATACGTCTGAGAGCTAAGAGGAAAGGCCACTACGACTTCCCTGCCATGGATGACGTGACCAGTGGCCTTGGAGACGTGAAGGACCAGGATCGCATCTATCAGAAAGCACAGATACAAATAGATAAGATCCTGGATCCAGATGCTCAGATGCCCTCCATCTTCATGGAATCGAAAAAGAGGTTAGGGTTCATGTTCTGGGTCAATGCTCTTGTTTGGTACTGTGGTGGAAAAATTGTTGTTGAAAAGAAAGTGTGTGTGTGTGTAGGGCTGATTTTCTTTTCTTTTTTTTTTTACTCATAAATTAATTAACATTCCTCCATTTATTTCTCAGTGGTCGTGGGAGGCGCTCTCCCAAACAGAGGATGAAGGAGCAGCTGAATGGAGGCATGATGGATGCAGACAAAGACCACCTGATCACTGAAGACAGTGATGCTGCTTACAGAAAGTGTCCTGGGGTCAACAATGTGGCCTACGTAGTGAGTAGTGCAGAAGCATCATGACATCTGTTTAATCGAACATACACTGTGTGTCCTTTCTAACAGCAAGTAAATATGTTTGTATTTATCCCAGTCGGACCCCGACCAAGGCCCAGGATCCCCTCACAGGAGCCCCTCCCCCACTGATGATGTCTTCCTGGGCCCCACTTCCTCTCCTCCAGGTCACGCCCCTCCCCCACCCCCCTACATGCCCCCTCAGCCCTCCATAGAGGAGGCGCGGCAGCAGATGCACTCCCTGCTGGACGATGCCTTTGCCCTCGTGTCGCCCACCTCCCAGGGCAGCACAGCGGGAATCACTCTCCCAGGGGTCAACAGCAACCCCCCTGCCTCCAGCCCTCCAGGCCGGGGCCCCAGACCCTGGGGTCCTTCCTACCAAGGTCTTGGCCCTTTCCCTGGTGTAAGTAGCCATCCCTGGCACTTATATCTAATGGATACTGTTGATAGAGCATTAACCATTCAGTGAGCATCAAGTCATTCTGTTTTCATGTAGCAGTGACCAAAACTCTGTGTTGGAAACAAATGGTTCTCCCTGGCATCTAAGCTTTTGCTAGTTTAAGATCCTGTAAGCTGTATTCTGTCCTGCATCTGTTCATTTCACTAATCTGAGGACAGACCAACAGAAACAGGATCCCTGTTGAAATTTGTAATAGCCCAAACATTAAACAGACACATGTAAAATCTCTTGTATTCACTATCTCCTCCCTTTCTCAGGGTTATTTTCAGTTCATTCGCAGCATGAAACCTATAGCTTCACGTTTAATCGTGTCCTCTTAGCAAACTAATCAGTTAAGTATTCCTCCATCTGTCGCCCCCACAGATAGAGCTGCGACCTTACAACCTCCGTCAGCTATCTACATCTCCTAAGACTTTACAGTAATGTTCCCTGCATATGCTTGATCTGCATTAGCTCTTGTCAGTGTAGGCTGGTTTCACAGAACATACAGACATCGACGTGTTCTGAAGATTTCTTGAACAATAAACTCAGTATTCACAGTTGTATTTTTTTTTACCTTATATTTACACTATAATATTGTGCATGTAGAACACACTGTGTCAAGAGACAAAGTAGAAGTTATCTATAGCATATCCATGGCTTTGAAATTCATATTGAAGGGTAGTGAGTTGAGTTAAAATTAAATAAAGGTTTTCAGTACCCATGGGTATTATATGAGAAGGGAAAAGTTATGAGTTGTTAGAGATGAAAGAGCATTATATTAGTGTTACAGGAAACTGTAAAGATTGTTGCCCATTAAATCACTCAGATTAGCAGTGAGGCCTACGCATGCTGTCAGCATTGTGAGTGTTAAAACAACCATGCATTCCACACTCTCAATGGAAAACTAGAAGCACAGTGCCTCATGGCAATATTGTGTTGTTTTATGGTTCAACTAAACATATTCCTATCTTGTGTATAGCTTAGCTGTCACTATGCTAATTTAACACGTCACATGCATTTTTTTAAATCCATATTTAAATGAATACAGCTGTAAAAATTGTTACTAAAAATGACTGTCCTGACCCTACATTCCAACACCGGCTTTCACCCAGTAACAGCCATAGAGAGAGACTTAACAATGAGCAGTGGAGCCATGAAAAGCCATTTGCTGGTTCTGCTTTTGCTGGTTCAGTGCTTTAATATGCTGTAAAAGGTGAGCTGTAAAAAAAGAATGATATCCAACACAACCATGCTTGCTAAAAACAAACATCGTTTACTACATGAATTGAGCGCCACTGCCAAAATATGCTATAAATACAATAGGCACAGTGCAGCTTTGCTTTCTTAAGAAATATGGACATCCACTGCAAACTCTCTTTGCATTAAATACAATATTTGATTCTTCTACATCCTGATATAGTATGAATATTATTTGTAAGTTGATTATTCCTAAGAACCACAAATGCAGACAATGTCCCCTGTAATCTCAAGGTACCTCTGTTTCGCTTTTTACTAAGTGCTGTGTGTCTTTCTTTGTCTCCCCCAGAGGTTCACTGAGCTGGGCATGTCCCCTCCTTCAGTCCAAGGCCTGACACCAAGGTTAGTAGAGCAGTCTATGAAAATTGAGTATTCATGTATTAATTAATAAATTATATCCTCATTTGACCCCCTTTTCTTAAACCAAAGTGATTTCTTATTGATCGGCGCAGCCTGATTCTTTCCACTTCACCAGTGGTAATATTTTCCTTCAGGTGCATTGAGTGCATTGGGCCTCATGAATAATGAAAGAAGAGTCATTTTTATTTTATTGGTTTAATGGATTAGGTCCAAGCATTGGTCTCTTAACTGGCTCCAAAAAGACCAAGACACCCATGCACACACAGACATTCAAACAACTTATCACAAGTGGAAATTTGAGCCCAGTGGAAAAAATACTGTCAGCAGCTGTCAAACCCTTTGTTTTATGTACTGTGTGGTTGTGAATTGTGAGAACATTTAAGACTAAATCAACTGCATAAGACAAATTTTAAGTTATATGTTGTACCACATAGAAGACACTGTGAAACCAGAGTTACAGACGACCCTGTTGATGGTCATACATGCAAGCACCAACACAAACATATATATGACATACACAGTATGAGCTGTTTCGTTGGTTGGCTTAACCACAAAGTAGTGTTATTGGTCTTTACAGTGAAAACTCCACCTAGACACCTGCCTGTAGAAAATGCTGAGTTGGACACGCACATCCTGTATTTTAAAGGCTCTGTTGGCATGACCTTGTGGAGACAGCAACTAAGAAAAACACTTTATTTTAAATGTTTTCATTAAAAAGCAAGTGAATGAAAATTAATTTCTTTGTGTTTCAGGCAGGGCCTTGGCTCCAGCTACCTGCCACCAGGAGAAACAGCAGGGCACAGTGAGCAGCTCCAGCCAGACAGCCTGTACTCCAGTAGGGGCCTATACGCTGATGAGCTCCCCTCATCTGCCAGACCGCGACCAGTGGGGGGGACTACAGGTACAAGAGGAAATTGCATACACAAGCTCATGCAAACACCCTCAAACTGCTAATACTGCAAATGAAGCCCATCATGTGCACATCTTCATCCCAGTTTCTTACAGCCTCATTTAAGTATACAACATTTTCAAAAGAAAAGATTACAAAATGCACATCTCAAGCATTAATACTTGAAGGTTGAAACCTAATTTATTGTCTTTATACAGAGGGTTTGTCTGTGGACATTATTTGCGATCTCCTCTGGATGTGGGCCACAGCGCTGTTTCTTACAGACACACACCTTCACCCCATAAACCCATCACACTCAGAGAGCCTTGTCTTTGTCTTAAATTATTAAAGGAGCTGGCGTGATGCTGCTGCAATCATGTGACTTAGACTAATAGAAATGGATTCTGGCATTTCCCATACGGAGTGCAGCTCAGCGCTGACAGACTGCTTTTCAGACTGTAATGATTGCATCAAAGTAGGATTGCAGCAAAAGGGGCAGCTGAGGATTGAGTGTTAGGAACAGTAGCTCTGATGTGGTGTGATGTGTGTGTGCGTGTGTCTCTGTCTGTGTGTGTAGGCGCCCAGCTCCATCATCTGACACAGGTGGGATTGTCCAGCCGGATGAATGGTTACCCAGCAGGGGTCAGGGCTCCTCCAGGCCAGAACGGAGGCATCGGCTGGAACCACTACCATGATGACAACTTCTCCAGGGTCGAGCCTGAAAAAGATGCAGTGAGTGAATCATAGATTTATTCATTTCAGATTCATTAAACCTGAAATGAAATGAGGCCAAGTTGAGAAACTTTTACTTTATTTGGCCGAGGGGATTTTTTTCTTCTTTTAAGATCTCTCCTGATTTTTTACGTGTTTAGTTTTTTATTAATGCCATGCTGCTCTGAAAAATTTCTACCACTTGATATTTTCTTCTACTTTTATGTCTCGATAGTTTCTACATTTTTCCTCCATTTTCCTCATTTTTCATTCCTCTTTTTCTTCTCTTTTCCTGTCTTTCCTGCCTTCAGTTCCTGGACTGTCCTGACTACTCATCCTCCTCTATCTTCCAGATGCCTAGAAGTGGTATCAGAGAGCCCTCTGCGCCCCCCTCCCACATAGATCCCCCTGTGGTGGGCTATCTTTCAGCCCCACCGCCCCTGGATACATCTCCTCCTACCCACTCCTCTGCCTCCCTGATCAAGGCCATCAGGGAGGAGCTGTTGCGTCTCTCCCAGAAACAGGCAGCTTTGCCCAGCTACCACAGCTGAAGCCCCAGCCTCCAGTCTGTAGCTCTAACCAGTCATGCCACTGACCCTGCCTGCCTGCTTCGCCTAATCTGACAATGCTTCCCATGGAAGTCCCTGAGGGTGTACAGCAGAGAGATAGTCCTGCTAAACTGAAGTGACGAGGTGGCTCATTGAGATTTCTAAGTGAAGAGGCCGCCCCTCATGAAATACTCAATGACAGGACGGTTGATACAGGTTGATACAGAATCGCATCAGCTGCAGTATGTCAAACCAGAGACAGTGTTATGAAATAAAGAACAATGTGAACAGAATATGCTGGACCTTTGGAATGAGACGAAAGGACATGTCTGGACTGGTCCTGCCTGTGTTTCTGTCCTGCACCTCGTTGTGGATCAGGGAAGGATCATGCCGAGTTCTGCCCACTGTGGATCCACACAATGGACATTTTTTGCTGCATTTCTTCAGACTCAGTATTCTGTGTCATGGTTTCATTCTCATGCTGCCTTCACTTAACAGATAAACCCCACATGACATGTATTTTCAAGACATTTTCTTATTTTAACCAACCATACTGGTATTTTGTTGTTTTCCATTGCAGGCCCTTAACCTCTTTATAACCATTAGGTGCTACTTCATCTTTTCTGCCATGATGAGCCATGCTATGCCTTGACACTGTGATGTAGTTCACCGGACCCAATCTACTGTACGAGCCTACAGTAAGGTCAAAGTTCACAGCCAGCAAGCTAGTTCAGATAGTACGCACAAAGGGGCATCCATAGAGACTAATAACACTCATAAACACCACTTTTTCTTTCCTTACTTACTGCAGTAGCACAGAGTTTTTCTGAGTTGATATTTTCTGACATTTTGACTTACACTTACATAATTGCTTTTTCATGTTCAACTCCTGTCTTGTAACTTGTTTTTATTTATGTTTAGCAGCTAACAGACAGCAAAATGGCCTTGAAACAGATAAATCTTCAAACAAGACTTCAAAGGCGGATTTTAAAGATGCAGGCAAAATGTGTTACAAATACTTAACAAATTAATGACAGTATGTACTTGACAATGATGTACAGTTAGTACTGTATGTATTCAGTATTTGGCTGTAATTGATGCACTGTATGCAGACTACTTGGTACAGCTCAGGTCTTTCAAAAAAAAAAAAGAGATTGCTAATGGACAAATCAGTGAAAAGACAGTTTGATAGGTCATGTGGATGAACTTGTTCATGAGGGAAAGTCACAGAGACCAGTATTCTGTTTCAACACTATCCTGTATTGACTATATACTCAATCACCATCTCTATTCCATGCAGTATTTAAAGTTTGCTTTGCCTTTTTGATAGCACAGGAAGGAGAAACGTGTACTGTATTTGCTGTCACTTATGGTTAACTTCAACCAGCCATGTTTATGTGCTTTTAAAATTTTCTCTGGATTGACCTTGCCTCATGTAATGTCCACCTTAAATGTCTTAGTCATTGTACTGGTTGGAAATCATTCTAGGTTACCTGTTTTTTGGACACCCCACACCCCATCCCTGATAATTTGTGGTGTTTTGGGGCCTGGAGTTATATTTTATTTAAATGAAATAAAAGAGGAAATTATGGATTTTAAAGGCAGGACCTAAAAATATGTGCGTTACCAGTATTATGTGGTCGATTATATATACTCGCTACACTAACAACAACTTTTGGCAGTGATTGAAACATTCTACAGATGTTACCAGAGTATTTCCCATCTTCACATTTTTGCAATGTGATGTGCCTTTTGGACTCACCTGAACAGATTAAGCACTTGGGGCAACAGCAGCTCTCTGTGTGTCCTATTTTACTGTCATTCATTCTGTGATTACCAGCCTAAAATACATCAATAGTCAGATCCATAAAAGTCTTGAATATTCTGTTATGACTGATGGTGTGGAAGCTGAATTGAAGTGACATCCAGGTAACAGTGATCAACCACTGTAAGAAGGGTTAGATTTTGGTTGTCCATTTCACCTCAGTGTTCAATGTCTTGTTAACAATCTCACACTGTATGCCTCCATCTGCTGGCTCTGTACTGTAACAACAGCCCATCTACTTGTGTTCATCCTCAGTTGCTTTTTTTTAATTTTATTTTTTAGTTGTTATTTTTTCATCTATTTCTATCTGTTGTACGTTGTGATAAGGATCTGTTGGCTGGCCCAACTTTACATTTGATGGATGTTGCATGTTTAATTATTGTATTTCTTTTGTTTGTTTTTTGCGCATGCTGTTCCAAACTTATTGAAATACAAAACAATCGATCACTTGGCGTGTCTGTGAATTTTAAGTACATCACCACTAATTACATTAGATTTGATTAGATTCCATCAGTTTTGTCATCTCATGTCATCCATCCAATAGAAAATGCATACTCACGGGCATTGTACTTACCACAAACAACCAGAGGGTGACAGCACTTTACCAGAAAACCAGATCCGCTGTACTCACAACAAGGACTGCTCCCTTGCTGCAGATGATGTAACCAATTCCCATGGATGTTTTGTAGGAGTCTCTGAAAGGAGGTCATTTTATGAGCGCTTCACTTTTAATGGAAGAATTATGAACAGGTCACAAAATAATGAAGGGGAATGTGTATTGTTATAGTGTCTGATCACTCTGGCTGTGGGGTTTGTCAAAGGTAACCGATTCCATTTTGATCACTGATGCTTCTCCTTTATATTAGGAGTGTGTGTTTTTCTTACGAGGTGAATATAATAGGCAGTAACAGTTGATAATAAATGGTAGCCAGCATGTTTACAGTAGTAAGAATTGTGCTGTTTTTGGAAACAAGGCAGCATTTCCCTCAAACTAATAATTGAATTCCTTTCAACCACAAGTCTGTTGTGGCTTCTCTCTTCTCCTTGTGGCGAAGGAATACTTCCTGCTCATGTATTGAGTTCTGTCTCATCCCATCAGACGCTTCCCCCCTTTTAATCCCATCACAGGATCTAAAGCCACTGAGTGATGCAGCTAAACACACACAAATCTCCTGACCCCCACTCTACAGAGAGTGGACCGTGCACAAGTCAGCAGGTATTAGACACTGCACACACATGAATAGTTGCTGCACTGATCTTTTTGCAGCCTGATTGTGGTTATAATGTAGCAACTGAATGGGAGAAAATAATCTGGCATCCATCATTTAAACGGTGAGAATAGTTGACTATTCAGGCGATCACTTCCTGTGTCTCCTTGGGTCTGATCTGCTGCCAGTCCTAAGCTATTTAACCCTGGTCTCTCTCCATGACACTGTGTCAGACTCCAACACAGGAGATTACACTGCAGCTAGGGAGTGGGTTTTTTTATTTGCGTGTTTTCACATTTTCTGACCGTAAATATAATCAAAACAGTTCAAAATATCAGTCATCATCTTTAATTTCAGTTTTTCCCCCCCCCCCCCAAAAAAAAAAAATTCTACTACTTTGGTCTATATGTCGTTGATTTATCACCCTCAGCATTCAAGAGATTTCTTTCACTTCTGACATGCCTGTATGTTTCTGTCCTTGTAGATGCATTTTTGTTGTTATAGTCAGTGTCTTTCTCTCATCCTCTCTATTTCTTGTCACCTGCAGAGCTTAAGAGTGTCCCATCCCGTCCCGTCCTGTCTGGCTGCCCCTGGCCCTCCTTGTGGGGTCTACCCCCGCCCCATCCTTCCCTCCTCCCAACAATAATCCTGTCTGTGTGTTGTCCCGTCCCGGCTCAGCTAGCTGAGTCCAGCCCAGCCCAGCGTAGCACAACAAGAGCACACCCAGGAGTTAATCTGGATCATGACGGTAATTACTGCCCGTGTGTCCAGTCTGTAGGAGGGTATGAGGAGGGGAGTAATTGTCCACCAAGGGAGGAGTTAAATAGGCAGTTCTGCCCACTGACCTTGGAGAAGACTGTGAGGGAGGGAGGGAGGAGAGAAACAGAGAGGGAGGCAGAGCAGATCCAGGCATTAGCATACTGACAGAGTTCCAGCACTGCAGATTTCTCTCTCTCTCTCTCTTTCTCTGTCTTCAAGCGCTCTCTCGCTTTTTAGTCTGCCGGTGAAAGACAGAAAGACAAGCGGAGCAGGGAGGAGGCCAAGTGTGAAACAAATCCTTTGACAGACGAGAAAAGAGGATATCTTGTCTTTTCACTGATCCCAGCAGAGAATTCAGAAGCACTTGTGAGTAGACTGCTGTCAGCTTCACATTCAGAGTGTGTGTGTGTCTATAGCTACATGTGTGTGTGTGTGTGTGTGTGTGTTTTTGGTATGGCAGTCGCTGGAATGAGAGTCACATCTCAGGAATTTTAGATGCAATAAGAACAGTTTCTCAACCACAGACAGGATGTCTTCCCACCAATGTATATGTTTGTTTTCTACAGGAGAGGTGTTGACTGTGTGTGTGTGTGTGTGTGTGCGTGTGCGTGTGCGTGCACTTTGTCACCAATAGCACGTGTTGTTCCTCCAGCTGCCTGTCAGAAACAGACATTCCTGTGGTCTGATGACGATGAATGCATGAATCCTACGATGGCATCCGTTACAGATGTTGCAGTGGTGTTTCTGGGGGAGGATGTGGTCCTCGCCCTCCTCCTTGTTTACCAGCTTCTTTTTTTTTTTTTTTTTTTTTTTTCTTTTTTTTTTAATTACGCAACGCACTGCTTGCTGCGCTGTTACATAGCATCAGAGTTTCTGCTCATGAATCAATGGCAGCAGGATTGGTTGGCTGACAGAGACACTGCAGCATCCAGGCATCTTCTGCAGTATCAAGCTAAGGGCCAGCTGGCACTGCTGTCACCGAGGGATGTCACTGTTTTCACTCTCACAGTCCCACATGTGTGCGGAGGAATGTTTACAGGGCGGCTGAATGTGTTTGTAGCGTTTCTCACTCTCCGTCATCTACACCTCTCTTTTTATGACCACAGGTCCAGCAGTGAGGATGTCACTGCAGCTCTTTTTTGTTGTCTAAACACCCCACCCCCCCACCTAACTTTATCATCATCATCATCGTCATCATCATCATCACTCCTGCTCTCTCTCCACTAGCCCTCCCTCTCTTATCTTATCTTTGCTCTTGTTATTGGGTCAGTTTCTCATTTCTCTGCCTTAATGTTGACGTCAGGAAACACAACAAGAAGGGGAGGCAGGGTTGTGAGACCTTGACTTCTGAGCTCGAGGTGCAGAAACAAAAGCTTGTAAGGGAAGGGTGACATTTTGCAAGCAGGCATCAACCCCTAGCGTCGTCTGTTTTCATAACAGATGAATAAGCAGTTGTGGGAAATAGGGGCAAAGGTTAGAGAAGTATAAAGAAAATAATATGATGTTTTTTCTTTTTTCCTTTTTTTTTGTGTGCCAGTGGCTAGTGCTGCCCTACTTACTGCTGCATGACACAGAACTATATTTTCTCTCAGGTTAGAACCAAAAGCAGCTGCCTTAAATTTCACCACCACACTTGTGGTGTGTCAGGTCAGGTAACCCTCGCTTACACACAGACTCTTCCACCTCTTGTCACCGATGGACGATCGCTTTCCTCAAGGTCACAGTGCAGGTTATCTCCATCTCCCTCCCTCCCACCCTCTGCCCTCCCCGGCCGGCTCTACTGTATCAGAAGACACAGCTCGATATTGTGCGTGGCCCTGTGCTGAGTAGGAGGCAGCGCTCATGTGATGTTCAAGGGGGAGCTGAATAGCTGTCATTCATAAGAAGGTGCCCGTTTGCTTGGCAGCTGCCCCCTGCTCCGACTTCAGACGCTGATCCAGCCTGTCAGCTGCCACCAGGCTTCTTCCACAGCCAAACTGTTGTCTCCCTCGACCGCAGAGGTTAACACATTAAACATGTTTATTGTGCTTGATATGAGGCGTGGTGGAGTGACAAATGGGATTAACTCCATTTAATGACGGGAACGTGGACTATTAGAACATTATAATGCGGAAAGCCACCCTGAATTTGTGAGATCAGAGTGCTTTTTCATGTTTTCCTGCAAAGTTGTGCAATATAGAAAAGTTTTTTGGAATCTGATAAGCGTGAAAATATATAGGGGAAAGGTTATCTACTATCAGCTTTTCATCTCGGCCCAAAAGCTTCATTCCTCATAAAGTGAGAGAGATGCATCACTTCGTGTCAGATAAGTGCACCGTGTATGGCCCAGTGGCAGTGGTAACTTTATAAAGCCACCCAGTATGCCACAGCTGATCCTCTGACAGCGTTAATCCCTGTTGGCAGACACTGGATCTCACTGCACTGCTGTCTTACACACCACGGCCTCTGGTCATTTACAGGAGAGTCAGCAGCAGCAGCAGCAGCAGCAGAATGCAGCTCTGGCAGGACCGGCCAGATGACTGGTAACATGAGTGATGACACATGGGAGAGGAAGGAGACTTCTGCAGGGTGTGCACTGAAAACACTGAAAAGCCAGCTGAAATGCAGAATGAGGTTAGTTAGACAAACTGTAAAGACTGGAGTGGATGAGAAAGACAATGGGCTAAAAAAGGGACAAAAAAATAGAAATGATCGGAAAATATAGGGAATACTTGTGTTTGTCTATGTAGGTTATACTTTTGTATGTGTGTATAACCATAGACTGTACACTTGTACCTCTTTTACATTTTGAAGAGCTTTCAGAAATGGTGTTTTGGTTGTGAACAGTCCAAACGATAATGATCAGATAATCCTGTTAAGCTATTATTTCCCTAATAGCTTTGTTTTCAGCAGATGGACACTGCAGGGGTGTATTTTGTCTGGTCTGACTGTTCTTTTGTAGATCAGGGTTGACTGCACAACTAACCTGCACATATCACACATTTTTTTTTTATCACACGTCATTAGTGTTTCAGTCCATGTTCTAAAAATGTTGCTTCCTTTGAAGATTTCTTTAATTTGGCTGCTTGTGGGAGTAGATGGAAGGAATTTGTACTGTTGGATCATAAAGTATCATTACTGTGATCCCTGCAGACCTGATGTGGATACGCTGTGACTAAACATTGCTCTATAAATAATCACATTTATGGAGCAACCGCGGAGTCCAAAACATTTTCTGTGCAGTTGCCATGAACACGACTGGGAACTTATTTTGAAAGGTAGCAGGAAACATTCTCAGCAACTTACTTCATCTTTTTAAAGGCTTCAGACAACTTGCCGCTCATTATAAACAAATGTGCTATAGCCACAACAAAATTGAGTGTTTCATCCTGATCTGAGGTAGATTACCCGGGGTCTTTGCATCGTTTATGAAAAATCAATTCAGCTGACTACTTTGTTACTGGCAGAGCCTTCATGTTCTTCCTGAGCTGGAAGCAGACATCAGCAAAATACAGTGTGCTGAAAGGACCACAAGGTTAAAGAAGACAGAGGGGAAATCTGAGAGTGTTTAGATCTTTGAAATTAGCTGTTTTCTGAGCCTATTTTCTGTGACTTCTGCCCAGATTACTTGAGCTCCATTTGTCATCTGTTTGTGCTGGATTTTTTCTTGCTGATGAAAATGACCCCCAGCAAATCTTGATTCAAAAATTCCTCCTGCCCTTCTGTTTAAAAACACCACTGTGCAGGTTTGACTTTGGATAGGAGTCCATTTTGAAAAAAAAAATGTAGTCTGGGGTAGGTCTTTTTGAGCTTCCTTCTGGTATCTGGCAAACCAAAAAAGTTTTTGAGGCTGTCCGCAGCTAGGGCTGTGGTCAAGACCACCTCAGCTGAATTAATGTATTTAGCAACCACAAAACTTTGGTGGTTTCCAAGCAGAGCTCGCCAAACTCTCCAGTTTGTATATATTTACATGCATGAATATTAAAAACAGAAGTAGTATAAAATAGGCCATTACTAACAAATTACACAGAAAATACACAGATTAGCCCACTTTGTTTCCATTTCGTTGGCTCCAGTATTTATTTACACAGCAAACAACAGTCAGGACTGTGAAATAACGTCCATCAGCTCATCGGTCTATAAGGACATTCAGTCATTGTTGTTTTCATACCCTCCCCCGCTGAATCAGTCATGATTCCTGTTTACAGGACTTGAGTTATTGCTCCACTTTCATCCTTAAGCACAGATGAATGTTGTTAGTCTTTGGGGACTTGACACCTGATGAGGACATGATGAAGGACAGCAAGACCTTTACACAACTGAGTTACACAGTCTAAGATGAAGGGCTCAAAATAAGAAGCATAGCCTAACTACTGGAAACATTTGTATATTTAACTGTAAGAAAAATTACATTAACATTAACATATGGACCCCATATGATCATGTAAAAACACTGCAGACTGCTGTATCTGCTTTCTGTTTAAATACACATGCAACATCCTCAGAAACATTTCTGATATGATGCTGATTTAGAAGGATGACACACACAAGTAAAAAACCATTAACCGTGACCATGACTTTATACAATGCCTCATGCATGAGCGATTGTCAGTAAACAAAGTTAACAAAGACTGAAAAAAGAAACATACTACGCCTATTAGGGTTTGTGTCTTAGAGGTTGTGATGTTTCTAATAGACAGAGACACATCTGTTGTAGTTTAGATCACAGCCATGAATGTTGGAAAGATACAGTTCAAGTAGATCTCCCTCTTGTCAGATGTGCTGCCTACTGCCCACAGGTCCTTTGTTTACACCTCAACACACTGTCCTCTTTCAGCTGCGGGTGACCTCTGACAAGAAAGAGCTCAGAAGGTAGTATGGCCTGAAAAATGTGGCAGGTTTGCGCACATCATTAAGTAATGAAAACACTGACAAAATCCTCCATGTGTCCCTGGCAGATGATTTCACCTGGCCGCATATTATAAACTCTTTAACGTGCACTGCGTCGTGTAGGTGATTATTTTTGTGTGACAAGCAGCTCTCTCCGATCCTTAGAGTATGTGCCCAAATCTGAAGAGAGTAAAATAAAATTTCCCAGGTGTCCAAAACTGTTTGGTTCAACAGCAGCTATAAGTCTTGAACACCTGGTTACCATGCTTTGGCAAGTCCAAGGGCAACTCATAGTCCAAAGTTAGTTCAAGAGCTGCAACTGTAACTGGGGTGGATTGTAGGCCTCTTATCTTGACCTGAGCCCAATCTTAGCCATAACCCTAACCATGTGTTTCTATGAGGCTTACCTAACCTAGACCTAACCAAAACCATGGATGTCAGAAATACATGGAACACGTGCAACATTATTAGAAGAGGACACTGACTTCGACACAAGACCGGCTAATATTTGGTCCTCTGGTGGTAGAGCAAAGCTAGCTACGCCAGCATTCAGCTATGGTTGGATCACATCAGCTGTGTTACCTACCTGGCATCAATAGCAAAAAGACAAAGTTAACTAGCTAGCAAAAATAGCAGCTAAAGAGCCAGATATTCTTTTTCTCAGGAGTTGCTGGAGAGCAAAACAGAGCTGTAAGGAGATTGAATTTTGGATGTAGATTCCCAAGGTGCCCACAAACACGACTCCAAAAAAATGCTAGTTTTTCTGTGTCTGCTGGATGTGTTCATAGGAAAACGCTTGCTGTAACATGTTAGCCATGCTAACTTTATCTGGTGATGTCAATGTTGTATTTACAGCTTGTTGATCTGCCCCAAAGTGCCCAAAAAACAATGAATGCAGCTTTAATACTTATCATTAATTACTAAGATATTTGCTTTAAAGACATCAGTCAACCTCTTAGATATTGCCTGCTATAGAAAAGTGTATGTGTGTATGTAGCACCATGTGGGACTGCTTGCGTATTCCTCTCGATGTGTTGCATTATTATGTACATGCGTTGTTCGTGTGCCCAGGTGTATATGCATGTGTGTGTAAGTGTGTGAAGTAGGCCAGCAGGGAGCAAAGATCAGAAGCTTGCGGGGCAGAGAGGCAGAAAACAGGATATGGCAACACTGAACTTTGAGAGGAGCTGAAGGAGCAAGTTACACGCCTGAACACATCCACAGGCCAGAGGGGTGTTGGCATGAGGTCAGACACAGGGTCAGGTGTTCATAAATAGATGCAACACACATTCGAACATATGATTCATGTCCACACACACATGCACAGAGAGGGGGGCAGAGAGTCCAAACTGGATGTAGGTCTTTTTGAGCAGCTGTCTCCCTGGTTCTTCTTCCCAATCCCACCCGGATCAACTTTCGGACAGGCGGGGTGTCAGTCACACAAGGGTCACCCACCGGTGAAACAGTCTTTCAGTCGTACTTGTGATAGAGAGATTGATAAAGATTGCTGAATGATAATCACTGAACAAGAGCATCGGGGTCGTTTTTTACACAATGCATTGACAGATTGATTGATGTGGTTGAAATTGTGAGAACACTATTGGCAGCCTTGTTGCTGAATTTTTTTTTCTTTGTTTATGGCATAGTTAGGAATGATAAGTACACAAAAGGCCTGATGAAAAAATATGAAAGGTAACTTGCGTGGGCAACGGCATTTTAAAACATCAAGTTATGTCACAACTTTTGAACTCTGATATCAGAAACATGACCCCACTTAAAAACACCATGACACGGTCAATGAGGAAGCTTAGCATGAGTCATCACATAACTGTAAAAGTCAAATAAGCCAGCAATCAGCAAGTGTTCCAGTCAACACATCAACATAAAAATAAAAAACGTCATATTTTTTCAAATTGATATTTGTTGACTGTCTTTGCACGCAAGCCCCAGAAACTTGAGTGTTTTCTGTGACTATATAAGCAATGAGAGAATGTCAAAATGAAGTCATTTGTAAAATTTTATCTAACTGCCTTCAAATATTTATGTCTACAGTGACTTTTTATCCAAATAAATCAGTTCTCATTTTTACTGACACACTTTTCACATCTTGGACGGGGCTTCTTCATCACAACATTACTAAACAAACACTCATGTAACCTAGAAACCAGTATTCAACATGACACAGTTGACTTGTGCACAGGGGACAGTGCTGTCGTGAACATGTAAAATGTACACATGTAGAGTCCCAGTTGGAAACTGGATTAAAGACAGAGTTTTCTGACAGGGTGAGGATTCCAGCTGGGCACTCATGCAGGTTCAACACCCGAGGGACAGACACAGTGAGCTGAGCATGAGCAGCCCTCAGCAGGAGAACAGGAGGGATTGTGCAGAGAATAATGTTCATGCCATTTTCATAATCCACATCTCTGTGCTTCCTTGAACCGGTTGAGCTCCAGCCAACCTGCCACATGGATTGTGGGAACCTTCTTTGCCCCAGATGTATTCTGTGTAAAGCCCTATTGAATGTGGTTGGGTACTCTGGGTGTGGTTGGGCTCTATTTTATACTTGCCTTCAGTGGATTTTTTCCTCAGCAAGGGGAGAGTGAGTTCATTTCAGGCTACAGCACTTCAGCACAGCCATCAGCAGTAGAAGTACAATCTTACCTGCTTTCGCTTGTCAGTCCTTAAATTATAACTGAGGTGTCTTGCTGCCTCACTGATCGCTGTCTTTCTTGCGATGTCAGAAAAGAAAGAAGACATGGTATCACACATAAAACATGAGTGACACCTATGCAGCCACAGATCCTATAAAAACAGTCACACGGACATGAGCTGACAGGGCCACTGTCCATAAGTGCACTGTCACCACGGTAACCTGTTAAATCACACTACAGTAAGGCTGACTACAGGATTTGGAGTTACCCAAGTTGGAGCTCCACACCCTTACTGGATGAGAAAATTATGGGATGCCTGCTCCGTCTGAAATGAGTGTTGTTCCTTTGGGTGACATCCAGCTTGTATACAAGACATATACACTGTAATTATGCTCTTGTGCATTCATTCTAGCTGCATGCCAATGTAGCCTCTGTTTGATAGGTGAAGTATAATAACTTCAATTGAATGGAAAACTCTTTCTGTTGTGTAATTTTGGTTTAACAGACTGACACATGCAGTAAATGACCCAATGGAATCACTCTTCTTACTCAGGTGGAGTGTTTTTAAGAGGTGATAATAGCAACCTTTCCTTTCCTCTCTTAATGAAAAGCTCTGTGAGATGGGGGTGGGGGGGTGGGGGGGATGAGGGAGAGAAAACAAAGACATGAGGTCACAGATCAGAGCTGATGTCAGGATGAAAGCTGCAAGCCAAATATGATTCACGTATACGCACGCACACACGCAGACACACACACAGGCATTCAAGGCCTTGTAAAAGCACAGCCCTTCATTAAACAGAAATTCATAGCCCAAGGAAACAGGCATTATAATGTTTTCTATATGTTGAGCTGTGGAAAAAAGAATGTTTAAACCCTTTTGTTCTCATCTTCTTTTTGTTGTTACTTTTCTCGATCTTTTGTAGGGCAGTATGGTATATCACTCTACTGTGGAAGTCTTACCTAAAATTCATCAGTGAGTATTTCAAAAGCTCAAAAGAGTCAACCTTCAAAGACTATATTTCAAGATGAGACATAACTGTAATTGTGGCTCATCATTTGCTTTACATTGAAGCCAGCAATCATTTCAGAAGAGAGGGTATCATATATTTTAAATTATATTCGTCTCAACGTGGGATAGACAATTTTTGGATGAAACTCTTTTTTCTTTTATGTAATTTGTCCACCATCTGGAAAGTATTCTGCTTTCAAACACATTTTCACAGAAACGCTGTTTGACAGGGAGATGTATTACAATATAACAAGAAGATTACTGAAAGTTGATAGCAATAAAATAAAACATATTTTTATGGATCATTTTTTGAACTATCCTCTTTCATGTGAGGATGAATATAATTGTGTTGACATGGGTATATATTATCACTATGAGATTTTAATGGGCCTTTTCACAATACAAATGCTTGTTTTAGAGACTCATTGAGCCGCGTTTTAGTATTTACATCCAGACACACTGAAGCAACCCAAATGTGCCCCACAGATCAAAGTATTATTTCATACCTTTGTGCCTCATGAGGAGCCAAGTCTGTAGAGCTTCATCAGGCCAAGAAGAAAAGCGGACATGACACACACCCTACAAGGCCTCCTCAGTGAGGTCATGCCTCAACTCTGGGATTAGCAGAATAGCTGGACTCTGACGTGATTCCCTCTTCTCTCTTAGTGTAATTGAAAGGCTGCATTTTCTGCTGATCTGTTTTTCATTTTGCAATTTGATACATTTGGCTGCGATGCTGTTCGCATTGTGTGTGTATAACACTTCTGCTGCATAAAGAATTGTTTATAGGAAGAAGTTTATAGGGTCTCTAACTCCAAACAAAAAACTACATTATTTATACTGTGGTCCTGTGACATGGCTTTCAACCAAGATGTAGATATGTAGATAGCATTTATCTTCATTCTGAACATGTTTTTCTTCAGCAGGGCTTATGATAGCGGGATAAATGCTGAGATCCAGGTCTTTTAAAGTTCTCAGGCTCTGAATAGAAATCTCACATAATTTGTTCTCCTTGACCTACTTTAAATAGAGGGCATTCCTTTTTGTTGACTGAAGGAAGTACTAGAAAGTATTTTCATGCCTTACCTGAGCTAAAAAAAAAAAAAAAACTTGGGTTAGTGATAATTGGTCATGATTGTGGTGTTTTTAGAGGTCAGCTTTGGGCCAGACGGAAATATCTCAGTAACTATTCGATGGATTGAATTTTGGTACCGGCATCCATGGTGCCATGAGAGTGAAGCCTTTTGGTGATTTCCCTACTTTGCCTCTGGTGCCACCATCAGGTTAAGTTTATTTTTTAGTAAAATGTCTCGACAACTATTTTATCAATTGGCATGAAATACAAACCTGGTGAATTTACGGCCCCCTAACTTTTCATCTAGCACCAGCAACAAGTCAAAATGTTCACCTGCGGTACCGACTGAAATATCTCTATTTGTTCCATGACCAGAATATCTTCCAAACTAATGACGTTCCATCAGGCTCAACTGTACTGTGTTAGCATGCTCACATGCTGATGGTGAACATGGTAAACAGTGTACCTGCTAAACATCATGTTACCATTGTCATATAACCTCAATTAGCTGTTAGCATAGCTATAGATTCTTATATCTTGTTGATACCATCATGCTCAATCAATTGCTCTATGCCTAAAATATTTGATGATGATGTTTCAGTTTCTGTAGTTATATTTCTGGTTTATTCAACCTTAATAGTCATTGCTGATACCATTTCCTGCTCTCAGAGATAATTGAATGTTACTCTCATGTAGCCCCAGATAATCCCTTCAGATCTCAGTACAGTATGTTATAGTTGTTGAGGGTAAGTGCTTAATGTCTGACTCAAAAAAGGTGTCAGGAAGGCTGATGCTTTGTCTGTTTGATCCCCATCTATGGGTGTGATAGAAGCTACAAAACACACATCCAAAATCTAAGTGTTGACATTGGAATAAATAAATGGCTCTGAACGTCTTGTCAAGGAGCAACAAAGCAGGGCAAACAGCTGAACAAAAGCAGTTTTGTTCTTTCAAAAGATAAGGAATTCAATCACCCTGTCTTCCTTTGATAAGATTTCCGTATAAAAACCACTGCTCAATGTTGTGTTTATTCAACATGTAGATAGTGCGTCTCCTCAATATCCTGATTCCCATGTTTGTCTTACATGTATGTGGGTGGTGAAGTGGCGACAGTAGCAGACGTGTGTGTATGTGTCTGTGTGTGTGGATTTCTGCATGTGTGGACATTTCTCAGAGTGCAGAGACAACAGTGCTGCATGAAGTGTAGCAGAATGCACAATAAATACAATGCTGTGTGTTTGGGTCGAGAGGTGGGGATGGGCCGCAGAGATGAGCTCCCTGTTCTCCCAGTCTTTGTGTCCCAGTCGTTCAATACAAGCGCTCTTTGTGCCAGCCAGAGATCACATGTCACAATATTTGAACAGCTGCAGACGATAGTTGTGTGTTTGCTCTTTTCCATCGACACAGAGGGCAGGGATCTGGTTTGATAAGATGGAGTGTGAGAATTTGGGAGAGCTGAGCAGTGTGAGTGTATA
The DNA here is from genome assembly GCF_002260705.1 of Seriola dumerili. Lineage (NCBI taxonomy): Eukaryota > Metazoa > Chordata > Actinopteri > Carangiformes > Carangidae > Seriola > Seriola dumerili. Next base: position 8,910,088 of record NW_019174474.1, read on the forward strand.
AGAGAAAGAGGAAGGGGTTCATCTCTGCCTTCTCTTTTGTTTTTGTTGCATTATCTGCAAATTCATCTTGTCATGATCCATTATTCAAATTACACTGCACCATAAACTGGTACATTATAGTGCAGTACAGAAGCTACTCAGTGTATCAAATACAGCATTATCACAAATAAACCAACAAAAAGAATGACATCTGAAAGTGTGTCTCTGAGTGCATAACTTATGTCTAATTGGAGAAAGATCAATTTGTTGCTATTAGACGCCACTAATGGACTGTGTTAGAAACCCTGTTAGGGAATTCATTGGCAGCTCCATTCATTCTGTCACTTTTCATTTGCTCCATTAGCTGAAACCTGTCAATATTAGAGCTGTGAATGTGACATCTATTCTTCTACTGTGTGCTCCGACTATGTGTATACACACCAGTACTATAAATCCCTCTTATTATTTTTTATTTCATGGTACACAAAACCATATATGTGTAATACAAATATAAAGTGTTTTAGTGTGGTGGTGGTGGTGGCAGAATATTCAGTCTATCCACAGTACTCCCAGGTCAGAGGAACTTTGACAGTTTTTTAAATTTTAAATAACTGGATCTTCCAGCCACCTCTGTCTTCTAGACATGTCCTGCTGTGTTATTGACTATCAGAAATTGACTAATAGCCTGAGGGCTGGCAGCAGGAGGCGGTTCTGTAGACATGCAGCACAGAGGGATCTGCAAGTGAAAAAAGAAAAAATCATTACAGGAACTTTCAAGTATCTCAAGGTATCAAAAGTCAGGTATCCAAAAGCCAAAAAGAATTGTTGATAAGAGCTAAATATGTTAAATACATGTGGCTTCTGCCAGTCCTTTGTAGGGTACAAGACAGGAGTTGCTTTTGTTGTAATGGGCAGCCCTCCCTGCAGCAACAGTAATCATTGAGAACAGTGGACAATGTGTCTGTGTGTTTTTCTGCATACAGAATGTACTGAGGTATTGGTTGTGCATGAAAGTCGCAGGTGTCGCAGGTATGTGTGTGCATGTGTGTGTCCGCAGAGGAGCATTTGGTTTCTGTCCTTGGGCTGTGTTTGTGCACAGACTCTGGGTGAACGCTGCAGAGCATGACCATCAAGGCTGCTTTGTATCACATACACGACTCGACTGAAACCATTAGCTCAGCCTATTCTGGAATTACTGAGTCAACATTTGCCCGTATGAGTAGCAGGTAAAATGCAAAGCAGGGGCTGAAAAGCCAAAAACTTAATGTTATAACAGTCTGGATCTGTTTTCATTATAAGTCGAGGTCAAGTTGGAGTCAAGCACATTTCAGCTTTGATGCAGAATGAGAAAACAGCACTTCAGTTTAGTTATTTATGTTGCCTTATGTGATAATCTCAAGTTTTTGATCACAGATCAAAATCGTCCTGCAGACCTCTCAGTGTGGATCTCTGTGCTGCATATGTGTAGTGATTTAAAATTGAGCTTTGAGGTCATTGTGTAAACTGCAGCTGAGCTCTGCATTGTCTCCGGCTGTAATGAAAAAGCTTTGCTCAGGATTGTGTTTATTGACTACGGATTACAGTTAGCGTCTGCTGTAGTAGTCCGATCAGACTAGTAAGTACAGTACAGCAGCGTCATAGTCACTGGTGTGCATGGAAAAGAGGGCAGAAGAGAGAGAGAGAAAAAAAAAACAGAGACAGAGAGGGCACCTTGGCAATGCAGAGCCGAGTACTATTAAAATTCTGGTCTGGTCATGGGCACACTCTGCTTGGAGTCAGTATTTGGAATGATAATGGGACAGCTTAACCACACTCTCTTTGGCAAATGTGGAAGGTAACACTGATGACACTTAACAGATTGCTGTCATTACAAGGAGTACCCGCATGTAAGGAGCCGCAGCTAGTCAAAGCTCTCTTGCGAGACTCTTTTGTGCAGGTACTCCTTGTATTGCGGTTTTATTGATGTTTTGTATTCAGCACTAATGTTTTGTGAAATGAGCACACAACTACTGTAATGGGGTACACTTGGTCAACAGGGCATTGAAGCAGGAGAGGACGAGATATACTGACTTTTATTCTCTAGCATGGGTCAAGCTCCAAAAACACTGCATACATTTCCCATAATGCAACTCTATAACATCTTATCATTAGGTCAAAGAGTGACTATTACATAGTTAGACCCATGGCGTGTCTAAAACAAACCCATTATCATAACTAATGAAGTTTTGTAATGATGTTAACATGCAGCTTATGCTTCATGAGGCCTGGAAAGTTTTTCTTCACAGCACTGAGATTTTTTCCCCAGCCATCATGAAGTTTTTTGAGCTGTCGATAAATGTAGGAATGCTATAGGAAATTAACTGAACTGTTAAGTAAACATTTGTTAGAGTTTAACTTTGTGGTATATTGTAATTCAAATTATTAAACCATCTAATGCAGCATATTTAGATGTGATTACCAAATTTCCATGCTCTGTTGTGTCTGGCTTGTTTTTGGTTTTTAATCATTATTAACTTCAGGTTTGATGGTTGATCTTCTTAAATTAAGATTAAGTTAAATTAAGGTTACTGTTTGTAGAATTAGTATGGGTAAAATATGAATTTAGCATACTTTACCAGCTATTAGAGTGGGTGGAACAGTATGTGGTTAATATTTGATATGAGCTTATAATGAGCAGGGCTAACACCTTCACTCCTAACTGTTGTTTCCTGTGCATGTGTGAGAAGACATCATAGGATCTTCAGTTTTAGGCCCTATAGAACCCGATAATGTGTTCATCATCTATGTTGTTTATTTGTGTGCATATTTGGGATTCAATATAAACATGGAACTGGACATAAGAGCTGGTCTCAGAACAGACAATGGAAGCCCAGAACTTTTCTGTGAAGTCTCAATATGTGTTGCAATGAAGTATATTGTATAGTATTTTCCCAGCAAGCTGTGTTATCCTCCCAAATAAAAATGTGACATGCTTGGCTATATCTTAAGTAACAGGGCTCTGGATTCTCATATTGACCAGGACAGGAAGAAAATCTTGTTGCCACGGTAACTGATCATGTTTAATGCCTTGTTTGTGCCAGCCCAAGGGTAAGTGCAGTGATCTGCAGCATCCTGCCAGTCAGGGATTAGTTAGTTAAGGTGAATCCTTAGAGGTCCACAGTCATGAAAATTGGCTTAAATTTTCAATTTCAATCACACACATACACACACACAAAGCAAACTCAGTGTATAATTGCTGACAGGCATCTTTGTGTGCCTTAAGTTGATTTTGCATTGATTTATTAAAATACAAAATCGAGTGCTCCTTGGTATATTACACACGGACTGGTATCAAGCTGCTGTTTTGCACTTTATGTGCTGCCCATTAGAGCTACACAGACAGGGCATCAGAAATCCTACTGAGACCACTAAAGGACTGCCCTGCCTTTACTCTTCACTATGAGACAGAAATACAGATTAGATTAGCGAATTAGTATCTGAATTACTGTCTTCTCGATGAGCTATATGGAAAGACCCATTCTACTGATGAGCACAGTGTATTGATTGACTGTCTATTTTCTCTACATGGAGCTCTATATCTTTTAGGAAAGTGTCCTGTAGCAAAAAAAAAACATCCTGATGAAATGAATAGAATATACATTCTTAATGGGTCGGTTTTCCTAAACAAGTGTATTTTTTCTTTTGCATCTACTGGCCCACGCGTGCAGATAATTTTTAGGTGCAGCCAGGTGAATAGGATTTCACTTGTGACAATACTGACAAAAAGTCCTAAAGGTCCCTAATTAACCAGAGTATCAAGGATGTTGCTTTTGCCATGCTAGCTAGCAAGGTAGCTCAAAGGATGGCAAAGTCAGTCTTTCTCCAGATTTGTTACATCACTTTGGTCCAGACTGAAATATGTCAAAAACAAACAGATGGATTGGGTTGCACTGACTTTTCCTTTTGCACCATCTGCAGATAAACATTTGTGGTTATTAATTGAAATGTCTCTACAATTATTGGTTGGATTGTCATGAATTTTGGTACAGGTATTTGTGTTTATTCTCCCCCTTGTAATGACCTTTAACTTTCCATCTGACTTTTTATCTAGCAGCATCATCAGGTCAACATTTCAGTTTCTCTATTACTTTTGATTATCAGCAATACCTGCAAAAATTATGACATTCCCATCACCTTCCTCTGCACTTTGTTAGCAAATGTAAGATGCTAACATGCAAAATTAATGGTAACTAATGGTAAAGGCCTGCTAAACATCGACATTTGCAATATCAATGTTAGCATGCTGATGTTAGCCATTAGTACAGTCTTTGCAGAGGTGCTAGCATGAAGATTTTTAGTCTTGTTGAAATGTATTTTTTCAGTGCTGTGAATACAGAAAAGAAAATTATATTCACCACTACTGTATTCATGAGGATGACTCACAGACATCCCAATGTCCGATCTGTTTTATTCTATTGTATTTTAGCATTTGGTAACTATTTTCTTTGCGTTGTGTATAGGAAACAGTGAATAGTATAGGGGTGTTTTGCTTGTCGCCACCTTCACTGATCCCCATGGGAATCACTCATGGCCGATCCAATTTAGACATCTACAGCAGTTTACCTTTAACCCCTTGTCATTACACTCACAGCCATACTTAGCTCAGGAGCATCTATATTGCCAAGGATCAAGAAGGGGTCAGGGACAAGGGGACACAGCCGTGACTTTTGATCCTTTTAACTTCTAGGAAAGGTTGGATTTATAGTCTGCCATGCTAGCAGTTCACGGACACAGTAAACAGCCAGCAGTGTGAGAAATGGGTACAGTGTGGCCGCACCCTGACCACTGCTGCTGTTTCAGTCCTCACACGGCCCTGGTCTGAGGTCTCCTAAAGACATACAGTTAAATTTAGACTGGCTCCGATTGACCACAGACACAGCCAGATCTCCTGAAATCTGACCTCACTGTCTGCCCTCTAGCACTCCTCTGCCTCCATTGGACGATGTGTTTTCACTCAGTAACATTTGTTCACTGTCCTTGATTCCTCTGTTGGACCCCCTACCACCACCACACACACACAACTCCCTCTCTCTTCACTTTTCTCTCAACCCATCATATTCAGGGGCAGCTGACTGGAGCTGACTGGAGCTGATTTACGTCGTGTTTGCACAGGGTTAGTGCTCATCGTTCTGGAGGAAATTAAATCTTCAAGTTCCAGCACTGGCTGGATTCATGTTACCTAAAATACTGATGTGATTCTGGGAGGATCTTTTTCAATATCATTTGTTTGGACTGAGAGGGTTCATATTGTGTTCATCTGTGGGTTTAAACAATCACTGTCTGTATGAAAGCTGTGCACATCCAGCCGGCCTCAGATCCGTCTTTGTTGTATGTCACATGATCAGTTTACTGGGATTTGGGATATCATATTTATACATTTCTGAGCATTTGTTAGGATAATAGTGCTACTGTATGTACGTGTGTGTGCCCTTATGCACTTGTTACAATGAAAGTACAAAGCAGTCACACTGCATCATCTTCTAGTCATGTGATACCTGTCTCTTACTCTAGTGGCTAAGCATCATGAACACAGTGTAACTACTAAATTCTGTTATTGGCAAGTTTAGCTGATCACTTAGATTGATAGATTACTGACATCAGATGGGGCTTTCTTAAGTCGCATATTCAAAAAGATCTAAACAGACTAGCATGTTTTACTATGTGGTATTTACTTTTTTTTCTTAAAGGTTTTCATTAAATTATGAATATTGGTCCTATGCCTCCACCTTATGATTATTTCAGATTTTTAGATATGCTAGCTCCATGGCTCCAAGTGTTAGTTTGTGGGTCGATCCAGCCCTTTGGGCCAGGTTAAAAATATCTATTGGGTGGATTAACATGAAATTTTGTACAGACATTTATAGTCCCAAGATGATGAATTGTAACAAGTTTGGTGAGCCCCTGACTTTTCTTCTAGCGCCACCATCAGGTCAGCCTTGGCTGCACTTTGTGTTTAGTGCTAATTAGCAAATGTTAGCTTGCTAACACCCTGAACTAAGATGGTGGGCCAGATAAAGATTATGTGCCTACTAACTGTCAGCATGTTAGTATTGCCACTGTGAGCATGTTAGCATGCTGGCATTTGTACCTTCTTATACTTATGTTATTTATCTTTTATTCTTTTCTAAGCTTTTTACAGTGAGATGTTTTAATTTCTTTAAAAACTCTTTACTTAGTTATGTGGATGGCAATGTGTATGATTCAGCTTATCAACTAACCTAATTTTTGTGGCCTCCAGATTGCAGAATTTACTTAACATCTACAGCATATGTACAATGAACTGCAGCCTGAAACATTGTGAATAAATATCACAGCAATAAGTGATCACTTTTGCTCATATTGTTCTGGCACTGGAATCAAAGTTTCCAGGTAGTGTTATCATTTGATCACAGCTTAAGCATGACATTTTATCAGTGTGCTTTGTCAAAGTTTTGCTAGAATTGTGTTTTTTTTTTTTTTAGTTCCATCTGGAAATTAAGTGAGATGAACTTCATTTGTTTCTACATATTAATATTTTTTTCTAAAAATATGTGATTTTGTCTGAACTGAGCTTATTGGTGAGTTTGCTTGATTCATGACAAAAAGAAAAAAAACTTTACTCTAACAGCATTATGTTATTTTACTGACCGATTTCTGTTTTTATGTGCTTTAGAAGAATTAGGACTCAGCACCCTGTGAGATCAATTTTAGGAGGAGTACTTACCGGTGCCATTGCTCTACAATAGTCCTCATCCCCCCTGCTCCTCCTCCGCTTCTCCCAGTGCTCACTGGTCCATTAGAGGTTCTTGACGGCAGGTGGTGAACATGATGTTATCATCTATTACTATCACTGCTTTCCTCATCTCCTCCACCTACAGTATTCATGGTAACAGACGAAGAGACAGGGCTGAGATATACAGCTTGACAGACTTGATGGAGGTGTGAAGAAGCCAATTATATAGCCTCAATATAGGATATTCACAGACATGACTTTCTCTTTGTGTAAGTAACTGACATGTTGTCCTGTCCTGTTAGAGAGCTAAACCTGCTTTGTTGGTCTGTTATAACTGAGACCTACATGCACCGTCTCTGCATGCATTGTAATAATAATTTTTCTTACAAATCTTTGTCTGTTTTTCATCTAAATTAGCTAAAGATCAAGCCTGTGCTCAGCAGGGTTTCTTATGATATAGGGGAAGGTAGGAAGCACTGGCTAAGCAACTTGCGGCCTCAGAAAGTCTGACATTATTGAGTTCTATTACAGAACATTTTTTTATTAGAGTAAATAACACCTTTATGTGTGCAGTATCTGTTGTCTGTGGAGGAGACACAGATGGCTTTGGAGACAGTGGTACATGTTTTATTAATAAATTCACTGCCCAGTTATAGCATTAGAAAAAAAAATGGCTGCATAATGCATAGCCCTGGTTGCCTTTGGAACAAGATGTTTCAGCTACATTTCTGATTGATTTAGACAGCAAAACAGCCACTTGTTTTAGATTAATAAAAAAAAAAGAAAGATACTTTGCATAGAGTAGAAGAAGCTTTTTTGGTGTGGTTTTCATTGTAATCCCACATATTTTGTTTTATTTCACCCGAATACTTGTTATAATGCTTACGAAATTTATTTTGACACAGAGCATCAGTAGGTGTGTAATTTTCAGCTCATGTCTGTATAATTGCTATGTGTTTTGAATGTAATGACACACCCAAAACAGGTGTCTGGATGTTTGTTCATGTCCACTGGAGCAAAGTGTCCAAATGTCAGCATCTATTTTGGTCCATTAGGAAATGACAGGTATACACAAAAAAAATATCTCTCTACATTTGAACTGTAAAACAAAATGTTCTATAAAAAAAAAAAAAAAGGCAAAGTAAACTAGCAAGTAAAGAGTTTGTCTCCTCAGGCCTCAGGATTAGTGAAACATTTTTGAGTTGCTCAGCGCATGACATTAGCTCAGAAAAACCAACATCATATTCTCCCAGAACAAGAACATTTCTCATCTGTGGCAGAACTGGATCGATCCCAGACTGTTATACAAAAGTCTGGACAACAAGCCTGGACCATGATTACTCATGTCATTATTGGGAATGAGCGTGAAATTGACAGAGACCTACTTTCCTTCAAAAGGAGTGTAAAACACCCAAGCTCTCTCTCCGAAAGCTTTTATTGCCTCGATGAACACAAAAACCTTTTTCTTCTGTCACTCAGCAGCTACAGTAAATTCTGCTTTCATTGCTGCTGTTCTTGTGCCAACTTTTTCTCTCAGCTTTCAAGTCTGTCAAATGCTTGTAAATTGTGTGACAGCAGGACACTTATCATTATGCAATTATGGCACTTAGGCTGTTCCGAACATGCCCGTGGTGCTCTGTTAGTTTTGGTATTTTTATCACTAAGCTACACATAAAGGTAAATGAGCAGCATTGATGTTATCTCTTAATTCAGGACATACATGTAGGTCATTTACTTGTTATCAGCATGAGCAGGAACAGCAGTCTGCCCCTATATTGTATTTGTGAGGGCCCCAAAGCTCAGTAGTTTTACTGTTTGAATGTTGCTCCTGTATGCACTCTGACTATCACTTTGTTTAAGAGTGAATAGTAGCAGTAATGCTTCGGTCTGGTCCTGGTTGTTGCTATAAATAGCCTCCTGCAGTCCCTGTAGGAGAGGCTGAAGTGTGGTAGGCCAGCAGGTCAAGCTGCCACATATGGGTGCTCTGGTATGTCTTGTAACACTTGTATTATTTCTGAATCCTGGCCCCTGGCAGGTTAAGGGTGTTGGAACACATTTTAGTGGCAGCAGCAGCATCACAGATTAGAGCAAATAGTGGGGGGACAGCTGAGCAAGAGCCAAGCCCGACATCGCAGATCAGAAGTCTTATAAGTCTGTGAGCATATCACTAAGTCAGTCAGTCAAGGCGAATCATCCTTGACTGTCTCATAACACGACCATAGCTCAGCCCCACCTTAAAAAGACGCCCATTGTGTCTGTCTGTGTGTGTGCTTGCAGGCGGCCTGACTGAGGATCCCTCCCATTTGGGAACCGGTGGATGCGTGACATCACCACCCTGTACCCATCCCTCCCTCCTTACTTCATTGCGACTATCCAATCACGGCCCAGGGAGCTCCGGTCACGTGAAAATCCCCCTAGTCTCGGTTACCATGACAACGAGCACTGGTCCAGGCAGCATCTTGCTGTGGTGAGAAAGAGGAGGGGAAGAAGGCGGGAGGAGAGGCAGAAAGAGAAGGGGAAAGGGAGGGAGGAAAATAGAAAGAGAACAAATCCCAGCCAGAGGAATACCTTTTGGATCATCAGCTTCTGCCTGTCTGCCCTCAGTACAGTAAGTACTTTACCTTTATTATCCTCCTTCATCAGCTTCATCACATGCGAATGAATGGGAATTTGATGCAGTCCATTGTCATCTGTGTTTGATAATGTGATATGGCAGATGCGTTTGAAGATTTCTGTGATGACATCATGTGTAATTCCTTTGTTATGTTGAGTATGTGTGCAGCCTGCCTCACCTTAGGTAGACAACCCCTTGTGTACACGCTTCATTTAGCTTCCACGGATCCTCAATGAATGGTTGATGACAAACCTCAGTGGTGAACAGAGGTGCGGTGGGAACCAAGGTGCTCGGTACAATTAGAGGCGGTTTCATAATGTGGCAAAAACTCTCTCTGATGTATTGTGATCCGGCAGCAAGCCATTCTGCTCCTGACTCATAATCCTAGCCCTTTTTTTTCTTCATTGCTTCTCCTCCAGGTCTGTCTTCCTTTTTCTTTCTTTTTCACACAAGCGTGCCCGGTTGACATCCTGTGTCCCCCTGTGGTTTGTTTAATTAGCAAATCTGTGCAAATCCAAGTAGGGCAGCTTGTTCTGATTGGAGACCTCATATGTGGAATGTCCTTGTGGTGGTGGAAGCAGTGTGCTTTCCTGGCTGCAAAGCCTCTCACATTCAAAATGTTGCTGTTTTAAATTAGCGTAGGTTTGAAGCTCATATTGCTATTGCAGTAACATGTGAGAGCTGTGATGCAACGTCACTGTTTTCAATTACATAAGACAGAGCTACAATTTTATTATGCACATAACTTTAATTGCAGATTTTTATTTTATTTTTTTCCACGCTGTAACTACTTTTCTCAATAATAATTTTAAGAAACCCTTGTTTATAGTTCCAAGAAATGATGGAGTTCCAATGAACTTACACAGGTGCCAACCCGGAGCATGAAAAAGTGTGATACAGACCCCAATTCACCATGTGCTACAGGAAGTGAGAACTTTCATGTTTTTTATACCACCCTAAAAGAAAGCATTACATAGCCCTCATAATTGGCAACCCTGGAGGTACACTAATGACTAATGATGAATGGCATTGTGGCAGTATTTTATGCTTTACTGTGCTTAATTCATTACATATCCCCTTTATCTCTCATCTGTAATTCCATTAAATATTGCTCTATTGTTTCTTCCTTTCTCTTACACAACTATGTGCAGAACATATGTTTTACACTGAAGACTTTTTAAATCACTTCTCACTTCTGTTTAATGGAAACACAAAAATATAATAGTAACAATAATGCTTCCACGTGGCTGCATTCAAGTTGAAGTTTACACATCTTTGTGAAGGATTATACAGTGAGTGCCTTGTGTCTCTCTGTGCGTGCTCTCAAAAACCAGCCACACAGGCCTATCTGTCCAGTGACAGGAGGTGACAGGAAGGTGTCCGCCTTGCTGGAGGCTCGAGAGTGAGAGAGAGACCAGGTAATCTGCAGAGCGCTGATAGTGGCAGGGTTCCTTCTTCCAGTACAGCAGTGCAAGCATAGTGTTGTACTCACTATAAATATAGATAAAAGCCTATTCCTAATCAAAGTGCATGAACATTATCTTAAGTAGTCATATTTTGAGATTGCACTGTTTCTGTTAGCCTGTGATCCAGTTGTTAGCAGTGGTTCATAGTTGAGTGGGTTTAACTAAGGGCCTGCATGTCGTTGACCTTTCTTTTGAATCATCCAAGACACTCAGGATAATCATTACAGCTTTTAATAGGTTCGTTGGATTTGCAGCCCGGGATTGCTGGATCATTGACATATACAGTATGTTTTTGTAGTATGAGGAGAAGTCTTGGATTGTATTGTGATTGAGACGGAACAAAGCAGCATATCAGTGATGCATATTTCTGTCTGTGGGAAGCAGCCACTAGACTCACTATACTGTTCCACTGTATCCATGTGATGTCTTGCTGTTTGAAAGTGATTGTTTGAAACTTATAATTTTCCCAAGTTGTAATCTTAAGTGGTTTTCCACTAAGGCAAGCTTCAGCTCCTCTAAAACCACTGCACAGTCCATGTCTATACTTTGTTAGAAAAAACAAACAAATGGGCTTTGGAATTTAGTAGGAGTTATATTGTTCATGATTCCATATGGGGAAAAGACACATGCAGACAGACACAACAGACTCATTGAGACTGAGAAATTACATGTACTACTTTATGTCACACAACTAATTAGTAAAATTCGTCCTTCTTTCAGTGTTACTAACATTTCTTGTGCAGAGGCCATGTGAAACTGGGGGCCACAAACAAACAGCTCATTGAATTACTATTATAATATGTAAGCCTCCTTTAGGGCCATCTGTTGTTGACATGTACCGCTTTAAACGTCTCATTTCAAGTAAAATCAGTATGCACAGTATGTGTACAGTCACACACAAGGTATATCGGAAATCTTCTACAGTAAAAGAGAATTTAAAAAATATCTCTGCTTTTCGGCTTTCATGTAAAATCCCGCCCGCCTTTCCCTGTTGTGTAAACCAGTCTAATGTTTCTGACACCATGTGAAGGCAGCAGTACTGCTGCGTCACGTTGGAAAAGACCAATCGGATTAAACTGAGTTAAAACGCGCAGGCTCACTCCAAGTAGTAGTGGGGGTATCACACCTAACATGTTAAAGGAGGTCAGGTAAATGCTAACATTACACAATTTCGTCCGAATTAACAGTATAAAGTATTACTTTCCTGCATAAGTCACAGTGAAATGAATGAGTTAGCATCGTTTCTTTACCGTGTTGTTATTTATAGACGTGCTCTGTCCCCCCTCCTTGTCGTTCTGGTGGTTTGGACCGATCTCTCTCTGTCAGTTTCAAGTTGCGCCTTCTCCTCCACTGTGTGGCTCCCTGTTCTGGCCTGAACAAGCATTGCCCATTAAATAATAGACCAGTACTGTGGATTTTACCGGGAAATCTGCGTTTACAAACGGACATGGATTCATTTCGGCGACATATGAGTGGATTATAAACACATCAGATTTAAAGGTGAGAAGAGATGTTCCTCTCGATCGCTTGGCAAACACGGTGCATTTTTAACGTTACCCTGAGATCCGCGGACTTCACCTCTGCACGTTTGGGAATGTCACGGTCTGGTGGTTTTAATAGAGCTACTAACGGTTTAACTACACGGCCCTGTGATAAATCAGACAGTTTCATTTGCATAGTACATGGATATTTCTGTAATGTTGCAACCCCCCGTTTTTGAAGCAGTTTAGATCTCAGCCTGTTACAAGATCGGATGGGATAGTCTGTGGAATGTGGTGCATAGTGGCATATACACTCCTGATCAATTATACTGAGATATCCTAATCTTGATCATAACCCTGTAGTCCAAAAGCGTGTTTCCTACTAAAAACAATACCTGAATTGGTATTATTGAAGTGGAAAGGGACATAGTAATTCAGATATGCATCATTCAGACAGCGTGTCACCTTAGTTTTTGAACTTCCCTGGACGTTTGACATCCTTTTTTTGTTGCAGTAACAGAGGTACAACTTAGTTGGGTGAAGGGATTAGTTAATTACCTGTACCTGATTCGGCTCTCAGGGGAGAATATCTGTTGTTATTGTCAGTGTTTTATCTGTATATGAAACATTCCTGCAACCCTATGACAATATTTTACAAATATTTGTTGAATAGTAGTATACAGCATCAGAAGTAGTTCCTATGTTGTGTTAGAATCTAATAAAGTACAACAGGTGTATGCTGGTCAGTTTTCCTGTTGAAGCCAAGTGGTGACAGTTTCTATGTTCCACTTAGGAGTCTTTTCTCTCTGATTTCTTTATTGAGGAGTTTTTAATTTAGCTACTTGTTTTCACAGTCTTGTCCAGAAACTGAGTTATGCAAATGCTTGACGCAAGGAAGTAGGTAATCTGTGATGATGTTGCTGCTTAAACAGTCTGAGGGGTGTGCTGTTGTTTTGATGCACAGTACCACATTTATTTTCTCCATAACACAGACCAACACCTGTGTAACAGGCCTGGGATTCCCAAGTCAGTCAAATCTTCCTCCTGATCCCTTAGTCATGCATGCTTTTATTTGATGCTTCTGCTTTTGGTCTTGTTGGCTGGCTGCACACTGACCTCAACAATAACAACAATACCATATTATTCCAGCTGACCCAGATTGGGCCATACGTCAACACACAGCAACAAGAGTCAGTCTGTGGCTAAATGGAGCGGTGAGGTACTGACCTGACAGGCATTTCCCCTGGACAAAGACTCTTATCCTGTCTCAGCTGAGTGATGGAGCATTTGTTGTATCGATCAATGATACTGACCTTTTGTTGCATTTCATCCACCTCCTTTTTCGGCTGTAGAAACTCCAGCAATGCTAGACTTGGGACATCTTCTGTGAGGTCACAGGGTGTTGTGGGGCAAGCTGATGTAGTAGGGAAGGTGACTGCTTGGTGACTGACTCAGCACTGTTAAAAACTGAAGAAGACTGCAGTCTGGCTTTCTGGAGAGGAGCTAGGTCAACATGTAGTCTTCAGCATCTTCTGCAACATACAGTATATTAACATTGGTGCAGAGGCAGTGTTGTGTCAGTTCTATGTTTTGCAGTTTTCTGGAGCTGATCAAAACTGCCTTAAATTCCTTTTCTCAAATTAACATAACTTTCCAAAATCTCTCTTCAAAAATCACATTACTTTTTATTTATCATTCATGAAAGAGGCAAACCAAAAACTACAAATAAACCCCCATGTCAACTTAATTTTGAAAGTTATATTAGCACAACACAGTAGCATAGGACTGGATTATGATGAAATACCCTGAGGTGGTAGAAATTGGGTAGAGATTCATCAACTGTGGGCAGTGTTGCAAACAAAAACTGATTTATGGCAGTGTTGGATTTCAAGGACTTCTGTGTCACTGTGATTTTACATGTATAAAATTAAATTGATTGGCCAAAGACGAACAGGTCCATCTCAGTTTCTGAGTAAAATGTTGCACTACATCAAAATAATGTGTATATACTGTATATATATTGATGTTGTGAAGAAAAAAAATATACTGTAAGATTTTGTCAATCTTGTCCAGTCCTAGTTTAGCAGTATATTCTGGAGCATTTTCTGCTGAAAAACAAACATAAATTAAATTCTGGATGCTTCAAATTATTCATAATGAAGACTCTTGTTTCTTTTTTTATTAATTCATGTTCAGTACACACCCTTGTTTTGGAGTTTATGTTACAGAGACAAAGATGACACACACCTAAATGCCCTGAAATTACCCAGCATAAAATGAATGAGTCAGATTTGACGCTGTTGATAGTGTTTCATCAATACAGTTGCATCCGTGGAAGGTAGTGTGGATGTGCAGATGAATAGGGTGAGGCTGAGTCACTGTGACCTCTCACTGACTGTCACTTAGAGGGACGCAGTGAGTTCCTGTCTGGCGCTGACCCCCCACGACCCTACAAAGTACCATAGATTTGGAAACAGAGCTGGATGAAACAGAAGGAAGGAAGCCCTCTGAAGGCAGCTTTATGCTGTGTTGTAAACAGATGAACGTGTCCCAACTGTCAGTTTTTATCCAGAGGTCTGTTTCTATGGGTGAATCATCAAAACCTTGTTGGCCCCTTTTGATGTCAAACTAGTGAGCACACTGAAACGGGTCTAGTCTGCAGCACGTCCTTAAAAGGAGACATGCCAGTAACTAGATGCTAATAGCGTGTTGTTAATGGTTGGAGGGTTATGTTTTTCACTGTAAGGAAATTAGTGTATTGGAGAGCAATTTCCATGTAACCCTTTCTGTTGTGCCCTTTACTGAATTAAGTCATGAGGATTAGCGTATTCCTGAGTGTTGAGTCAGACAGACATTGTAAAAGCAAACAACCTGGTAGACGCCATTAAGATATCATTAAGGTTATCTTTAAAAAAAAGTGTAAACTGAAGACCTATCTCATGACATAATTCCTTTCTATTTTCCTAAAGTTGTGAAGTCCCACATATGAAATTGTTGATGAAATGTATTCACCACCATTCTCCTTCTTTACTGCCAACAAAGTTTTTAACTTAGAAAGTTGGAATAACACGGATCAGATTTTGAAGATTTACAGCGAAGTCACAGGTTGGAGTTGTGTGTGTGACTTACGAGTTTGGCCCCAATCCATTTGCTTTAGTGATTTCTCACAGCTCTGGATTAAAGACTTAACTTTTTCTTGGCTGTTTCTTGTACCTTGCAGGTCAGAAGTAGGTCAGTATGACAAATACATTCCTAAGGCGAGGTCAATGAGATTGTTTACATTTTTTCAGTGTGCTGACCCTTAAAACTATAGCAGCGCTGCGTAATCTTATTTTTCTCTCTCTGTGTGATGAGTGATACTGATTATCAAGGGCTAAATATATTCAAAACACCGGTGTGCAGAGGACTCAGGAGGAGATATCATTTCAAGTTTACAACAGTGTAGTAGGAAAACACAGCTCATGGGCTGCCGTGCAAGGTGACTCATGAAATGCAACCTGTACGTGATATTTGTCATGTCTCAAATCATTTCTTAAATCAAAGTTCCAGTGAACAGTTATCCAGTTATCCATTATTGGAGGCTTATGTTCCTGCTAAGTTGAACTGGTATTATCACCATCGAATATTATTATTAGTCTCTCATGCATGCGGTGACCTTTTAGCTGCGGACCAATGTTTATTTTTATTACTAGTTGATTAATAAACCCACAGAAATTTATAAACCAACTTCAGATTTTCCCTCACCTCTCCAGAGGCTTTCAGTCCTTTCTTTAGCTCATTGTTGGGTTTTATGCCCCACAAATGGCTGTCATCAATAATTTTCCAGTAGATGCAGCTGTTTTTACCAAAGAAAAAAAAAAAACCAAACCCTGATAAACTAACTGTGTACTATCTTCCCAGTGCAAAACAGTAGACGGACAAAGTTAGCAACTAACTGATGAACATTAAGGAGCATTAATTAGCAGCTAAAGAATCCGAGATTTTTGGCTGGACTGCAACAGCAAGGCCAGCCTGACAAACACAAATGTCCATGACTGACTGACTGACTGAATAGTAAAGTTACACCATTGGTCAGCTGGGCGAGTGTTGGAGTTTCCCTATTGGCAGCTGCTTTTTGTGAATTTGCGCAAACAGTTTCTGTTATGTCATCAGGGGGTGTTTACAGGTAGTGTTACCAACTTATTGCCCTCGTTGCTAGATGACTGACTTTTCAGAGATTTTTTGAAAACCCTAGTTACATTCTGTAGAAGAGAGTTGTCAGTGTTGCGAGTGTTGAGAGCACAAGGTCTGGCTTTCCCTCCAAAGGCACACCTCTTTATGCATCTCATTCAGTTGACTGCGCGACATCTCACATAGATGTAATTAATTCTAACTTTCTCTCTGAATGATCACTTTCACCACAGCCGTTGTCTGTTACTTATGTGTTTGGTGATTTTGTTAGATGATGTTGTGGCACAGACGCCCAGCTGTGCTAATGATGCTGATGGGAGCGAATGCTTACCACAGTTATTAAACCGGCATGCGCCGAAGTCTTGGCTGAGTCTGAGCTTCAAAACCGTTCTTCAGAAACCTATGGGTGCCGTCTCGGAGACTACGTCCATCTTTATATACAGTCTACGAGTATGGCTAATTGTTTTCTCAGCTCCTTACTCTAACTTTATCCACACCAAACGCAAACAAACCTAATCATGTTGTAATCATTTCAAGGCTCATATCTATACCTAACCACCGATGTTAAATATTTTTACCCCAGACATCAACTTAAAAATCTTTAAACTAATATCTCAACATATAACCAGCTTTGCAAACATGGAGCCACAGACAAAGGCCTTTATAATTCAAATATAACCTTTGGTCTCGCAACTTTGTATTTGTCTTAGCTATCTTTGTACAAACTGCTGAGAGCCGTGCTTAGTGGGCGCTTACATGAAGGTCAGCTTTGTTTCGGTCCTCTGCTCTGTAGCTTATTGTTAACATTAGTATGTTTATATACAGTTTGTTTAATACAACACTCCAGGTTATTTACGGCAGTCATAGAGAGCTACATAAATAATTCACGTATTTAGTGTCTTATCAGCTAAGGTGTTGCTGCATTTGCAGTTTAATCAGTCTAATAATGCCTATACTTGCATTTGGCAGACACTGGACACTTAAAGTCACCTTGAGAATGACCCTTATCAGTCACAGTCAACCTATAATTGTTATGATCATTATAATATTACCTATTAATAATATTACCTCACCCATTAGTTAAAGTTACATGTATTTTCTCTTCTGAAATTATTGTGTATGAGGATCCACAGAATTCATAAACCCTGTCTCTGTTCTCTAAGACGTGAGAGAGCAGTAGTAGTAGCACTCAGGGGTGTTACCAAGAAAAAGGCTGGTGTACCCTGATAGCCATGCTGCAACCAGTCAGGTCTTACTCTGACACAGCTTTATATTCTGAAACCTATATAACAGCTTGGCCTTTAGAGCTATCAGGCCCGAGGAAGCATCTAACAGCTGCTCAGCCTATGGCTGCAAGGGCCCTTTCAACCGCTCATCCCTCTTGAGACCACATCATATTTCACATTCACTCTCTGGTTGTGTGTGGACGAGGCTGGGCCTTGTTATCTGCCTCTCTGGACAAGAGACGGATTCTTCTCTGGCAGGCTTGATGGAGAAACAAGCACACTAAATGTTCTTTCCCAGAAGAATGCGAACAATTCTACAAGGGCCTGTCTCTCCTGGTCTTTTTTTTTTTTTTCCCATCAGGGTGGGGCCTGATATACGTCTGTGAGGTGCCAGCACCGGGCACCCTTTTGAAAGTAACAACCTGTGAATGTCAGCGAAGCACATGCTCAGGGTTGTACATACAAATGGTCCACAATTCCATAGCAACTGATGCTGTGACGAGCAGAAGGCAAGTCGTATCACTGTACTATTAGCATGGAAGTTAATTGGAGGGGTTGTGTTTGTGCGCCCATGAGGCCATACCTGCTTAATTATACTACAGACAGATGCTTAGCTGACACCTGCTTGAGAGATGGTAAAGTAGCTGTCTGAAACCACTTTCACAACCATGAGGTGAAAATAGTTACTGAAAACTGAGAACATGTTTAGCCTAGCTTCGCTTAAAGACTGGAGGCAGGAGAAACGGTTAACCTACCTCTGTTTAGAGTTCACGCTCACACCTACCAGCACCTCTAAAGCTGACTTATTTACACATTGTATCTTGTTGCTTTAATGTGTACACAATTAAAGATGCAAAACCATCTGCCCAGTAATTGTGTGCAGCTTCTCCAGCTATAGCACATGTTTTCAGATGTAGTAGGTGAGCACAGGTGTTGGTTTTGGCTTCGGTGCAAACACAATGATACCAAAATTGAGAAACTGTTTGTCACCACACTGCAGGGTTCCAGTGCATAACTTCCCCTAAAATCACAAATTGTCACTTTTTACTCATTTGTTACATTTTTCCTATTTTCTCTTTTTAAAAAAAAAAATACTATTTGCAAACTCTGGGTAATCTTTGTGAGCAGGACTGCACTCAAAATGTTTATGATATAGATATTGTTGTGGCCAATTGACAGAATTTGAAAACAAGGTGATATGTCTCAAGGGGTTAATCCTGATAGAACAAATTTAAAACATAGAAACAGATGCAATGTGTGGCTTGGGACTTTGAAATCCTTGAAACTTTGATGTGAGGGAAGAGAATGGGTCTTTACTACACAGAATTTCCCACTGTCTTTTTATTGCGTTAAGATTCGGGACTTCTCACATTGGATTTAATTGGAACTCCTTTCAGGTCTATTTACTCTCCCCTCCTTTCCATCCGATCCATCTCCCCATCCCTCGTTTCTGTTTATTTACTGAAACATGACTTACAGGCAAGCACTTCAAGTTTTCTTCTAGTGTTTAAGTGTAAACTGTGCAGCAACCGCCAAACACTCAATTCCACTACCACCTGCATCGTGTTATATGTGACAGGGATGAACGTGTAATTTGGAAGGACTCTGTTTTTGTACTTTCCTCTGTAAATCTATCGGCATGCTTCGTGGCTCTGTGTGGGTGTTCACTTACCTTCCTACTGGATGAGCCTGCAGCTCTGCGCAGTTCACACAGGAAGGCTGACCTTCCTCTGGTCCTGGGTGTGCTGAACTCTTTAGTGGAACTGGCAAGAGGGAGATGAAATGATTGAGCAGTGTTTGGCTGGGAAGAGAGCCTCTCTTGCATATTCTCACACTACTG
Source organism: Seriola dumerili (assembly GCF_002260705.1). Lineage (NCBI taxonomy): Eukaryota > Metazoa > Chordata > Actinopteri > Carangiformes > Carangidae > Seriola > Seriola dumerili. The sequence continues at coordinate 8,929,615 of NW_019174474.1, forward strand.
TGTTTGATCTGCATATGTGAGTAATCTAGACATTGTTTTGCGGTGGGGCATATTTACAGAATTACTTCAAGGGTTGGAGAAAGAAAAGTTTTGGAGTTTTCTTCGGTTATCGGAACTGAAAATGCAGGTGTCGGTTATTTCATTTTTTAACAAAAATGTGACCTGTCAATTGAATTGAAAGTGAATTGAAGAGGGAGCCAAAGGCAGCAGTAATGTAACAGTGCAAACGTGAGATTTTGTTACTTTCGATACACCTCAGTGAAAGCCAACACTGAATAATGAGCTTGAGTAGTATGCACTCACTGGCTAAACCTCATACCAAGGAGGCAAGGTCTTGGCCCAGCTGATATTTGTATACCTGCTCTCCACAGTTCTCAGTTTACAGTCATCCTATTAGGTATCCTGGTCTTCACTTTCGTAGAGTGCTCTCCGGTGCGACCGGGTCCGCTGGGGTTGTTAGTTTGCTGCAGCTGCTTCACTGCACCCTGACAGGCTGTCACAAGGCCAAATTTGAGGATGTTTGAGCCTTGGAGAAAAGTCAAAGCATCTACGGGCCTGGAGAAGAGGTGCTGGCTTGTCTGTCTTGGTACTGGTAGCTCGTTTTGCTGATTCCCTTCATCCCACAATCCCCACAGCCCACAGATCCCGCCACTTGTTTACCATCTGAACTGCTCACAGCTGCGCCCACGCACGGAGATTAGAGAACGCAAGTGTGGATGTGACAGGATTATGGCTTGTGCTTCCTGTGTGTCACCGTTGCTTGTCCCGTCAGGGCGTTGAAAAGCAGCCTTTGGATTCTATGGTGGAGTCGGATGATATTGATCAAGAAATGATTTCAACTGAGCCACTGATTTTGTCATATCTGGAGAGAATGAATCTCAAAAATGTTGAACAATGAAGGCTCATGTCCACTTGGCAGTCTAACGCCTGTTGTTTTGTTTTTTTATGTGTTTACCTTTTCCTTATTTTGCTATTTCTTCAGAGTATTGCAGCTATTTGTGTGGTTCCTATCTTTTCTCCCACATATATCAGAATCAAATGTCAGAGGATAAAGCTCCACTATTATAACAACTATTCATAGTATCATAACCACAAGTCCACCCTCTCAGTTCAGACAACCCTGGCGAGAAATCACACAACGCCTGTAGCAGAAATATCACTTTGTTTCTCCTTCTTTCTTTGCAGATTTCCAGCCTGCCTGGCTGTTACATTCAGTCTGGAATCCTGTCTGTTTTCTGAGCCTCTTGAAGTTTAAACATTAGCTTTGTAATTAATATGGGGAACAGAGCAGAGCTGAAACGGTGAACAGAGTTTCCCATGGCCTGTCAGAATAAGAAACATTCCGTGGGTTAGCCCGCGTGTGTTAAATGTGTGATCTAGTTATGAGGCCTCGAAGGTTAGTTTTTATGTCTCGGCCCAGCTGTTTATATTCCTGTCCATCATCCTTCATGTCAGAACACGCAGGGAGACAAAAGAATCAATTTGAGATGTTTGGTTTTTTCGGTAATAAAATAGAACCTCTCTGATTGACGTAGCAGATATTGTTGGATGTACGAGAGGCCTAATTCCTATCTAGCTTTTGATTATTTATATATTCAGTTTTAATTTGATTTCTCCTCGTGAAAGAAAGAGAAAGAGTTGAACAGGTCTTGTACCCAGTCTGAGGCATCCTCTCCTTTCCCTCCCGCATGCCTCCATTCCACACCGGTCATGACTAAGCCTTGGAGACTGGTCTGTGTTGACTGTGTTTGCCTACCGGTCTCAGATTACACTTCCTAGTTCCCTGGGAAGCGTGGAGCTGAGCATATGAGTAACCAAATACATGCCTCCATCTCACTGCACGCTCTGGTGTGAAGTATGCAAATGACCAGCACAGATAGCCAAATGTGAAAACCCATGACGGTTTTAATTAGCAGGCCTATCGATAGCACAAACGAATGAATAGCTGAGCTTTACAGTGTAGCTGCAGTTTTCCTCCGTTCCTTTTGTGGTTCGCAGCGTTTATGGCTGCATAGCTGCGGTGCCTGCTCTACTCTTGTTATGAAAGGCATGAAGGTGGGAGAAGTGGCATTCGAGTTGGGATTTGAGAGGTTTCCTTAATCAAATAGCTGCAGCAAGTGCTGGCAGGCAGCTCAAATCGACCATGTTTGACACCCATAAGCAAGCAGTCTGGGCACAGGCTCAGACTCCCCTGGAGCTGTTACTAACATGAATTTCATGAGAAAAAGACCTTTTGTCATCAGCACTTATTCCCCTGAGAAGTCTCAGAGAGAGATTCTGAGTTAATTTTTTCATTGGCTGTGCTATTTTGCACTTTGAAAAACCAATTCATTTGAAATCCCTTGTCATGGTTGGAATGAATCTGACATAGGCCAGTAGATTCAGAAATGTAAGGGGGGCTCAGATTCGGTTAATCCCTGACTCATCTTTTTTGGGCAGAAATGAGGGTTGTCTTGGCAGCACAACTGAGCAGACTGGGACCAGTATTAATCTTGGAGCAGAACCTCTGATCTAGAATCACGTCAGCCCTTTAGATTACATAATTTAAGGTCAAGTGGAGCTAGATTTAGCTGCTCTATTTCAGTTTAACTCGAGCAGATAGATGGTGAAAACTGCTTTTACTACAATGTACAATATAATAAAGCACATATCGTCCAGTTTAACTACATACCTGGAAAGTTTTCGTCGTGGAAGGATGGAAAACATTCAGTTGAAAGTGGTATTTAATATTTCCAACTTGCATAAAGATATAAAGATAATCTATTTGAGACATCCATCATTTACTGGTAGCATACTGTATAGTGGTCAAAATTTATGGCCTGTAGTGAGGCCGGCAAAAACAGAGGATGCAGCATGCACATGTTGCACTTCACATCTCAGTTCTCTGAGTCCCAGGACACCGCAGAAGTGATGAATTTGACGGAGAACATGATGTTTTTCCAGCGCGCTGCGTATTAATATGTCAATCTCTTTAGTGTTGAAGAGAGGACAACATGGAATTTGTATGTTTACTGGCTCTGAGGATGATCGGCTTCTGGAGTCGGTGAAAATCTGTATCAGTTGTGGGAGCTGAGATGAAGTGCTCAGCTGCACAGAAGCGGCCCGACTGTCAGAGGCAGAAGTGATTCAAATGCCAGATGGTTTGGAGTCGGCCTCTGCCAGAAGCAAGTTGAGTTTCAGTCAAGAAATGTTTGTGTACTGAGCCGTGAGGCTCTGTCTGCTGCTGTGAATGGACACATGACTGTCTCCATTCCTGTGTATATGAATAGCCTAGAACTGAGTTTGCATGGGCTCATAATGAGCATCTCCAGACAATAACAGATATCAAACAGAGTAAAGCATTCATCCACTCATCATTGTGTTGACGTGCAATGACAAACTATTATTACTGTCATTTCAAGGTAATTATATTTCCTGCTTAAGACAAACACGATGTTTATAGACTGTGTTCTTCATAACACCTCTCATAATATCATCATACGACTGCTGTACCGCCAGACTTACCTGTTGCGAGTTAGACCCAAGGCTTCACATTCCCGTCTTTTGTTTATAGCTGTGGTTTTCAAACAGACACAGTAATGATGAGCGCTCCTGGCAAAGGCTCAGTCCTTTTTCGAAACACGAATGAAAGAATACACTTGTCTGGTGCTTTTAAGTGTGTGGCGAAACAGCCTAATTTTATGAATGGACTTGTTTCCCTGCATCTTGCTTGCACTTTAATTGCTGTTCACAGCAGTGCGCAGGGCAGACACACACACTCAAAACATCTTTGATGAGGAAATTCTAGTTGGAGGCATCACAGTGTGACTACAGAATGAATGTGGCACTTTTGTATTACTGGAAGCGCTTCAAAATGGGCTTATACACACATTTATAAATAGATCAAGAATGTGAATACTACCTCTATAGTTATTGCCCTGTAATCTGTATTTCTAATATTCCTGTGAAGGGAAGCTGACCATTATTGGTGCCCTTTGAAGGTCACGTGTCGCATTACTGTAACAATACACTGACTGTCGCGACATGTAATGAAGTTCTGCGGGGCTCTGAAAACATGTTCGAAGTAGCACTGTGATGCTCCAACCAGATGATGGCAAGGAAAAGATGGTTATGCTAGTCTGATGACAGAGGGATGAATATGATGGTGTTTAGAGAAACTCAAAGTCAAGTGTTGTCACCAAACAGAAGAGACATACTTAAGCATGATGACAGAGACAGAGCAACAGCTGAAGTGCTTGAAGTGAGCCAGAAAAAAATGAAAGGAAGTGCAAGTGATTAGGTTTGGTGGAATCACTCAGAAGGATTTACATCATGTTAGGTATTAAACTGCAGGAGTACAAGATAACATGCGACTGATGATTATTTTCGTTATCCGTTAATCAATTTATAGCTTAGTCTAAAAAATGTAATGAAAATAGTATAAAATGTCTGTCGTCATGCGCGTGTTTTGTCCAACAACCCCAAAGATATTAATATATAAAATACAGAGAAGCTGCAAGTCTTCACGTATAAGAAGCTTAAACCAACACAAGTTGGTTTTTTTGCTTAATAAATAGCTTAAACCATTATTCAGTTGTCAAAATAGCTATTGAGAAATTCTCGGGTCAATTGACTAAGCTAAAATGACTAATCCTATTAGCATAATGGGTGGATTGAAGTGATATAATCACCTTATTCTCTTGATTACTAACCCTTATTTCCCAAAATGTAGAGCTATTGCTTTAAAAATAAGCCTAGCATATGCTCTCTGTTTTTATTGACGGTGGTGAACTTTCTCTAGCTAGCCTAAATATTGTGCACACAATGACCGACAAATAACGGAGAAATAAGAGTTAATTAGTCTACTTCTGTTGTCAGTATGATGTATTTGAACCCTACAGGCAGCTGCTGCGTTGCTTTGAAATTAGCATCATAGTCATAGTGTAATGCAGCCATCTCCAGTGAGGAGCATAATGAGTATAAGTGGGCTGTGAAGGTGATCATTAACTGTCAAGAACAAAGACGGAGTGGAAGTCGTCATAAGGCAAACAAGGAGAAATGAGCAGAGACATAAAACAGTCAAATCCAGCTATTATTGCTGTAGGATTTTAGAAGTGGTGGAGTGGGTGTGGCAGGCTATAAGTTTGATTGACTTAAATGTTCTTGCTTGCACATCCATTATTGCGGAGATTTCCTCTGCTCAGGGAGAAAGATTGCGTCCTGCACTCCCTCCTGCACTGTGCCAAGCCTACTGATGGATGAGAGGGGGAGATGGGTCGGGATATTAACTTTCATCTCCAGGGTTGTCCACTGAGCATCAGTCATTTCTGAGCCGGAGACTGACGGAGGACAAAATGTCATTTGAGGACTCACACATACAAACTTACAGTCATTCCGGTTACTTTATGCTTCTATGGTGGATAAGAAGCAGAACAAACGTTGTTCTGTGTTATATTGACAGAGAAAATGAACATTTGGACAACATATTATTGTCTGCTCTCTGTCTATTCTTTGTTTTAAACAGAATAAATAATGTGGTTTCTCCTCCGTGACTGAACTAAAAAGAAAAATAGGCACCACAAGTTTTGATTAATATTAATTTACAACATACTCATTCATCCAGTCTGTTTTCAAATCAATAATTATTTATAGTCTATGAATTTTTATGACTGGCGGTGACAGTGTTTACAGTGTACAAAGGCAGTGCTGTCAAACTTGTAGCCTAGTGGCCTAATCTCTGGCTCTATTTTTAGATTAGAGGATGATGTAATACAACCAGTGAGAAGAAAAGGCATGCTGTGTGTGTATGCAGACTGGGGGGTTGGGGTGTGTGTGTGTGTGTGTGTGTGTGTGTGTGTGTGTGTGTGTGTGTGTGTGTGTATAAAGGCTTACATGCATGTGTGTAATTCTTGTGTGAATTCTGTGAATGTGTGAAATCCTGCTAGCTTATCCAGATGTCCAGACGATTTTGAGTGCGTGCCGAGCCAAAGCCGTTTGGATTTTCTTCTTTGTGTTATCCAGTGAAAATTGTTTGTTTGCAATTTGAGTCATGTAGAAGAGAAAAACAGGACTTTGTCTAAATCATATTCAATAACTCCCATCTTTGGGGGTCTCTTCCGTCACCATTGTCCGCCCAACAGAAACACATGCTGCAGCCTCTCCCGTTGAGTGGCCATATGCGTCTCTGCAGGAGGCTACTGTCATTACTGTCGTATTATGGGACAGGTTTATTGTTGTCATTAAACTTGGTTAGAGTCTGAGGGGGGATATATGCCACAGCACAGCCTGCCTGAGCTGCACCGTCATTGGGCAGCTCACACAAACGCATACTGTGACCCAGCATGTCTGTGAGCAGTTGCTCCCCCATTTCCTTCAAAGACCTCAAAGTGTGCTCGATGTTTACTGCGAGCTTTCTCACAAGTGTGTCATAAAGCTCATAGCATCCTTTCATTTCCCATGTGTAGTCCTTGATGTGTCTCCACAACCTGCATGTCTTTAGAGTCACATAAAAATCCCACAGGGGTGGGGGGGGTGGGGTCGCTTTTGTCCCTGCTGTGGACCGGGAGAGAGACATAGCAAGAGAACTTAACTTAGCTCACGTAAGAAAGATTTGATTTCACCATTAAGTGAATTATGAACCCTCTGAGACCATCCTCTCAAGTTCCTGTTCCTTTTTAAGTACGGTTCACGAGGCTTTCAACGAGGAGTTTGAGATGAACTGCTTTCGTCTTCTCTGCCTCTAGAAACAGTCTCAATGCTGATGAACTGCCACCCCTCTGCTTGTCCTCCGTCGTTAACTTGAAAACCATGAGAAGGGTCAAAGAGTAGAGTGTAAGAATTCAGGGCTTGTTTTGTTTTAACATGCTCTTGTCAGACTTTCTGGGGTTGATGAGTTTGCAGCTGATGTGATACAGATCTCAATTGGTTCCTCTTTGTTAAGATTTCCAGAAACCCCCCCCCCCCCGCGCATGAGACCCTGTAAAAACAGAAAATTATTAGGCATCTATTTTGATAATTTTTGAAGCCATATCTCATGAAAAAAAAGCCTAAATTAAATTACATAAAAAGATGAATCAATAGTGTTTGAAAACAATCAACAGATTAACTGATGATAAAAAGGTTATCTAGTCGCAACCCTGCCTATAAAGTTTATCCATGATATTTAGTCTCATTGCTTCCAAAAATTATTTAGTTTTAGTCATTTCAAAAGTAACGGGAGCAGTGATTTATTATATCTTTTTATATTTTGAAACACACTCCAATGATGAATGAAAGATGTCATCGTGGTTCCCTTTGCACTTAACCCATTCACCTGATATCACACTTGATGCACCTGGAATCTGTGGCTTGCTGGTGCCGTTGAACTCTGCACGGATAAGATGCCGTGCACCGAGAAATGGCTGCGAAGAGTCTGAAGCGAACACGCTGGCCCAAATTTCGTTTAGAACGTAACCTTGAAATTCTCCTTCATCTGTGTTTGCTTGCAGCGTGCCGTCGCAGGCCCCCACCACTTGCCAGACACAAAAGAAACTGCAAGCCTGACTGCACATCAATTTACTCTGCACGGCAATCAACCACAGCATCTTAAATCCTTGTGGAGATAAACAGGAACAGGCCTCGGATGCCTGACAACTATTTGAGTGACGTTCATGTATTCTCTGTTACTACTTTTGATCATGTTGCCGTTATTATTGACAAACAAATTAAGAACCATTGATTGAGTCATTGGTAATGAGTATTGGCTGACTCCCACTGACACACGGTCGATCAGAGCATTCCTGTTTTGATTTTATGATCGATGTTGATGCCGTCTTATCTGTACTGTCTTAGAGGAACTAGTGCTCGACAGTATTTTGCATGTAAACTACAAGCTACTACAGATCGCCTTTACAGTTGGTGTGTGTGTGGATTTTAGAGTCAAATTCACTTACAGAGGAAATGATGTAGCTGATATCTAAATGCTTGTGTTGGAAAAGGGCCTTCTCTGTCTGTGCTGGCACTGCAGCCTTCAGCCCCGATCATGCCTGACTGAGGCAGAGCCAAACCCAGAGCCTGCTGTTTTCACTGCAGCGAGGAGTTGGCAGGGTGTGAAAAGGAGGCCAGCTGACCTCTGTACCTGCCTCCCTTTCATCATGTGTTGCCATTGGGACTGGGACTACATTGGTTTTCATGAACTAGCTCAGCACCCTGGACAGTTGAGTACAAAGCTCAAGTTGTTACACACAGAGAGAGAGAGAGAGAGAGAGAGAGAGACTGAATTGGTCATGTGTGTCCTTCAGGAAGTAACTAAGTCCTGACTTATTCCTTACAAAATAAAAGTTAGGTCCCAAACATAAATGTTTATTGACAATTCTTTTTTTGATCAGAAACACCATTTAGATGATTGGTGAACTTCATAGGTGTAGCTTCATGTTTGTCTCCCTAAATCTCAAAGTATTCATTTAATATTTTGTTTATTTCCTCACTCACGCTAATTATTGGGATACTCTTTCTACATGCTGAATGCGGAAGAGTTACATAGGTGATCCTGTTTGCTGAGCCACTGTGAGTTTCGAACAAGCACGGCGAGTTTCTCCTCGTTGCCCTGCAGATAATGCAAACCAGAACCACTGCTTGGCTGAAAATGTATAAGTCAGCAAATAGACTGTTTTTTTTTTTTTTTTTTGCAGTCAACATCCCCACTTTTGTCCCTGCGCTTTGTGATATTTCTTTAACCCTTTTCCTCTCCATTACCCCCCCCCCCCCCCCCCCCCCCCCTTTAAACTTGCACTGATGTTGAGTAAAGGCTTTTAAAGGCTGCTCATGCTGCTCAATAAATACAGTCAGAGTTAATGGGAGAGCCCATCAAGACATTCCAGTCATGACAGCTGAGCCATAGACGCCAAAGAACATGAATGATCTCGTCCCCCTGGGGGTTAAAAAGCAGAACACATAAAGCTCAACTGCCACAAGTCACAGCAGGTAAAACAACAACAGCAGCAAGTCAACTCTCACTCACTGTTTACACAGGAAGCTATAACAAACCAGGGGCCAGTGACAGTGGAGAAATCTGTTGGTCATCTCTGGCTTCTTCTCACTAATGTCAGATTATTTCTTGAATGAATAGGATTGTGTTGAGTGTGACAGTATTTTTTGGGATGAACTGACTATTTCCTGCGTCTGGGGTCTGTCTGGACAGATTCTGTGCCACAAAGAAATGTCTACACACATGTGCCCTGTGCGTTTCCTGTTTGGCTTTGTGTGGGCTCAGTGCTCTTCCTGTGTCCGGCAGCCGCGTACCTAGACAGATAAGAGGTTGTTTGAGGTCAAGTCGCTGCAGAGAAATAACAGCGAGACCTTAAATGACATGTTCTTTATCCTTAATTGCAGTTTTGATTGCTTGTCTGACCAGCTGTAATACATATGGTTGTTTAGTTAGAGAATTTTAGGGACCATTTCATAAAAAGGGCGCCAAAAGAGGCAAGAGTCTCTTAAGTTTCAGCTTATGGTGGATTGTACAGTGTTGATGTCATTCGAGCGTTCGAAAGCTGTAATCTTGTACATTTGCTTTTATGCCCTGTTGCAACATGTGGTAATATTTTATACAGGACTAAACTTTGCAGCAGAATGTGGAAGTATCTTCTCAGATTCACTCCGTTTTATTTCTCTCCCTCTCGCTGACAGAATGAAGATGCCTGAGGCCTGAGTTAAAGCCCTCCACCAGAGAGAGTGTGTTCCAGGGCTGGGGCTGGACCCAGAGGCCCCTGGCTCAGGGGGTGAAGGGCCCTCACAGCCCTGTGTGAGTCTGGACCATGGGGGATGGAGGCACTGGTGCAACTGGAGGAGATGGGGTGAACCGGTCCCACGTGCTGTTTGACAACTTCGTCCAGGCGAGCACGTTTAAGGGCACGCTCAAGGCCTTCCAGGAGCTGTGTGACCACCTGGAAGTCAAGCCCACCGAGTACAGGGTCTTCTATCACAAGCTCAAGTCCAAACTCAACTACTGGAAGGCCAAGGCGCTCTGGGCCAAGTTAGACAAGAGGGCCAGCCATAAGGAGTACAAGAAGGGTCGTGCCTGTGCCAACTCAAAAGTAAGCCTGCATCAGCACAAACTGTATGATTCAGTTAAAGGCGGTTTTGTTTGATGCTGACTTTTCACCCTGTATTAAAATACGATCTGTACCCCGGATACGTTATCCCGATAATAAATGATCTAATCTTCCATTTGTGTTTACACCTGGTATTTTTAGTGAGTTCTTGTTATCCTCACTGAGATCGAATGTCTGTCCTCCGGAGCAAAACCTCTGCAAAACCTCTGCATGAGTAATTTGAGGTGGCAGCGAAACCGCTGTAAGTGTCAAATACTGCGTTTACACCTAACACAATGCGAGACAGACTACTTCCAGAGGTGGTCAGGCAGATCCAATCACATTCTGATCACGGCGCATTTACAACTTGCATTAACATGTCTGGATAATGTTGTCCGGATACAGATTGCACTTTAAGACCAGGTGTAAACGCAGAGGAATCATGTAATGCTCATGTTTACCAGCCAAGCGGATGTGTCATTGCTTTATATTGGTTTGTCGCCTTCTCTGGGTTTCATCGTTTACATTGCTGACCCAAAAAAGAGATAAGACTGTAAATATAGTTATATTATTATTATTATTATTATTATTAATATTAATGTATTATTATTAATGATATTATCTAGTAGAGCTTTGAAATATTATCTGCACGCAAAGTTCACTTAGCCAGCTAATAAAAATTCCCTTGGGATGAATGAAGCGCTAGTTTAACTAATCTCATTTATACTCAAATTCGAGTCAAGAGGAAGTTTATTTTTCCCAATAAAACAACTGAAGAAGTGAGATGTGTTAGAGGGCAGTGTCAAGTTGCAGTCTGAATATGTGGGTTTTCATCATGTGGCCAAAGCTGGGCAGTGACTCAGCTTTTCCAATGTGTATGGTTCTTACAGCTCATTCATAACATCTGCGTCTCCATGTCTCTAGTGTTTGATCATTGGTGCGGGGCCGTGCGGCTTACGTACAGCCATCGAGCTGGCTTTCCTGGGGGCCAAAGTGGTGCTGCTGGAGAAGAGAGATGCTTTCTCCAGGAACAATGTGCTGCACCTCTGGCCCTTCACCATCCAGGACCTCAGGGGCCTCGGGGCCAAGAAGTTCTATGGGAAGTTCTGCGCTGGTGCTATCGATCATATCAGTGAGTACACATGACAGATTTTGCTCTCGTTTGTTTACAGTACTTGTTCATGTCATATTTGCCTGTAGGTTTTGTTGTTTTGTATGCATTAAGAAGATGTATGCTTTGTTGTTGTGTAGTTCTTATCTCACTTGAGTTTTGTTTCTCTCTGCCTTTGTATTGCAGGTATTCGTCAGCTTCAGTTAATGCTGCTAAAAATGGCTCTCCTGCTGGGCATTGAGATCCATGTCAACGTAGAGTTCAAGGGTCTTATCGAACCCCCTGAAGATCAAGAGACTGAACGTGAGTGAATCAAGCTGCTGCCAGGCCAGCGCAAGAAAAAATGAATGTGAATTGAACATGTGTTTCGTCAGAGAACTATCTGAAGCATTTCTGTCACGTTACATTACACATGCTCTGTTTTCTCAGGGATAGGCTGGAGGGCTGAGGTCCATCCCAAGACACACCCTGCCAGTGAGCTGGAGTTTGACGTCATCATCGGAGCAGACGGAAGGAGAAACACACTACCAGGCAAGTCTGTGTTTACAGGCTGGGCGAAATGCATTAGTAATGCAGATTTATCTTGACTAAACAAAGAAAGCACAGGGAACACTGTTTGTTTGTTTCTTCACGTGGACACGGAGGTCAGTCATAATGATTATGATCTCACTTGTGTACAGCTGTGGTCGAGTGCCTGACCTCACTCCATTCCTCACGCATGAATGAGCATTTGTGCACATGTGTGTGTGTGTGTGTGTCTGGCTGCTACATCCGACTTCAGAGAGTGTTTGCTCTCCCAGCAGAGCAGAGCAGAATAGGAATTGTTGAATTGGCTGTCTGTTTCCTCAATGAGTGTTTGGGCCTCACACACTGCCACACTGGCAAAGCGAGCCCCCATGGAGCAGAGTACCATGACCCCTCTCTGTACTACTGACTGCTGCATTACAGAGGGGAAGCAGCAGGCTCCCTCTGGGATAACCATAAACTACATTCACACAGCTTGAAAAGCCAGCAAGTTGTTTGTGATACAGAACATCTGGTTGCGTTTATAATGTGTAGTATGCATTTGCAGGTTTTGACATGTTGTAAAAGCAGATATGAGTTGGCACATTTAGCTAGTTTAGTTTAGTTGAGTCTTTTATCGTAAAACGTTTTGAATTCATGTGTTCACAGTTCTCGGTCCGTGCACCCTGATTCTTGACCTTAAGCTCACGCGCTGTCTGCTTCCTCCCTGTAATCCCCAGGGTTTCGGCGTAAGGAGTTCCGGGGCAAGCTTGCCATCGCCATCACTGCTAACTTCATCAACAGGAACACGACAGCGGAGGCAAAGGTCGAGGAGATCAGCGGCGTGGCCTTCATCTTCAACCAGAAGTTCTTTCAAGACCTCAGAGAGGCAACAGGTCTGCCACAGCTCCACTCTGCTGCATTTCTTTACTTTACAGGGATTTTCTTTTCTTAAGGTAACAGTATGATACAAGACCTTAGGATGCAGCATTAAACATAAAAATTGTTGGATTTATTTTTTGTTTTTTGTAAAAACTCCAGCTAGTTCTTGAATGCAGTGGATGCCAAAAAATGAAGGTAAATAGGACAAATAATCTGTCCTTTGATCACAGTTCTGAATTTGTCAGCTCATCCAATTAAAATGCTTGACATTAGGTTTGATGCCAAGCCTGTCCACAGTTTATTGCTGACATGACGATGTCCCTGGGGGCTTTGGTTCTGTGCTCTGAGTCGTGAAATTGCCGCTCTTGTCCTCTAATGGCAACATGGTGGAGAGCTACGGCAATAAGGAAAAGGATTGTCCTTGGTATGTAACAATGCGTCTTTCTGTCGGTCTTTTTAGGTATTGACCTGGAAAACATTGTCTACTACAAGGATGACACGCACTACTTTGTGATGACTGCCAAAAAACAGAGCCTGCTGGAGAAAGGAGTCATTCTGCATGTGAGTGATCAAAGCCCAGAGCTGTGTGTGTGTGTGTGTGTGTGTGTGTGTGTGTGTTTGAGAGACAATTGTTGAGTTTCCTTCTGTCTCTCTGTAGTAGACATAAAGACTATACGCACGCACAGACCGAGAAAAAAAACAAGTCTGGCTCTCTCTTGCTTTCTGTCTTGCTCTCTTTCATTCTTTCAGTCTTTTATTCGCCTTCTGTTTTTGCCCAGTATCGGCCTAATGGTCTAACCAAGCCAACAGTGTTCAGCAACAAACTGCCAACTCAAGCAGACGTGTTTGCGCCCTCACTTTACATGGCAGTTTCCTCTTCCTGGCCACTTTCCACAGGAAACCGGAAAGACTGTTTTACATTTCTGTCTTCACGTACTAGCATTGCTGAAGGTGTGCTGTGTGGTAGGTTTTAGACTGCCTTGAACTGTTTTTTAACTGAGCCTACTTGTAAACCTACTCACAGTCATCACTTTTTCACTCAGATAAATTTAGCTGCCTTACATAGACACAGCCATTCTGCATGTTTTGGTATCCCTGTGCGTGTGTGTGCAAGTCTGTGTTTGTTTTCATGGCGAGCTGATGACATTAATGAGGTTTTGGTATTCACTGAAGTCTGAAGCCAGAGGGGATTTGGAGTCAGTAGGCACATGTTAATGAAAAGGCAAAATTTACTACAACTGGTTTTTGACAGACAGTCCAAGACAGAACCTTTTTATAGCAATGACTATGACTCTTGAAAATGGATAGAGGAAGGGTGGGAAGGCTTGGCAGAAGACCGGCGAGTCCACAAAGTTCAAGGCAAACCAAAAAAAAAAAAACAACCCCTATTCATATCTTCCACTACCCTGCCCTTCCCCTTACCCACCATCACCACCAGCCTGGCCTGGGCAACCAGGGAGCTGAATGTACCTCTCACCACCCTCTATGAAAACATGTCACTTTGAAAGCATGCAGTGATTTGATGCTACATGTTGGAGAGACTTGTGAACAGCACAGTTCATTCCCCTGCGAGTGCTTCCTTGTAGCACAGTCAAGTTACAGAGGCTGTCACCTTGAAATTATAACTTTTTGTGAGGACGTTCAGTTGTTTTGTTATAACTATTTAAATTGTCTTTCATTACTTCTGAGTGTCATTTTAGTCCGTTTCAAGACATTTCTCGTGCTGCCTTTTCCAATATCACTTGTTCATACAGCATTACCAAACAATGATTTGATGTCACAGCCAAGCAGCTTGTGATCACTTTTACAATTTGAATGTCCAGTTCAAATTCAAGTTTATCACAACACAAACTGCAACTATCATCCCCACATACGTTTGCTTTTAAATTATTCTCTCTAGGAATCCTTTTAGTTAACTGGTTTATTCATTTTAACTATGCCTCCCTAGGTATTTGTGAGGTGCACTCACTTTAGAATAAATGTTATTCTACATGCTACATGTTCTACTGCCACAAGAGTCTGGTTCAAAATGAGTAAAATCTGCACCTGAAAGACTCTACGAGCTGTCCCACAGTGATTTCTCATGCGTTATCCATGAGCATTGCGATCATTTGCTCCAGTCATGGATTTCTCCAAGTGGAATAATCTGGTAAAAAGTACACCTCCTCTGAGATCAGCTGTGTAGTTCGTGCTCACTCACATCAACATGACAACAGCGGCCCTGAGAATCCTGTGAAGCTCTTTTATTCTGCACTTGGCTTCTGTTAACCTTGTGTTAATATTATTTTGTCAGTGAATAAACTGACTGCAAACAAACTTTTGTTTGTATTTAATTAATACAACTATGAGTCAACTTAATTTTTCTGCCACAGCTGCAAACAAACTTCTTTCTCATGCTGAATGAGTCACTGCCAGAAGGGCTGGTTTTTCACGCTGTGACTCTTGGAATACATTTCTCTGGACATCTCTGCTTTCATCAGTGTTTGTCTTAATGCCTCTTGTAATCTCACCTCAATCTCTTATCTCTGCTGTAGGACTACGCAGACACAGAGCTGCTGCTCTCCAGAGCTAATGTAGACCAGGCTGCCCTGCTGTCTTACGCCCGTGAGGCTGCGGATTTCTCCACCAGCCACCAGCTGCCCACACTGGACTTTGCCATCAACCACTACGGCCAGCCCGACGTAGCCATGTTCGACTTCACCTGCATGTACGCCTCTGAGAACGCCGCCATGGTGCGCCAACGCAATGGCCACAAGCTGCTGGTGGCGCTGGTGGGAGACAGCCTGTTGGAGGTGAGAGATGCGACAGGTTTCAACAGACTATGTTTAACTCAAGTTCATTCAGCGTCACAGTCCTACCCCTTTTGTTATTCCATAGCCACGGTTCTTTTGTGGCCTTATTTGGTTGTTGAATACGATGTTCGCTGTTGTCTCCAGCCCTTCTGGCCCATGGGCACTGGCATCGCTCGAGGTTTCCTGGCAGCCATGGACTCGGGCTGGATGGTGAAGAGCTGGGCTCAGGGAAAAACCCCTCTCGAGGTGCTGGCTGAGAGGTGAGGGCGTGGAAACACTGATGCATACACACCAAACTCCCTGTATTTTGTTCCTGTACTCACATTCAAACACTCGTGCACGCACAGCCGCACACACATGCGCACACACATGTTCCATCTCTTCAAACACACCCTTTTATCTCTAAGTGCTTTACTAGGAAATCTGCCTGTATGTGATTTCAAGCATCAGTCCCACCTCTTCTGGTACTAATGGGATAAGAGGCTCTCATAAGAACTGAATGGAATGTGACTTCTCTGTTCCGCACTAACTCTCTGTGCCCTTTGATAACAATGTTAATGCGATTTTGTTTATGTGTAGAATCCACCTATATTTTCTTGCCTCTAATACAACTCTGCCCATACGGCGAATGGGATTGTGTTACATTTTGTAAAAAGTGTTTCCTCTGTCCTTTAGGGAGAGTATATACCGTCTACTGCCCCAGACCACACCAGAAAACGTCAGTAAGAACTTCAGCCACTACAGCGTGGATCCGACCACACGTTATCCCAACATTAGCCTTAACTTCCTCAAGCCCAGCCAGGTGAGAATGGGAGCCAACAAGTGTCTCTATTGTTGCTTCGTCGTACACATAGATTTATGGTATTGGTTAAAAGTCGAGGATACTGCAGCTGCGCTATGGACTTAGAAATTTCAACATTTTATTTTGATAGACAGGTGACACAAGTTTTGATCATGTAATTATGTGTTACGTTGCAGATGCGTCACCTCTTTGACACAGGGGAGTCGAGGGAAATGCGCATTGAAATAGAGAATGTTATCAACACCTCAACACCCAAGTTGGCCAGGAATGGTTTGTATGCCTTGTGTTTTATTCGTGTTAAAAGTCAACCTTAATGTGCTTATCGATCACTGTAGGATTTTGCTGCAATCACTGTTGCTGAAATGTAACAATGAACTATTTTCACTCTAGAAAATTGCCTGCTTGACAAGCAGTTGCAAGGTAACACAAAGTCCAAATGCATGGTGTTGCTTTTCAGGGATTCCTAATAGTTTTAACAGTTTTGAAGTTTACCTGCTATGTATTCATGAATGAGTAATATGAAATGATTCCTGGAATGATGGAACTTTGTGGATGGACTGATTGCAGCCTTTAAAAATTTCCTTTGCGTGCACTAACTCGGTTATTGATGCTCTCCCTGGTTATATTCAACACTTAATGTCCATTCTAGCTGTTTAAAGGTTACCTGTGAATTCTGCATCCTCTCCTAACCTCTCATTTGCATCCTTTTTACTCCTTTACATCAGAAAAATGTTTTACATCTCACGGTTCATAATACTTTCGCACTGACTGGTTGAAACTGGTACTAACAAGGATGATGAGGCCATGGATGCTAAAAAAACGTTATAATCCTACGCTCAGCCTTGCCGGACCAAGGCCATGAGATTGCCCAGCAAGAGATGTGTAGTGCTTTCCAGAAACAGTTTGCCATTTCTTGCCTTCTTTAATCCAGATTCTGTTCAAGCTGATGCTTTAACATCAAGCCTTTCATTTTCTCTTTTCTGCCACACCAGAGTCCGTAGCTCGATCTAGTAAACTGCTCAACTGGTGCCAGAGACAAACGGAGGGCTACAGGAATGTTAATGTAACAGACCTTACTATGTCTTGGAAGAGCGGTCTGGCCCTGTGCGCCCTCATTCACCGATACAGACCGGATCTCATGTGAGTATTCTGAAAGAAATACATGCAGAACCTACACAACTTGGAGCACCGATTAATACAGATGGTAAATTAGTTTTGCTATTTTTGGACCGTTGCAAACTCTGCCGAGTGTATCCCAAGAGTGAAAGGGTTAAAAGCGCTGCGGCGTCCGGAATGACTGGCCTGCTGTGTTTATGTGAGTTTGTTGAGTTGCTAATGATGTTTATTGTCTGGTTGGGACCTTGGTTTTGGAGAGTATATCACTGTAAATGAGGTGGCATCTACCACTCATAATGGCCTCTTGGGTCACTTAACAGAGCCTTCCTCATAACCCCACCCCCCCGCGCCCTCCTCCTACCACACACACACGCACACAAACACTTCTTACCCGCATGCACTCCATAAACAACACAGTCTCCATCCGCATTGCCTAATGTAGTTTGTTACCGACTGGAGGCAACGTGGCAATTAACATTATAAGCTATTAGCGTCTGTGTCCTGCCTGACCTTTACCAAGAGGTGTAGCGGTTGTGCTCCGCTGCCTTTGATAGGCCAGATGATGGGAGGAGGAGGGGACAGAGACTGATGAGTGGAAGGTGCCTTGGGGAAAACCGCGTTCACGTCTACGCATGTACAAGACGGATGCTTTGGAGGATTGAGTGGAGGGTCTGACTCTGTGCCTGATGTGATGTTCCACTGCTAATGCTTTTAAATGGGCTGTATGTGCAGTTGAAATGTATTGATGAGCGACGTTAATGGTATTTTCAGCTGCAGTATAATGACATTTACAGTAAAGCTTTCCACAACATGCACAGTAGTCTGCGGTATAGAAATGCTTCTTCATTAGTTTTGGTAATGCAGGCTCACCATTATCCATCCATTGATGTTTAAAATCTGCTAAATTAGCCTGTGTGTAAATGTGTGGCATATTCATGTTACAGTTAATGGATCAATATAGATTAAGATGACGAGATGAATGCTCATTGTTATATGATGGGATTTGTGTGTTTGTCCCTTATCTTTGACATTTCATGTCCCATCCCGTTCCAACATTGTCTTTTGATTCTTCTCTCTCCTGCTCCCTCCTTCCTCTTGCCCTCAGTGACTTCGACTCGCTGGACGAGCGAGACCAGGAGAAGAACAACCAGTTGGGTTTTGACGTGGCGGAGAAGGAATTTGGCATTTCGCCCTGCATGACTGGCAAGGAGATGTCTTCTGTGGTGGAGCCAGACAAACTCTCTATGGTCATGTATCTCAGCCAGTTCTATGAGATGTTTAAGGACACAGTGCCGCCTGGAGGTGAGAGTGGGTGATGCACTAGGACTCCTTGTTCTGCAATCTGGTTTTGGGAGGTGTCTGTAATTACAGAAATGTCATCTTTGGACGGATGCAGTGAAAACATAATTACCTGTAATCCCGAGAGGATTTTAGAGTGCTTTTTTCTTGCTCATAACCTATGATTTTCTTTGTGGGTTTCTGTTCAGATAACCACAACCTGAGTCCTGAGGAGAAGGCTGCACTGATTGCCAGCACCAAGTCCCCCATCTCATTCCTTAGCAAACTTGGCCAGAGCATAGCAATATCCAGGAAACGAAATCCGAAGGTCAGTGAAATGCCTGTTAGCACCCCATGATTTCTTAAAACAAATTTTCATTGTTTTGCCTGAAGTTAAAATAACGTATGACATGTCATCAGCAGGACAAAAAAGAGAAGGATGTAGACGGTTTGGGGAAGAGAAGGAAAACCAGCCAGTCTGAAGATGTGAGTAGAACTGACAGCACAGCGTCTCGGATGTAGAGCTTGTGATTACTGTTTGATCAGTCTATCCGACCAGAACAGACTAATTAATCCCACTAGACTGGCGGCAGCAGGCACCAAAAAAAAAAAACAACCCTGTTTTCCCGCAGGAGGAAGTATCCAGGACCGGTCGTGACGACAGGCCGTCTGTCCCTGCTGTCCTCTCTGAGAGAAAAATGGACTGTGCTGCTGCAGGGAACCACAACAAAGTCAAGGTCATGGCCACCCAGCTACTCGCCAAGTTTGAGGAGAACGCCCCCGCCCAGCCTACAGGACTCAAAAGACAGGTATGCCGGAAGTCACATGGTTCATTTCGTTGTGGGGGTGGTGGAAAGAGTTTTCCACTTGGGGAAGATTAGGCAACAGGGGGAAAGATGTTCAGACTGTGTAGGAGTTGAGATTGCCTTTTTTTCTTCTTTTTTTTTTTTGCACACTTATTGTGGTTTGTTTTTCCTCACAATGAGTATTTTTGACGAGCATGTAGATTTCATATCGTTCATTCGTATGACAGCGTCTCCGGTCTCATGATGGACGAGCTGCAGGCCCACTGTATTAATGAGCACAGATCCAGAATGCTAATATTGGTCAGGCTGGGTATTGTTCCTGGGTCATGTAGGCGGCCTCATAGTGCTGACTGGGCTTGGAGGTCTCAGGCAAATTGGTTTGCCAAGCACTGGTTTTCTTGCTACTGAGGACCAACAGAGCAGAGTGGGAGGGAGATGTGGGCTGCGGGAACACTGGGCAGTATTGTGGATTGAGAGAAAGACGGATCTCAACTGTTGCAGACTGAGAAAACGTCTTGTTACTGTGTGACTTGAAATAGCTGCTTCTGATAAGATTTTTTTTTTTTATTATAGAGGTTTATGTTTGTTTATTGCTTTTGCCATCAGATGTATGTGAAAATAGCTGATAGGATTATGTTTGTCCAAAATGTAATAGCGTGTAATTTGAAGGTTTCTGGGCTAAATGGTGTAGCAGTTACTTGGCTGAAGACATGTGTATTTCACCCTTTTCCATTCATTATTCATGTGTATTTTGCATGACTTTTACTGTGAAGTGCTATTATAAACTTCTCCCAGCATGATCTTCTTATGACTGTCATTTCTTTAGTTTTTTTCCAACCACTGTGCGCCTGATTCACTTCCTTTTTTTTTTCCGTTTTTCTCTCTCCTTGTCTCCATCTCCCATCATGGACCATTTCATGATGCCTTGCATGGTTATTCTGGCCCCCTTACTGGCCGCGCTCGCTGTCACATCATCTTTCCTTGGCCGCAAAGGGGGAATCTCTGCCCAATCTGGATCGCCTTTTGCCCCCTTCCCCGCCCCAAACCCCTGTGAATGAGCCAGTGCGCCTGGCACCTGTCCCAGCATGGAGAAAGGTAAAGAGTGGAGCCGTGCCACCGTTATCCCCTTAGAGACTAACCACTAGACTGACTCATCTAACCATATGTCCCTGTGGTGTGTCATAGTGGGGAAAGCTGCTTTATGTTGATCAGTTCTAGTCTCCTCTGAGGACAGAATCTGTAGTGTCAGATTTGGTGGAATTAACTCGCTAGTCTGGATGCTTGGAAATGTGTTGCGTGGTTAACAAAACCGTGTGAGTGTTTTAACTTCTCGATCAAATAGCTGTGCAGCTTTGTGTGTTTGTGTCTGAGAGAGAGACACACGAATGCACCGCCGTCATGGTCTCTCTCCTCCTTGCTTCTCCTGTCCTGGTTCAGAGACGCACACAGCAGCAGGAGCAGCTGAGCTTTCGCTACAAAGAAATGATCAAGTATCAGACACTGCCCAACAGACGGGAGCAGGTACGCTGGCCTGGTAGTCCTCCCAACTCCTTTCACATCCCCATTCAATCCAGGTTCACCCTCCTACAGATGAAAATGGATTGGTGTTCCAATCCAGAAGCAAGGGGGAGGGGAGATAGCCTCACCAAGCAGCCAGGGAACATCTTGTGAGAATCATTTTACAATATCAGACGCTGGAAAACATCCACTCAGAACAAATCCGGCCCCAGGCAGATCAAACAACAAAGTATGAGGAGTGTTTATTTTATTTCATGACTCCAAACTCTTGTCAACAGCTGTTCAAAGTAGGTGTTACAAATACAAGATGAAACATGATTCTGCCACTGCATGGCATATGTCTTGCCTCTGATATTGATTTTTCTGGGTAGTTTCTGAGAAATTTTGCAGTGTTTTCTGAATTTTATGGAGAAAATAGAAATAGGACATTAGTAAACTGATTCATATTTGTAGGTAAAGACCATTGTAGGAGGGGTTCATGTCCAAAATACAACAGTAAAATTAACAATGCATGGTCATAAAAAGCTGACAGGCCAATATATTCAAAACACTAAATGACATTTACTAATTACTACTACTAATAACTACTACTAACTACTAACTGGTTATGTGTAGTCTTAAGACCTAACAAATGTGTTGAATGCAAATATGTTCCCTAGTGCTACAAGTACTCTGCAGGGTACATTTAATATTTCTGCTATGTAGAACAAATTTCAATGTTTGGTATGTGTTTTCAAGACACTGAACATAGAATAACAACAACACCTGATAATAGAATGTGTAGTCTTCCCCTATGATGTCTACCGTCCTCCTCTTTCTTGTTGCATTTGTCCACCACTTTTTATGGCTGGTGAGCTCCCGTTAAAGGTTCCCTGCTACAAGTGTTTCAGCCCTCCCTACGGACGCAGATACAGTTAAGGTTGCTACTTCTGCAGCAATCCCGCCCATAGGTGCACAGACATGCTGCTAACAACGAAATAAGATCCAGTGCTACATTCACTCCTGCAGCCTCAGTAGAGGACAAGCTGTAGCCGACTGTTCTGCCTTGTTGCCCCCCCTGCTTTACTGTTTTCCCTTATGAATAACAGAGTCAGCACAGTTAAGTGCCAGAACCAGTTTTCTCATGCTGATGCTAAGTTAGTTTTTTTTTTTTTTTTGTCTTGTCACTACTTGATTAAGCATTCACATCACAGACACTGATTTAAAGCCTCCAACTCTGCTGTCTTAAAGGGATTTAATTCGCTGCTCTTCTTAAATGTCCTCTCACTGCACATTAAGCCCCTCGCTGCTGAGTAAATTAGCTGAAAGTTAGCTGTAAAGGCTGGAAATAATTGTGATAATCCTAAGCTCCTCTCTACACAAAGTGTTTGAGTTTAAGTGATTGAGTTTTCAAAGCCAACTTAAAAAAAACTCCTGTAATATTGTAATGTAAGTTTCCATACATCACCTTTATATCATAGATAATTACAGCACCGGTGAATTATTTTCCCTTTTGTCTCCCTGACTATATTTTTTAAAGTGTTTTATTGTGCTCTATACACATTGTGGATGGCCTTTTTTCAGGATTTGTGTATGGAAATGTGGGATGTGTTTTAACGGTGCTTCTACTGTTTTGTAAATGAGTCTAACCAAGTGAAGTAGAACACTACACTAATTCTATTAACCAAATGTATTACTAATTTGGTGTGGAGAGTATACACAAATATTTTTGATTATAATTTATTCTCAGTTTTTGAAAGCATTAAAATCTATTATTCAACTTTGAATGACAAAGGGAAAGAAAATAATCATTGATCTTAGCACTAGCTCGTCATTTTCATCCTCATCCTCATCATCTTCTGCTCAATCTGCTGTCCCTGTTCATCTCTCAAGGCCAGAAGTGGTGCAGACCAACTGTCCAGCTCGGGCTCTCGGAGCTGCCCAAAGAAAACCATTCTGCTCCCTTCTTCCTCCTCCACTTCCTCGCTCTCTCTTCACTCAGAGGTGACACACAGTCTGCTGTATCTGTCTGTTTGTGTCTGTCTATCTCTGCCACAAATCCATGGCAAACTCATCGAGTGCCCCCTTACTCCCTTAGTCCCCGTGTTTACATCCACAACCAGTCTTCCTAATTATGTCTGCTGGACCCTCAGGCTTGACCTCTGCAGTGTGTAGTTTAAACGAAAACAAAATGCTGCAATTCCCCAAGTGAACTTGCTAGAGAGGTCACAGTCTTGTTTTCTTCCCTGTGAGTGGGTAGTGCGTGTCATTATCAGAAGAGAAGCTTGTCTTTCATGCTGAAGGGTATGTTGTTGGGATGCGATGGCTTGTAAATAAATTCAGACTCCGGAGACTTTGGCGAGTTTAAACTTATTGTCAGGCACTATAAGAGATACTAACAAGCTGCTCTCCTAAGAGACATTCAACAACTCCTTTTTGTAATAGTCTATTTACTCTTGATGAAAACCAAAGTGTTAATACAGAATATGTGTCTGCCCATTTCTGCCTTCAAGCCTTTACGTAAAACTCCGGACGAAGAGGAACTTGAATACTACGAAAGGCCTCTGAAATACGGGGTAGAGTAAATGAGTGATTGCATGGACATGTATTCATGTTTGTCACTGCTTGTTTGTGGTTGGAGTTTTTTGATGAGATAATGGTTGGAGCTGCTGTAAACAGACATCTATATGGAACAAACCATTATTTTCCTTTTATATAACATCATGCTATTAAAAGCATTCAGCCATTAGATACACCCACGCAGCATCAAGTCTCAATAGGGCTTCCTTGGCAGGAATGGGAGCCGCTGCACCTGACAGACCCAGGACCCATTCACATACCTGGTATACAGGAACGGGTTGACCGCCTGATATCAAAGTTTAAGGGCAAACCTGACAAGCCAAAACCAAAGGTGAACACCGTGCATGGTTGTTTTTGTACGAACATGGTTATCAGTGTTGAGTATTTTTTTTACCTGCTATTGGTGTACTTTTGCACTTTCTCTCAAGTCTAATGCCCTCTTTCAACCATTCCTCTTTTCTCCGCGGAGCCTAAGAAAAAGCCGTCCCGTTTCTTTATAGAGCAGTGGTACTTGTCCCGAGGCCTAACTGAGAGTCCTGGTTCACCACTATCCTCTCCTGACTCTTCCAGAAAGGTTAGGTTTCTGGTGCTGTGTACTAACACTCTGAACACATCACGCTCTGTCGTACTGAGAAATAACCTCCTATGAAAGTTTTAGTTTTAGACTCACTTGAGCTTGTTCAGTTCAATTTGTTTATCTCAAGTGTAGTCTGTTGTTTTGCAAGGTATTTCTGTTAGATATCTCTACTAACTGCAGGGCATTGCTTTCATAGTTTACCCACTCAGGCTGACATTACTACATAAATTAAAGACTGTCAGCTGGAACTATGAAAACAATGGCTAAAGACCATCTATGGTCTTTACCACAATGACAAGCTGTTTTTCAATGGGAGATTGTTTTTGGAAACCACTAAAAGGTTACATTTTCCTCAAACATCCCTTTGGTTATTGAATCATCTTTTTCTCTGCAGGAGTCAGCAAGGCCTCTGAATTCTGATGACCAAATGCCCTTATATGTGCTTAGTATTCAGGAGAGGGCTGAGCAACTTGCCTCTCAGTTTGAGGGCAGTTTGAGGCCAGTCGCACCACAGGTGAAATTTCCCCATTAATACAGACAGCTGAAGACAGCTGATTATCAGTCTAATATTTATACATGAATGCAAGTTTTTGAGAGACTCATCCTGTTGGTCAACTTCTTATTTTAGGAGTAGACAGCAAAATCATCCATGGATCTCCAGAAGGTTGTTGGCACTGTTACTATCAGGTTAAACTAGTAATTGCAGGTGGGCAGCATGTACATAAGAACTCACATTAGCTGTAAAACTAAATGGTAAATGAATGAATTTGTAGATTTATTGACATTTTGTGAAGGAGATGAATAGAATTTCACACAAAAACCTTACAACCACTTGCGTGGCTAACCTTGACTGCAGATAGGACTGAAGTTTCATCCTAAAGAGATGTAAATATAAACTGTTGAGTGAAGGATTAATGAGATTTCACCTTTAAACTACATAAAAGTGCAATTTAAAAACAACACAAACTAAAAAACATAAGAATGTTTTATCTCAGTATTGCTTGCTGCCCCTTACTCAGCAATTTCACCTAACATGTTAAAATAGAAGATGAAATAGGAATACATCTGGAAAACACATGTTTGAGGTTCATACAGGTGAGTTTATTTGCTTTAGCACAGATACACAGATAGGAATATTATTAATAAAGAAAATTTAAAAAGATGAACCATAAAGAGCATAGAGGTTACGCTGAGTAAAAATGAGAAAAAGCGGTGTCAGTAGCATTCTGTCAGTCAGCAGTGTATGCTAACATGTTAGCATAGAGCACTACAGCTCATTGAAAACACATGACTAATTTAATTGTTTGAGTCGAACTCAAGCAACTATATTTGCCATTTGCACAGGTGTAGATACACTAATACTATGTTTAAACAGAGAAACAAAAAAAGAGGTTACACTGACTAAAAAAGCAGTGTTAGCCTACTAAACAATTTACTCCAGAGGGAATGAAGGTGACCAACAGGCTACTCTCCTAACAACTGTCTAATAATTTATTTTAGAAAATGGTATAAAGGAGAAAACAAATGGTGTGAAACTGTGTTAAAAGAGAAAGAAACAAAAAAAACCTGCTATTATCTACTGGTGGATGTTTATATTATGTTCTTTTATTGTTAACCGAACATTTATTCATTCGCCTTAATACTCTCCTCTCCCCCTCTTTCGTGGAGCCTAAGAAAAAACCCTCTCGTCTTTTTATGGAACAATGGCACGTGGCCCGAGCCCAGGGTCCCCCTGATTCTCCCCCTTCCTCCTCTGACACCTTGAGACAGGTAGTCACCTCACGCCTGGAAGGAATGGAGTGTGGTGACACTAACACGCTACACCTGCACTTTGTCTTTCAGGAAGACGCATCGTGTCACTTAGTTCTAAAAATTGCTCAACACGGCTTAAGCTCGCCTAAGACCTGTTTTAAAAGTTGGCTGCTTGTTATCTGAACACCCCCCACTTGCAACCTGTTAACCGTTTACTGTGATTGTTGTGATAAATTAAATATGTTGGTGAGTAATCAGTCCCTGTGACTATGACACTATCTAATATCAATATATTCTGATCTGGTGCGTGCTTGAACTCAATTATAATTCCGAAAGTTATGTTGCAAAGGGAGTCCCTAGTAGTTGCTTTGGATAGGAAGAGCGGCTTGGCAGTAAAAATCTAATCTAGCGTAACTCCCATGTTGACAAGCACAGTTCCAACTGTGGCAGAGTAACAACTTAGCAGTGGGACTGCAGCACAGCACAGCACGCCCAAATCTCATTTCAAATATTTCATGGCTTAAGTTTGCTCATACCACATGTGACCTCGATTCTTCTCTTATTGAGGATCAGAAAGCTTATTTTGGAGTTTTGATTAGTTGAAGCCTAATCGTGGTATAGAAAAATTCAGGATTTAAACTAAAAACCGTTTTATATGTTGAATGTTCTCTCAATTCAGATAATAATAAACCATTTACCATTTATTATGGTGCTTTCCAGCATTTTGTTTTGTTCATATTTATTATTCAGTACAACAGTACAGTGTGAGTGACTCTGTGTCCGTGTGCATGTGAATGAAAAATGCATGACTGCTTGTGTGTAAACATGAGTATTAGCAGCTCTTGTCTTTCGAAATACAATATACTTATTTTCTGATGTAACAAATCCAATAGTGCCCTTTGTTGGCAAATAAATGCACCACAGACCGTATGGAATAACTTGTTTGACTGAGGGCAGAAGTTATTATATCAGAGTTGGAGTTGTTTTTATGAGCTAGAGTATGTTTGGTTTGTAACTAGTTTGGTGGGGCGTCCAGTACATCTAAACCCTTGATCACTTAAGCATGGAAACATTGCTTTGTCATGTCTAAATGACCTGTCAGACACTGTTGTCTGTAAACACCTCCTGTGTTGAAACACTTGTTGCTGTGCTGAATGATCTCCCCACACACTCCTCGTCCATCTGTTTTTCATGTTCTTTCTTTTTCCTCCATCATTTTCTAATGTTTCTCCACCTGTCTTTTTTTCTATTTTTTTATTTCTTCATAATGCTGTTAATAGCGCTATGTAAGGATGTACACAGGGGGAGTTAGCTCATTGGCTGAGCAGATAGCCAATCAGCTCCAATCTCAGGAAGACACCAAGCCCTTACCTGAAAAGAGGGATTTGGTAAGCACTCTGTTCCAGGTGGTAGAAGAGGCACACTCTCTGCACAAGTCAAAGCCTCGCAGTGTTGTTTTGTTCAGTGACATGTGGTTGATACACTGATGTCTTAGTTTTCTGTCCCAGTTGAACCTTGATCCACCTCCCTTTGCCTGTAGAATGTGTTTGCTTGACAAATAACAGAAGTTTGGGTTACCCTTGTGTTTGTAGATACTTTGTACAGTTATGAACGATGATTTTCTTTTTTCTTTTTTTTTTACTGTACCTTCTTGTTCCTAATGATGACTTGCTGTGATGTGGTTATTAGATTATAAAATAGCTGAATAAATACCCAGCATACTTTGACAGTGGTGAGATTGTGCCTTGATAATGTTTACTAAATCTTTGATGAACTTAAGCCTCTCCTCTCCATTCCCGTATTTTTCCCCCTTTTCCTCTAAAAACTGATTAAATGCTTTATTTTTCTACAGGGCTCTCTCAGAAAAGAGTTCCCTGTCAACATCGGAGGCAGCGACGTTTGCTTCTTCTGTCGAAAGCGTGTGTACGTGATGGAGAGGCTGAGTGCAGAGGGGAAGTTCTTCCATCGCAGCTGCTTCAAGTGCGACTACTGTGGCACCACACTACGACTGTCCTCGTACGCCTTTGATGTGGAGGATGGTAAGGAGATAACTCCTTTGATTTTTCCATCTATATGCCGTCTGTCACAGTTTTTATACATCAAATGTGCAGAAAATAAATTGAAATTATCTTTGGCTTAATGATCACAACATCAACCAAAAGACTTTGAATACAGGACAAATGCAATTTGGAAAGTATCACATCAGCCCGTGCATTTTAAAACCTCTCAAAATGTGCAATTTTGGCGCCCCCCAGTGGTAGTATCTAAACAGACATGGTCAAGATGTGTACCACAACCTCCCATTCCACCCATGCATCCAACCCAAAAAATACTTGAAATGAATGGACTGAAAGCAGCATATGAACTGCACAAAATTTCACTAGGCTTGCCTAAAAAAAATTATGCCATTAGAATAATTTTCTATAACCAACGAAACCAACAAAATGTCAACACTGTCCAGCTTTAAGTTTGTTAAACTCACTTTTCAAGATGTGACATGACCTTACATTATATTAGTACACTGACAGCAGCACTGAGTCCCATGATTCCATATTTTCCCTCTCTGGGAGGTGTCTATTGTGCTCAAGGACAGGCAACACTTTGTTCAATGAGACTGAGAATAGCTGTTTTTCAGAGTTGGTCGTGGGACTAAAACCCCACTGCTGGTCTAACATGAGACAAAAAAGACATTTTTTAAATTCTAAATGACAAACAGACAGACCGCTTCTACAGAACAGATAACAGCGTATGGAGTTTATGAGGTGAAATTTGCAGATTATGCACCATATATGTTTTTTTATGCATTCAGAATGTCTACTTATGTTGTCTGTCTGTCTCTTTTATCCTGCAGGGAAATTTTACTGCAAGCCTCACTACTGTTACCGTCTGTCTGGCTATGCTCAGAGAAAGAGGCCTGCTCCCTCCCCTGCTCCAATCACAGCCAAGGTACCTGTTTTTATTTACACGATGAAATCCTGGTGGAAAATCAGATATAGCTGGCAGTTAATTAAGAAATGAATTGTTTGGTTTATCTTCAAAATGCAGTGCTTGGATATATAGGAGAACATGAGCCATCATATAGGAAGCAGAGTTGCATATTGATTAGGAACCCTTTTATCCTTTATTTTGTACCTAGATAAGAACATTTGACACTTTTCTGGAGTTGACGTCATCTGTCTCTCTACCTTTGCAGGAGAACCAGGCGCCCCAAACTCCCACGTCGACCGTAGATGCTCCCGGAAGGGCGATGGCAGCGGCAGCGCCCTCGGCCGAACTCCAGCCCTCAGGTACCCCACTTTCCTCTCTTGCTGTGGCAGTTGCGCCCTGCCGTCTGGCCATGGGCGTGGGAGTTCCGCTGCGTACCCTCCGCCGCACGCTCTCCTGGACCTGCCACCAGGTGGCACACAACCCCCTAGATTCTCCCTTCCTGTGTACCTACTGCATCTACCTCTTCTGCTGTTTCACCATCAATGTCCTGCTCAACCTTCTCTAGCATGACTTCTCTTGTCCCTCCTTCCTTACTTTCTTTTACTCTTTGCCAGCTAATGTCAGTTGGACTGTACAGATTTAGCTGACTGTATTGACTCACTGAGCGTTCACTGAGTGTTCATGTGAATTTTCTTAGTCTTTGTCTCAGTGATTGATTTATTTTTTGAAGATGCAGCATTCTCTCTGTCCATGTTAGCAGCCAGTTCATGACTTGTGATTGGCCGGAAGCAGTTAACCTGCTAACTTAATTTTAGAAGTGAATGGTGCATCTTAAATTTATATATTTGTTTTTCTTGGCTTGGAAATTAAAAAGAGCTGGACAGAGTCCCTTCTGGTCAGCTCTCCAGGCAGCAATATTAACCCTTTGTATAACTCTCTTGTTCCGCTTCTCATCCTGATTTTATTGTGCTCAGTGAAGCAACGATGTGGCAACTTTCTTTACTCAAAATATCAGTCAAAATTTGGCATTTAGAAATACATTAACATATCCCTAAGTTAATTGTTTACCTAAACCTGATTTTTGCTTGCCTGTGTTTTAATGAAGAGCCAAGCTTTACTCTTCTGTGACTGTAACCTCTAGTGGCCTGTGACTGCTCTCTTTTACCTCTACCTCCTCCTGTGTGATGTGTTTCTTTTAGAGCCTGCTTTGTGATGTGTTTCTTTCTCTTTGTAAGCTGTTTTGCACCTACTGTATCCCTCTTACTGAAACTCACCATACTGTGATGAAGTGCCTGTATCAGTGCTTTTGTGAGCTTTACCTTTCCCCCTCCTATCAGAGCAGTTTAAAACTGAGAGCTTGAATTAGTGCCTGTGATTGGTTCTCTTGTGATTTTTCACTCCTCTGTCACACTTTCTCATCTGCCTTGTCCTCCTGCATCCCTCAGCCCATCACCCCTGACAGTTTGCTGCTAAGACCTACTTGTGTTTTGCTCAGTATAGTGCATCTCTGCTGCATTTATTGCTTTGCATATTATAGGTGAATATAATCATAGAGCCTGCTGCATTGTGTGGCAAGTGTAGTATTATAAATTGAAATAGTTACTCATAAGTACTGTAATAATACTATAAACATAATGTAACATTAATGTGAGATAATAACAACATTAAAGAATTGCTTTCATTACTAAACATAGGCAACATGGACACCAGAAGATTAGCTTCTGATTAAGATTAATCGGAAAAATCAAATCATATTATTTAAATGAGGTCCATCGCTCTAGAGTACACAGTAATAGGAAGTCAAAGTAAAACTGATGTTCTTCAAGTAACTCAAAAATCATTTTCGGATTATATCTGTATTATTCACTTAAATTATAATGTATTTTTTCATCACTAGTCTTAATATTTTAGTAAATCCCTCGCTATAATTCATGATTATCATTATTGAAAATATTGAAAATACATATAAATAGATTTTCAAAAACAGAATTTGTCAGTGTCATGGGGTCGCTTTAGCCCTTTAATAATTATGGAAAGGTTAAGCATAAAATTTTAACTGTAATTTTCTTCACAGCTGTGTTGCATTTTCATGCTTGAAACCATTGCAGCTGTCTGACCACATAAAATAAACATATACAATGCTACAGTATCAAATATCACACATTCACTTTCACACCTATCCTTTTTAGTGGGATTTACATTGGGGTCATTGCTTACAGCAGTTGTAATTGGAGGGCAACTGTATCTCTGATTAAGTGAGTGGAGAGACAACAAGTGTAGTGTAATGTGTAAAACACTTGCTTTTTAACCATTCCACTCACATTCACCAAATACCCTCTTTGGAAATACAGTTTTAAGATTTGCTTCTCAGGATGGGAAAAAGGCAAGGCACCAACCTTGTACCTATAACTGTAGAATAAAAGAAATATTTTAGAGTGTTAAACTTATTTGTGTTTGTTGATAATATCTGCTGTAGGAATATAATATAACACAATAAATTCAGTTCTAGATCTTAAATCGGTGTGTTGTTGTCGGTTTGTCCTAAAAATACAGAGTTGCTTTAGTAAATGGGAATAAATAATTATACAGTAAAATTGTGTGGAAATGCACCAGTTTCATTGTTGGATGTGTGATGGATTTGATGCTACTAAACTGATTTTCTCACACAAAACTTTAGTCAGAATTTGTGTCTTTAATCACAGTAGTTTTTCACAAATAGTTACACAGTGGATTTGCTTTAGTCTAGTTTATTTTCTACATAGAAAAATACAGTTAGAAGCTTAATCATCAGTCAGTCCTGCATGCCACCCACGCTGCTCCTCTCCTGTAGACTGTTGCACCTAACTGATTCTCAGTTGTGTTTTGTGCTCTCTTTCCTTTCCTTCTTACCTCCAACCTGCTGCCCGCCCTGATGCCTCCATCTCACCTGGGGTCTCAGCACCAGAGGTCAATGGACTACAGGAGCCGAGCCTCGCTAAACGACTGCGGGGAACTCCAGAGCGCATCGAGCTGGAGAACTATCGTGTGTCCCTGCAGAGGGAGGAGGAGCTGGAGGAGGTGCCTGAGGAGACGCTGGCGGAACACAACCTTAGCAGTGTGCTGGACAAGGCTACGGATGCTGACTTG
Source organism: Seriola dumerili (assembly GCF_002260705.1). Classification (NCBI taxonomy): domain Eukaryota; kingdom Metazoa; phylum Chordata; class Actinopteri; order Carangiformes; family Carangidae; genus Seriola; species Seriola dumerili. The sequence goes on from NW_019174474.1 coordinate 8,961,412, forward strand.
GGCTCCAGGTAGGAGCATAACAACAAGATACACAGTTTTTGATTATTGCACTTTAAAAAAAAAAAAGTTTATTATTTTGTATATTTTTTATATCTATAGCCTTAATGCAAACTTACAAAAAGCACATCATACATAACAACAGTAGCTGTAGTCACAATTAAATTAAGTGCAAGGTAGTGTTTCTTTAAAAATAACTAAATTATATATCCATATTACAGTACCTTTTGAGTGAAAAAAGGAAAGGAAACAGAATACACAGCATGGTGTTTTACATTGGACTCAACATTCATTCTTACCCTGTATGAATTTCAGTACAGAGTCTCACTCATATCTTATCAAACACACCAAACACTCTTCTTCGATTATTGCAAATTTTGGTAATCCATTAATCGATTAGGTCATTTAACGATTAAAAATGTCAACGATTCTCTATTCACCGCCTCTGAAGGTGAAGGATATGCAGCCTTTCTCTGTTTTCTATCGGTGTAATTGGCATATCTCTGGGCTTATCGGAAAAAAGAAGTAATTTGAAGACGCCACTTTTGCCTTTTTTCACAAATTTCGACCCGACAATGAATCGAAAACCTAACAATAAATCAATTGAAAAAATAAACAATTAATAACTTATCAAAATAAATGTTACTTGGAAAACTAGTGCATACATATTTCTGTTGACTCCTTAACACCCAATGTAAATACATTTCAGAAGAACATATAGAAAATACAAATTTGTTCCTTCCTGTAGAAAATGGAACATTAGAGTCATTGTGAAATACTGTAGGAGGAAGCTGATGTTTTGGCCTCCCCTGTTCTCCAACAGTAGCTCAGAGTCAGACATGGAGGAGGAGGATGAGCAGGAGGATCAGGATCAGGAGGAGGTGGAGGTGGAGGCGGAGGCGGAGCAGCAGCAGCAGCTTCCCAGTCCCTCGGACCTTGGCGGTGTTCCCTGGAAGGAGGCGGTAGAGCTCCACGCCAAACTGAGAGGTGACCTCGGAGACGAGGGTGAGGGCGAAGGCGAGGGCGAACCTCAGGGCGACGCAGTCAGCAGAGACGGTGAAGTAGATGAAGAAGAGGAAGAGGAGGAGGAGGAGGAGGAGGATGAAGATGAGGACGAAGATGATGAGGAGTCAAGCGATGGTAAATTTATTTTTCCACTCTTGGTGTGATCTTGAAAGACTACAAATGTAGTTTGTTTCCTTTTTTGTATGTTTACACCCCTGTCCAGTGTCCAATTGTCCTTCTTAGTTGCCTTTGCTTTTTATCGAAGTCTGTTTCATGTGTACTGTCACTCTCTCAACCGTTGTTCTCCTCATCCTCTGCTTCTTTCCTCCTTTTCCACCCCCCTCTTCATCATTACTTCCCCCCTTTGTCCACTGTGTTTGTGTGTGCGTGCATATATTTGTGTATGTTTCTTTTGGGGGGGATGGCCTCTGTCTCCCCCTGCTGGCAGAGGGGGATTACTGCCCCTGGGATAGAGAGCTCCAGTCAGGCCTTTGGCTGGACAAGTACCTCACAGATGAAGAGGATGTTGGTACATTTAAAGGTAGCAGCAGAAGTGCCTGTGGATGTGTTTGCAGTTACTTTGAGCGTGATGTTTAATCCTGGCTGGTTTGGGTTTCATTTTCAAGGATTTCTACAATAAGAGTGTGGCTTTCCTTTCTTTGTTTGTGTTTTATTGTTTTGGTTTGTTGGTTGCAGTTGTGTTTCAAAGGAAAGTGTGTTTCTTTTTACTGTGAGTCCCACTTTAACCTGCTATTTATTTATTACCTCTGTTTTTGTACATGGCTTTCAAATACTAATCTGATAAATGCCAGAGATGTTTGTGTTTTCCACCTAGGTGCTGCAGTTATGGTTTGGTATTAAGTGGTAGAATTGTTGTGTTCCACAAATTATTTCTTTCTTACTTTATATATTTGAAGCTCACTATTATGGTTTGACTTTTTTGCAGTCTAGTGCATGCAGCCTCCCTCTTCCTCGCCTTTGATGATTTTTTCATTGCCACTGTATTCTAACTGTCTCTCTGCCTCTCCCTCATATTTGTCTTTTCCCTTCTCTCTGTTTTTTGTTTTTCTTCTTCTTCTTCCCCCCCTGTCTTTTTCTACTATCTTTGCACAACTGCCCTCATCTCCTTTTTCATGATTCACAAAACTTCACCACAACCCAAAAAACACAACACTGCATCACACGCTGACTCCCTCATTTAGCCAGGAACCTACAGATCCAACAAGCCCTTCAGCCTGTGGATCCCCAGGCCATTCCAGGTTTGGTGAGAACACACCTGGACTCTGACGGAGACAAGGACGGCCTGACGGCCTCGGCCTCCCAACTCTCCCAACCCTCTGAGCTCACGCAGCCCTCCTCCACAGGTAACCCACCCAGAGGAGCTGAGCACCTGGGAAGACTGCGGGCCTCACAATGTTAAGAATCAGGGTCTCCTTTCATCAGTGCGGCTGCTGCTGTTCTGTCTTCATGTCTGTGTCTGCGACAGGAAGAGCCACCTCACCCAACTAACCCACCTGTTGTTTATAATCATCTCTGATTTTGTACATTTTTGTCACGTTGCTTTTTTTCGTGGAATGTCTAATTTTGTGTTCAGTCTTTTAATTTGTCATTCAGAGTTGCTGTTGGTCCGCTGGGGTGAACGTTAAGTTCACATAACCCCCTTGTCAATTCCTTTTTGATTTTGTTCTGCTTTGTTCTTTTGTGTTCTGCTATGTCCTTTCCCATGTGTCTAATTACTTTACTGTTATTTCCCTGCCATCTATCCCTCGTCGTTCTGTATCTTCTGGTTTGAACGTAGCACCTGCCCACACATCCGCCCGACACGAGGCAGTGAGAGTCTGGTTGGAGTCCATGTCTGGAGGTAGCTCAGACGTCAAACGGGATCGTTACATCCCGCCTTAGACTTGTACTCTTATCTGTCTATCGGCTGGCCTTTTCCCGGAGCATGCGGAAAACACGTGCAGAGACCAGTAACCTCACAAGCATGCATGCTGTACGGCTGTCGCTCTTGAGAGTTCTTCTCTCTTGGGATCGTATCAGCGCCTGTATTTCACCTTTCCCAACCCAACCTCTCACCGTACCCTTTCCGACTTCCAAAATATGTATTTTCTCTTTACTTACATAGCAGACTATACTGCAATGTAATGTATTCCAGAGACAGATGAGCTATCAAGGCTTGAAAACACTTAATACCCCAGTGTTTCTTCCCCTGATGGGTAATATGTGCAGTATTTCATTGGAATCTGCTGGTGCTGTTATTATTTTTTTTTTGGACTAACCCCTTAATGGCTCTTGTACTTGCAAAAAGTTTAGAGAATGAGTCTGCCGAGGCACTTAATCAACAGTTTAAAAGCTTGAATGAATGGAATGAGAGTCCTTAGTTCATAGACAGTGCTTGTGTTCTGGGTTAAAAGCTCAGTAAAGATCTCCTTGTGCTCAGACCTGCTAGAATCAGATGGTCTTTCAGTAAGTGCTTGTGCACCCACATGAACAATAGACCATTTTGTCCATTGAGCACAAATGATGGTTAATGTGATATGTGATATTATTTCAAATAACTGCATGAATTAACTGTGTGGGTCGTTTCTCCTGTTCCAGTTTTGAGTCTCTTACATGAGGGACTGCTGCTCCTCTCGTAACATTGTCATTAACATTTCCGTTGTGCTTTTGCTCGGTTCGAATGTCATCCATTTTGCCAATTTATAAATGGATAGCTGCATGTATTTACTAATGCTACTCTGCGCCCATCTTTTGTTCATATTTATTGACAGACTTGTATGATTACATTTGTATGCAAAACGAATGTCATTTTTTACCAGAACACTTTCTTTAAAGCTTTTTGCAGGAAAAAAAAATATTTTAGTTAAACACGCCACTCTTCAAAACTTTGCTTTTTTCATGAAGCAATCTTTTAATTCTTGTGCTTTATTTTTTCCCATCTCCAGCCATTAATTTCTGAAAAAAAGTTGAGTTGAGGTTAGGTTGTTGTAGAAAGTTGCAAAATGTTCTCTACTCTGTGAATGACTGAAGACAGAATGTGTTAACCTTTTGACTTATTTCTTGTCATTTCTTTGTTGCGCCAGAGCCCGGTGAGGATGAAGACCTGGAAGCAGAAGCAGACAGCCCAGATATAGAACCTGGTACAGAGATGGATCAGGGTAAGCTGCCAGTAAATAATAACAAGACAGTCAGTTCTTTCACATCTTTGGTTTATAAAGAACTCATCACAATAAAATACTGGAAATAATTAAATTATTATAAAGCTGTATAACAGTGCAATACTTCATAATGTTATGTTTAAATTCCAGATGACATCCCTTCAGATGCAGAAGCTGAGGCTCGTTTGCACCAATCAGAGCATGTTGAAGCTCTTCCTGAAGAAGACAAGAAATCAGAGAGTGTGGAAATGACCTCCAGTATTGGTAAACATCACTAATCACTCCTTGAAATTTCTCATTCACGTACATGTTTGTTACAAGAATAAATAGCAGTGCATTTTTGTTGTTTGTTCCTTCAGAGCCATCCAGCAGCAGCCCAATGCAGAAAGAAGATGTCATCCTTTCCCCTCTCAAACCATCACCAGGGCCTGAGACACACGTGAGATAAATCTAAAGTTGAAGATAAGTGATGGTAGTTTTGAAGTCCTGAAATCCTGAGCGTCTCTGTTTTTCTTTTCCAGATACCTCTTGTGAAGTCTCCCGGCACTCGCTTTTTCCCTGAACCGTTCATACCTGAGGAAACGAAGCCTGACAGGACAACTCCTTCTCCAGCTGCCAAGAGCCCGCCGTGCCCTTCCCCTGCTCCTGTACACGATCATTTTACTGTCTCTTCTCCTATTTCCCCTCCTGCTGCTGCTTCTCCTGTCAATGTCTCTGCCTCGTCACCTCCCAGTTCACCCAGCAAATCACCCATCGCCTCTCCACTCAAGCCCGCAATCAAGTCACCTGTCAGATCCCCTGTCAAATCTCCAGTTAGCTCACCAATTCGCTCCCAGCCCACCCCCCTGCCAGAGACTTGCGCACCGAAATCTCCGGTCTACCCTCACCGCTCCATTTGCCCTCTCACGGGTAACCCGCTCTCCCCAATCTGTGCCCAGCCTTTGCCTTGTCAGGAACCGTCGTCGCCCCTCACCTCCGATTCTCCCGTTAGAACTCAGCCTGTCCCCGCGGTCACTTCAACGCCCATGACCAAAGCTGACGAGGACACATCGGAGCACTCAAAGTCCATAGACTCCTCAACAGAGGAAACTCCCTCTAAAAAGACAGATATCATTGAGGAGTTTTGGTTAAAGAGTGCTGAGATAAGAAAAAGCCTTGGTCTGACTCCTTTGGATCGCAGTAGCAAAATCTTAGAGAAGAGTGTTGTTAAGGCTCCAACACAGGAACCAACTCCTGTCAAGACACAGTCTCCAGATGTGTCTGAGGAACAGAAGCCTGCCTTCACTGGCCGCGCTGTCATTCGCAGACTCAACATCACTCTTGAGGGTCAGGTCATTACTCCCATTGCACCTGCGGAGCCCAAGAGTAATGGCTCCGATAAGAGAGACCTCAGCAGCAGCTCTGGCCTGGGGTTGAATGGGAGCCTGGCCACGAGCCAGACGGCAAACAGTGACAGCTACAACATGTCTGACTCCACTATGCTCACCCCGCCCTCCAGCCCACCACCGCCTGTGCCTGCTAATCAGTCTCCAGCCGTGCTCAGGCAGCAGAGACATCAGGTGTCCTGGAGCAACGGAACAGAAAAACCTCCACCTGAGCGTGCCAAAGAGCCAGCGAAAACCAAGAATCCTGTTCCTACGCCAAGGACCCAGCTGAGCCCTGTGTCTGCACCCAAGCCTGCGCCCAGGAAAGTCCCGTCACCGCAGGCAGAGCCAGAAGCAGCTCCAGTGGTCGTCATGAGGGAGAAGAAGAAGCCTCGACCGGTGGAGATGAGGAAGTCATTTGTGGAGACGGTGGAGGAGATTCCGTTTGCCGATGACGTGGAGGAGACGTATGATGAGCGGACGCCAGAGACGAGCATGAACAGGTATTATACTCCACCCACCAGCAAGCCCAGCAGGGAAAGACCTCCTCTGCATTTGGCTCTAGCGATGGAAAATGGTAAACCCAATATCCAAGGCAATCAGGCCTCGAAGACACAGAGGGCAACTCAGTTCTCTCCAGAGGCGAAGGAGATTGCTGAAGAGAGAATGAGGGCCAGAGAAAAGTCTGTCAAGAGCCAGGCACTAAAGGACGCCATGGCCAAGCAGCTGAACAAAATGAAAGAATCTGACGTTGACAAGGGTGCCTCACCTAAAGTGGCCTGGAGTGTGACCCCGGATACCGCAGGAAAAAGTAAAAAGTCAGTCGGATCTCCGAAGACATCGGCCGTGAAAGCCCTGGAGTCGAAGAAGGCCGAGACCATACCGGAGCGTTTCTTCAGCAGCAACAAGAGTCTGGACAGCTCGGCGGCTTCATCCGACGGCTCCTCTGCGAGTAAGAGCAAGAAACGAAGTTCCCTCTTCTCGCCGCGCAAGAACAAGAAGGAGAAAAAAGCCAAGAACGACAGCAGCAGGGTCTCCGGCACGGACGAGACACCGCCCAAACATAAGTCGTTATGGAAGGCTGTGTTCTCAGGGTACAAGAAGGACAAAAAGAAGAAGGATGACAAATCGTGTCCGAGCACGCCGTCCTCAAGCTCCACCACTCAGGACTCTGGGAAAAGAACATCGCCTCTTGGGAGATCGTCAGGTGAGAGAGGCAATCCAGAGTTTAAAATGTGTTTTTGAATGTGGGAATTTAGTTAATTTCTTTGTTTATTTTACACGTTACAGACTTGAAATCACGCAGAAACTTGAGCTTCTCTGAGGACTCAGACCTCTCCTGTGACGACGTTCTGGAGAGATCCTCCCAGAAGTCTAAGGCAGATGTGAGTAACAATAGACCCAACTAAGACATTTCACATCTTTGCCATCAGGTAATTTAGACATGTAGAGCTTCGCACAGCCAGCTTGAGTTGACTCGGCTCATTTAAGACATTTTAGTCCATAAAACATCTGCTGACAATCAGTGGAGACCCGCTGCCCAAAGCCGGACCAGTCAGCAAACTGTAGGGTGAAGTTTAGATGAGACTGTGACTCATTCAAAATTTCTGAACCCTTTTGAACAGCTACTCTTTTTGATCTTGTTGTTGTAGATATAGTGAGGCTTGATTCTGAAAATTCACTATCTTCACCTCACATTTATCAGCAAAAATCGCACACAAACAGCAGTAGCAGGTGATGTGTTCATCCAGTTAGGTGCAAAGCAGAACACCATTAACATATTTACACTGCCCTACGTCTAACCCTGGCAGATATGCCTGTGTAGCCTTTCCAGACAACAGCGGGTGAGACAGCATTTTGCAGACAGGGCTTCTGCGAGGCTCGACGTGTCCTCAGTACATCCATTGCCCCTGTTTCTGTTTTGCTTCCCTGAAAACCACCTTCCATTTAAATCATTTCTTCCACTCCCAGCGGCATATGGACATCTTTGACCTAGTGTCAGGCATGCAGAAGGAAGCCATAATAAAGGAGGAGAAACTGGAGAAGGAGAGAAGGAGGGAGTTAAAGGAGAAAAAGAGGTTGAAAGAGAGGCATAAAGAAAGAGGGCGGGAAAAAGAGGTTGATCGAGAAAAGGAGAAAGACAATGACGAGGTATTGTGCAGTGGTGGTTAAAAGATTTTGAATTTCAAATAAACATATGAACACTCACATAGCCTACATGGCTTGCCTCTGGCTGTTGAAGCTGGCCTGGAATTAATTTGTAATAAAACTTCATTAATTCTTTTTTAAGAAGAATTGGAATAAAAGAATATTTCAACTTTTTTCCCCTCAGAACAAATCATGTACCCAAGTCATGGTTGAGAACATATTTTTCAGCTCCACAATATGACATATTAAATGTACATCATAATCATATGTGTTATCAAAATTGCTAAATGAGTGAATTCTTCAAGACTGGATTCATTAAATATGCTGGAGGCATTACTTTTGCGAGGACTGTCTCTAATACGAGCTCTTTTATTTTAATTCATTTGTATTCATTATGCTTATGGCTGAAATTCAAAATCTCTGTCTCTGCTGCTGCTCAGTTTTTGTGTGTGTACCTGGTGGTTTAGATAGATACAGTGAGTTCAGGGCCAGAGGCATGAATCCATTAACCAATGGAAACGCACACAAAAAACAAACTCTTCACATGCTCCCATTTAGTTTTCTTCATCCCGACGACACGCGTGGAGAATGAATTGACATTTTCTTACTCTTCATGAATACTGGTCTGAATTTGGACTTTATTCAGCTACAGTCACGGGAGATTAAAGCTGCATCATGCCTGCCAGGCCGTGTGTAATTGAATGAGAGCCCACAGGAATCGAGTAGACTAGTCTCTAGTATAGTATTATAGTTTCCCAGCTCTGTAAGTGTATTTAATAGAGACTTTTCTTACCACTTTATGGGAAGACAGGTCTCTAAAATCCTTGGTTTTACATGTCAAATCCGTTTCTTACATTGTCATTTGTGATTTAGTGTTTTATTAGTTTTATTTGACTAATTTTGAATTAACATAGATGTACAAAATGTCGCTGCACCCTGTCATATTTATGTTTTGGTGTGGGATATTAACATTGCCTGTTTTGATCATACCTGCTAAATATTACTTTTTAATTACTTTTTTTTTTTTTGTTTGTTTTATTTTGACCAATTTTCACATAATCATTAACCCATTTAATCATATCATCTGTATCATGTTTGTTTCCTCCCTTTTTTATGTTTTTTGTCTTCCCCAAGTCTGTTTATGTTCCTCACGCACTGGCGTTCAAGAGATCATACGCCACAAAGGTAGTATTACATACATTCCCATTGATAACCCCCCCCCCCTCCCCTCCAGCCCCAGCCCTCTGCGCATGCGCCACTTTGCTATCATAACACCTTATGTGCATCTGACCTCAAACTAACCGTCCTCTCTGGATGAATGTGACAGTCGGAGTGCAGCGCCCACTCACTCACTGCTGGATATCCACTCTGTTAAAAACATGACTTTTCCAATACCGCCTACCTTTCTGGTCACAATGACACCTCAGCATCTCTTGATATCAGGGGCTGTTCCTGTCTGACTGGTATGATATTAACTTGCCCATCTGTCACTGTGGCACTGCTTTGACTCCGGTCTGGCTACTGGAATAACTTTGACACATTTTCCCTCAGAACTATTTTCTCTTGCTGCTTATTTACGCCAGCTTTTTATGTCCTTACAAGTCAACTGAGAGGGGAAACATCCCTGCTTACGCGCATACTGAATTGCCTATCAAATTGTGAAGAAGGATTATAACTGTGAGAGCTGCAGTGAAGTTGATGTATGTGTCACTTTGTTTTCTAAGATGTTCATGTTACCGAACCTTGGGATTACAATTCATAGGCCTAGAGAAGTGGGTGGATGTGTAGTGAAGCTAGAGTGCATTGTGCTAGCTGATGTGGATCCTCACCTTCTAGAAGATCTAATCAGAGTTTCCCCCTCCTCTCCTGTTCAGTTTGTCTGAAGGGCCAGGGCCCCCATGGAGCCAACTGTTCAGATTAGCGGCTTGCGAATGAGACACGTTTTTAACCCCTGTTTTTGCTCGTCTACCAGAAAACCTACACAGAGGAAGAGCTGAATGCCAAGCTGACACGAAGAGTCCAGAAAGCTGCGCGACGACAAGCCAAGCAGGAGGAACTGAAGAGGCTGCACAGAGCCCAGGTACCTGACCAATGCCAACTTTCCATTGTTACCAATACAACAGGTTTCTGTCTCTTTTCACATTGCTTTCAATGTATGGAAAAAAAAAAGGTTGAATAGGATGAATGTACAGTATTCTCTATTAGTTGGTTTCCCTACAGAGGTCGTGTACTGAATGGCTTTTCAAACACTAAGAGGGGTTGTTGACATGCAACAGTATCACAGTTATTCATGTCATGCATGTCAAAGAAGTTATGTATAGGTCTGTTTATATATACAGCATGTAGTAGAGGAAGACTGCGATTGACTGCGATTGACTGATTGCTGTCTCTTCTCGCTCGCCTCAATTTTGCTTCCTCTCAGTGGCCATTTGCAGAACACAAACCATGGTATTTTATTTACTGCCTGTTGCTGCGTAGCACTGATAAAGTCAAGCTCTGACTGAGAATCTTAAGAGTTGGGAAACTCGAGAGAGAGAGAGAGAGAGAGAGAGAGAGAGAGAGAGAGAGAGAGAGAGAGAGAGAGAGAGAGAGAGAGAGAGAGAGAGAGAGAGAGAGAGAGAGAGGAAACTAGTTTTCAGACTAAGCTCATTTTTATAAATATGTCTTTCTGCCCATTGCACCAGGTCACACACCAGTTATCTATCAAAGTTCTATCACCTTCTATCAAAGGTTTCATCTCATCTTTTCATCAAAGCACTGTGCACACAGTACCACCACATATGAGATGCAGAAGGCACCTCTCTTTTTCACCGAAGGCGTCTGTGAGCTGAATTTGCCAATAGGTCATTTAAAAAAGGCAAAACCCATTTTACTTTAAGTAGTGAAGTGGTTTCACTTGGATCCACACACCGACTTCATTTGTTGCACCCCTAAAATGTCTGGCAGTCAGTAACTGACGGTACCTGCAATGTTGACAGAAACTGCAGTAATTCATCATGATAATTATATTGAATTATTCTAAAAATTTAAAAATTGTAATCAAATTGTCAAATTGACAAGTCATACCCTTCTATTGGTAGTGGGCACAGATCAGATAATTTAGCTAAAGCTCCCCCCACTAGAAACTTACTTTGATTTAAATATTTGAGTGTCTCAAAAAGCCAGACATCTTATCTGCCCTCATGCTGTATTTGTTCATGGTAACCAGAGTTTAATACACAGGGTAAGGAGCATGTAAAATGGACTCAAAAGTCCTCAGAGGCTGCATTCCCTCCATTACTGCCTCCTTTTCTTTGCCACTGCCAATGACAAGTGAGAGTGTGGTCTGGACCGAAGAGGGAGAGCTATGAAATATTAATAGTTTTTGGTGAAAATCATAAATTATATTTCTAATGCCAATCAAAGCAGGCTCTCCTACTTAATACAGTTCTAATTATCTGCTCTCCCAACGCGCCTTAAGAAATTTATTTTTAATGAGAGTAAACTGTTGCGTCAACGGAGTGTTAGAGGTAACCTCTGCAGCTGCCTCCCATTGAACATTTTGGGACAAAATCACTTGTAATTAGGATTGTTATTGTTCTGTGCACCCGCGTGAGAGCGACTTGAGTTGTTTATAATGCACTTGTGCCACTGTGTGTTTGTGCGTTTGTGCACTTCATTAATAATGCGACCATCTCCCGGCTTGTCTGCTCAGATTATCCAGAGACAGTTGGAGCAGGTGGAGGAGAAGCAGAGGCAGCTGGAAGAACGGGGCGTAGCCGTGGAGAAAGCTTTGAGAGGAGAAGCAGGTAACGACTTGTTACTTACACCTTCAAACATTCACAAAAAAATATATCAATTTGGTCCCACGTGTCGTGGTGCATCAATAATGCTGCTACAGATAGACATAGCACACACATTCACAGAACTAAAGGGTGTAATAAATTTCATAACACTCTTATTATTAACATTTTACAAGTGATTTACTGTATGTATGTCAATTAAATTTTGTTTTTGTGTCAGTGGTGGCTCTGTGAGACCATGTTTTATCTTTTATATAACACAAGTTCAGCCTTTCTAGAGCTCCAAAGGGAATAATCGTAATATCAATAATTAGGATGATGTAACATAGAATTGCATTACCTCAGAAAAACTGTCCCTTTGCGAACGTTTAGACTGTGTTGAAATCACCGTCCACATTTACCAATTATTCAGTTGTACTGAAGCGTATTTCATCCTGTAGATTTGTGTGCAGAAAGACATGATCGTTTCACAAAAGTAATAAACCTAAATTAGTCTTGACAAGGGACTATCACAGACAATATACTTCTGAGGTGAAGAATACGTTATTTAATAGCGAGCAGCACAGTTCATTATTTGGTACAGTTTTGTAACCGTGTCAAGCATGAATAGTGCGCCGTAGCAATAACATGGTATTTAAGTGATGTGAGTTTTGTATGAGAGGAAGGTTCTGAGGTTATCTTCTATAGTGCTGACAGTGTATTCCTTCCTAATTTACTTGATGGGGATGGTAACAGAATAGAATAAAAACTTTTATCATGCAAATGCATGCACATATGCATTGGACATTTCTTTAAATTTGGCCATTTTCCGATTAACCAAGTAACTACTTACTTTCCCTTCAATAAAATGTTTGAGTATGTTTTAACTTGTTTAACTTGTTTACTACTCTACTCTCTTAAAGGATTGTATAAAGGTACTTATACATTACCCAAACAGCACAAAAGAAGATCAGGTATTAGATTTACTGTAGTTTCCTTTTTTCTTTTTTTTCTTTTGATTTATTTTTTATTAATGACATGTGACACTGTTATGTAGGCTCCATCTGTGGTGACACACTGCAACAGTTCTCCATCTCTGAACATGTTGGTCTCTGTTCGTTCACGACATGTCCGCCATCGTCAGTCCGAGCTGCATGCGAATCAGGAGAATGTGTGTCCCGACATAGATTTGTGTGTGCTCATTCTGGATGTGTTTTGTCCTCTTCACTGCCTCTCAATGAGGAGAGTTTCTGTACTCTTATCAAGACTCAGATCATGTTATTGTACAAATGCAATCAGAACGTAAGAGATCAAATTTAAATTGGGTTGCAAGCTGACAACTACTTTATTAGAATGTTTACTGAAAGTATTTGCTGTGGCTGAGTGACTTGGTACAGATATTTGCTATTTGATATTTGAGATCTTATCTATTATGTCTTTTATTACGGTGACTAACCACAATCCATACTTGTTTTCTGACTTCAAATGTTGCACGCAAAGGTCTCGCTTAACACTCAGCCACTCTTTCAGTCGGAAATAACCAAGTATTAAATCATTGCATTATTGTAATTGAACCTTGTTCCACATGGATTGGATGGAACATAACTGGAGAAAATTAAATCTTCTTCGTTGTCTGAGCAACTGTAACTTTGTCAAATCAAATGCACATAATACAAGCAAACAACATTTACCTTCCAAATGTCAGCACACAACACAGCCCAAGAGGCTTTGTGTGAAATTAAGGAGACTGAGCCAGTACACAGCAATACAGCAAATCTATGTAGCGGTCTCTTTATTAATTTGGGAAATGCCATGTACTGTAATATTGCACAAACCACATATGACTGCATTATGCACTGTGGTGAGTACTGATGGACTCTCTTTGTTCTGAGTGTTGCTGCAGTGTGTACGTGTGTGTCTGTGTGTTTGCAAGAATGTGCATGACTTGTTGGAGAATTTTGTGTGTGTGTGTGTGTGTGTGTGTGTGTGTGTGTTTGTGTGCCCAGTTTGGGGCCGTGTAAAATAACTCCTATCTCTAATATATCCCTGTCATTGTAGACTATTGGGGAGATTCTAATTACAGTGAAATCCTGGACTTGCATCTGGGCGGTATGTATTTCAAATCTGTCGCTTTAAAACTAACCTAATGGCTAACCCAATCTGCCCCCCCCCCCCTTTTTTTTTTTCCTTTTTTTACTACTTGAGCTTTGTACCCATCATATCTACCTTGACTGGCTGGCTGACTGGCTGGCTGGCTGATTGGCTGGCTGGCTGGCTTTTAGCCTCATTGCAATACTTTCCGCTCCTATTCCCCTCCCTCCCTCTTCCTCCCTTTCCCCATCCTTCCACCCTCACTGGGTTTTTAGTTCAGACACTCTTTACATCAAACAAAGATCAGACACTTGGCCTCATGCTGTCCTCTTAAGATCGACTTTGATCTCTATAAACTTATGAATGATGAATGAATGAATTAATGAGTAGCTTTTATTTGTCATTCGTCAGCAAGCAGACTTTACAATACAAACTGCAGCAGACATACAAAACTGCGACATATTGCAGAGACAGAAATGCAAACAGCAATATACAGTGCTGCATTCAATGAAACAATGAGCATATGCTGAGGACCACTCCAATAGTGACAGCAAAATAAAAAGGGTAGAATAATGCACTGACATTGTTTACCATACAAACTCATACCGCATACAGAACATGCTCAATAAAGAGCGCTCCCCTTTTAAAAATGTGTTGTGCATATTCATATTATGCAGCTTATACAAAATAAATACACAGTTTAAATCATGAGAACAATTGTTGAGGTGGGAAAACAGCGTGACAAGTTTATAGGATTCTGATTTTAAGGATAATGCTGGTGGTATTATATATATTTTTGGCAACAAATCGCATGAAAAGGACAAACCCATATACATAGAGATAAAGCGCTCTGGGTGAACACAGGCATAAAGTTCATTTTGGCTCAGCCCAACATACCTTGTTCTGCTGTCATCAACATTATTCAGTGAAAATAGAAAACAGTCCCCAAAAATGCACTGTTTCTCCTGTTGTGGTAACATTTGCTAAAGACTACAGTGCCCAACCACTTGAGGAAATTCACTGTATATTTGGGACCAGTTTTGCAACTTAATTAGGAACAGAGAGGATTGGCACATAGTGCCACAGAGTGCGAAAGGAAAATCAAGCTATTTTGAGATGGAAGCGCCCCAGTGGCTCACTTAGTAGAGTGCTTACCATTGAGGCTTAGTCCTAACTGCAGTTGCCCAGGTTCGATTCTGGCCCAAGGCCCTTTGCTGTGTGTCATCCCCCCTGTCTCTCTCTCTCTCTCTCTCTCTCTCTCTCTCTCTCTCTCTCCCTGATTTTCCTGTCTCGCTCTCTCTCACTGCAACTGATGTAATAAAGGCAAATTACCCCCCCCCCCCATTTTGAGACAGGCTAAGGAATTGTTGGTTTTGGTCTTTTCATTGGATTTATTGATAGTAATAAAATGCTGAATAACACCAGCTTTTGTTTGTATAAATTGTGTCTAAGTTAAATTAATTAAATCAAAATTTTAATTTTGATCTGCCTCAACGTGATATTCTGCTACAGTTAAATTACATCATCTGACATTTTCAGTTAGTTTCATCTCACCTAGTGATGATTGTAATGAGTTTTTACAGTAAAGCTAAAATATATTAGTATTATAATTTTTGTTGTACAAAAAATATAATTGATGAAGGAAAAGCATGTTATCATACAAGAGGCACATGTTGCAGTACGCACACATTTACATCACCCTCAACACACACACACACACACACACACACACGTACACACACTGTGAAAGTATTGTATAACCTGCCCTGGACTGACTCATACTAAACTGCTGCCCTGGCTCTAAGCTTCCCCTCAGAGCTCTGTGCTGCTGTAGTTCTGTCCTGTAGTCCCAGCAATGGCTCCCTTGACTTTCTCATACCTGCTCAGTTGCATTACTCCCCGAGTTCGTGTGTGTGTGGTGTGTGTTTGTGTTTGTGTGTGTGTGTGTGTGTGGTGTGGTGTGGTGTGGTGTGGTGTGCTAATAGGCAATGTTGCAACCCTTGACCCTGCTTTGTCTGAAGTGTGATTAGTCAGCAGTAACAGTGTCCACCGTGTCTGGATGAGACGTCTTGTGGTATATGTTGTTTTCTTGTAGACTGTGGCCTTGTTTGAATATGAGGGAAATGCATCTTTTCCTCCTTGGGGTTTTTTTTTTTTTTTAGGTGGAATCTCTCAAGAGGAGGGAGAAAAAGGTGCATTCCCACATATTTGACCAGGGCCTGTGCTTCTCTGTGGTTTTGTCCTGCTGGTTGTTGTCACTCATCAGACAGGAGATTGCGTGGAGTTTTGACATAAAGATGAATAAACTGTACGTACGCCAAACCTAACTGGCTGACCAGGGGCGTGAGGTGTCGTCAACTCAAATCCAGCGTTGTTTTTAAACTGGATGCGGTGTGTCTGCAGAAGGACTTCTGCTTGCTGGTAGCTTGTAATTAGTTTTCTTTGTCTTGCTTGATCAAGGTATGAAGAACTCTTTTTTTTAGCTGATTAACAGATTGTAAGGTGCATAGTTGCTTCGTCAGCGTGGTTGCCCTTGAGCCCTGCAGGGGGCACCAAATCTAAAGTCCGGATAAGTATGCCTGTACTCTGAGACTGCTAGTTTTTTCCTTTTAATTTTCATCCCCTACTTGAATGATTACCATACAATTAAGGATTTATTGAGCGCTCCCTGGTAACAATTTATCTCATAACCATATTTGCAGGATTTGGTGAAGCCATAAAATTTTCATGAGGACTCAGATCTGTCCAAAACAGATATTCTAAACTGCACTTTTTCTTTTTTTTTTTGTTCTCTGTGATAGTCCCTTGTAGTAATTATCTAGTATTACACTCTTGCAGCTCCTTCACCCCACAACCTGAGAAACTTGTCGGCCTCCTATTTGTGTCATGTAATTATACATCATTTGTTTATGTGTTTTTATCAAAGATCTCTCTCCCTTAGTTATCTCTATATTGTCCCCGAAGCTTGTTTTCCCCATTTTAAGTTATTTATTCTTCATTTATTTCACAATTTGGGGGCTTTTTTTAAGGTAGCATCTTCTATCTATGAACTTACTTTTTATTCTTTTTTTTTTTTTTTTAGAAAATCTGTTTTGCGAGTGCTTATTAGAAAACTTGTAATTTGCACTTTAGATGTAGCTTCACTTCAAAAGTCAGCACACTGGAAACAAATTGAGCCAAGTGGTCGAAACATGTTGAAGTAGTGTTTACAAGGAGAAGCTGAAGCCTCTTTAAAGAAGAGGCAATTATCTGTGTCTGTGAGGAGAGATATATTTCCTTGTGATCAGTAATGGCTTTAATAATGGGATTACATTCTTTAATAAACTGTCTTAAACACTGGGCACATGACTGCAAACATAACAGACATGCAGGGCTGTTGTCTAATTGAAGATTATCTGAAGATGCAAAATCAAACAGGAGCATTATTTTTCCCTTTCTGTGCTCCAGGTTTTCTGTCTTCTCTTGTTTCAGTTTCCTATTTTTACCCCTTTTTCCATCTCTCACACCACACAGATGATCTCTCCCACCTCCTCTCTCTAGGTGATTTGTCTTCTCCCTATCACAGTGCTCCTGCCCTCTTTTGATTTTCTCCTCAATGTTCTTTCTTCCCCACACCCCTCTTCCCCCTCCTCGCCCTTCTCCTTTCGCCCTCCTCCCACACCCTGTGTCCTCTAACCTTTCTGCGCTCTCCAACATCTCTGCTATTCCTCCTGTATTATTTCCACCATTCTGTCTCTCTCTCTCATTCTCTCTCTCTCTCTCTTGCCCACCAATGCCCCCATCTACATCACTCCCTCACACTCTTTCCCTCTGTCTTGTGGAAGTTGAGCCCTTTGTGGGGATGCCACGCCGAAGACCCCTCTCCTTCTGCCCCTGCTGTTCCCCTGAAGGTAACGTAACCCTCGCCGCCTCTGCTGACGGTTGTGGCGGGTTACCATGGCAACCGTAAGGATTTCCAGAACCGGGTTACCCTCCCCAGCCCCTCCCCCCCATCCTCCTCTTCTTCCTGTCCTCACTGTTTGTGTGTGATCAGGCTCAGTAGATTTCCCCAGAATCTTCCCAAAACTCAGTGAAGTACCGAGACATTTATCATGAGGAAACTAATTAAAAAAAGGTTGGTAAAAGCTCAAAGTGATTTTCGTCCACTGCATCAGAACGCATGCTGTTACAGTTATTGGTCAGTTGGTCATTTTGTTTGTTCTTGTTTACCATGGCAGTACACAGTAATTTATTTTATCTGCGCTCTTGGCTTGAGTTGCTACACTGTAATCTCTCCCAGCCAAACAGAGCTGCTATTGTTACTGTAAACTCTAATATACTAGCGTCTTGGCTCCAATGGGGTGGGAGTTCCAGGCCTGAACAGGTAGTTTTGGGATTATATAACGTGTAACCAGATAAACAGATTATGACATGACCCTTGACTTGGGCAGTTTGCAGCCAAACTGGGCTACTTTTTTCTTTTTTCTTTTTTTTTTTTTACTAGGCTTTGATAATTTAAAGTACTTTTTCTACTATTAGGGTCAAAAAGTTAGGCTGTATTTCAAACAGTCAGCCTCTCCTCTCCTTGCAGTAGTGTGATTGAGATTGACAGGGCACTGAGTTCAGTAGGCTCAGCTCGACACGCAATAGCTGATAAGTGATGACTGTCGAAACCAAATGTCATTTTAGTTTATTGCAACTAGATTGAACGTGAAACTCATTTTCTAATTCAAATATTATTTGGACATAGCTCTGTGATCAAAAACTTGTCAAAACTGCTCATATAAATGAAGACATTTAATGTTTCAAGCAACATTATTCAAAACACTTGGTAGAAAAAATAAAAAACCCTCCCCAAAATGAAAAATAAAAAATGATTCAATGTTATGATGATTGGTTGGGTTGTAGGCTTATCTGGCAACACTCCTTCCATGCCTAGTTACGGTTACTAAGCTATGATTGGCCATTACTGTGCAGGAGCAGGCTGTAGCAAATGGTTAATTGTAGCTTGACAACATGTGTATTCATACTGATGCAAATACATTTATGTTGTAGTTAGTTAATCAAGCAAATTTTCTCATTTAACCGCACAAGTCTGGTGTCTTTAGAAAATGGAAACAGAGAGAGGATTTTTCCGTGTTATTCTAAGTCACTGCATTCACTTAAAGGGGAAACTACTCTGCTGTCGTGTGTCTTTAATCAACAGCATGTGCTCTGTTTTCTGTTTGGCTAAAATGAATTGTAAAGCTTCATAGTCCATTTCCGTATCCACTTTGTTTTAGTTCTTTTCAGGAGCTCTGCTCCTGATCCTTTGAATAAAAATGTCACGTAATTCTAAAATGATAAAACTGAGCGGTGAACACCTGAGACGTGGCTAGCTTGCGGGCAGGTTTGTGGTTCAAGGAGTGAGAAACTTGCATGGTGTGATGATTTTTTATGAATATTCAATTCTTGCACAAAACAAGTCTTAAAAATTAATGGATCATCTGGTTTGTTCCTATATCTAACACCTGTCAGTGGAAATTTTACCCGAGCTTCTAATGCGTGTAAAGAAAAATGCCTGTTTTTTTGTGTGCAAGCTGGATTTTGTTCCTTTTATTGTGGTTTCTCTCCTTTGTGTTCGGAGCCTTGAGCTGAGGGTTGGTGCTGGTGGAACAGCTTGAAATACTATAAGAGAAAAAGAAAAAAAACATCTATTGTAGGATAGGTTTGGAATTTCAGCCTTGCTTTTGTAATTCTTCCTTTGTTTCCACATTTTGTATTCCTCTCTAGTGTGAGCAGCTCTTCTCCAGCTTTGCCTCTCTCTGTCCCTTGTCTGTTAATTAGCAAAAGCCAGCCCCCAAGACCACAACCATGCAATTTATGTGTGTACAATGTTTTTCCTTTTCGTTTTGCAAGAGCCTCCTCTTCCCCAGCTAAGTATGTCACGCTACATTGAGGTTTGCCTTTTGGTGCTTCATTGAAACTGCTTGGCTCCACCTGCTGCAGTCTGATAAATGAAAGGATGCATCACCCCGGCAGCAGACCTTTCTAAGCATGCTACATAGACTGGTCTTCTCTGCACACAGTGGGACTGCAGGAGAAGGGTGCAGCTGTTCCGTGCTCCGACTGATTGTGCTGATTATGAAAACTGCACAACTGCATTGCATGATGCCAGCAGCACTGAACATGCTCTTCCCTGAGGCAGACTTAATAGAGGAGTGTGAACTTCGCTATTGGTCTCGGTGATGAGTCATCCCATGAACATTTGAACTTGTAATTGGAGATGTGAAGGCAGCAGAATAATTCATGTTCTTTTCTAACCTAAAACCGCTCAGCATCAGTGGGGTCTAAAGGGATTTTGTTTGTGCTGGGTGGGTCAATATGTGAGCAGGGGAGGATGGAGATTTTTTATAGGTCCTTGGGTTTCCTTCTCTTTAATAACTTGGATAACTTGGTGTGTTTGTTTGTTTGTTTTTTTGACTTACTCGCTCTGAAAAAAACTGATAGGAGGAGGTAGTTGCTCCTAAGGAGTAGCTACGTCTGACACAGTCCAAACTGGGTAACACAAACTCTCAACTTTGCAACAACAGGTATTGTGTTTGTGGGCGTTTGTGGGCGTTTGTGGGCGTTTGTGGGCGTTTGTGTGCGTGTGTGTGCGTGTGTGTATGTGTGTGTGTGTTAGTTAATGCACTAGCCAAAGTTGAAACCAAGTAGCTCCACGCCATCTTCTGTGCGCCATCTTTAATTATGGTGTCGAGTCCATCCTTCCACCTCACCATCCCTCAGCGAGGACATCCTGGCTTGGCTGTCATTGCACTGCCTGTGTCAGTCCTTGTCTGTGTGACATAAGTGTCTCCCAGCCATCTGATTTCACACTCCGTGCTTCCGTCTTTCCTCCAGGCATGGGCAAGAAGGACGATCCTAAGCTAATGCAAGAGTGGTTCAAGCTGGTGCAGGAGAAAAATGCCCTGGTCCGCTACGAGTCAGAACTCATGATATTGTAAGTACATTACTTGACTGATGAGATGGGTAAGCTAATTGATGGACTGATTAGTCAAAGTGTAACTAAGTGTAACTGCTATATTAATTACTCTTCTGCTGACCATAGAGAAGGTTCAAAATGTCTTCTGTTTCATCCTATTTTATATATTCTTATGTAGATGCGATTGTGCTGTGTGTACCAACTGATAATTTCATTAGTTATGTAATAACTTTTTGAAATGTAGTAAAAAGTCTAGAAATTGCTAAACAAGATCAGACTTTTTTTGCCATACTGAGTTGTATTTTTATCAAGATTGACATTCAAAAAAAAAGAGAAAAAGATATGTTTACATTTGGTATTACACACCAAAATGCTTTGTGTGTATCCTTGAGGTCTAACAAATGTGTTGGGTGCATTTCCTCCCTCATAAAACATTTATGAATCTGATTTTTCTTAGAAGTTTGAACCTTACATTGTTTACATCCATGTTTACAAGCTAGCACTCTTCTTCTCCTACTTCCCTGCTGTGCATCTTGAAGCATTATTGCCACCTGAAGATCAGTGGCTGGACTGTTAATCACTTCACCTGCATGCTTACATGACATGACAAAAAAAAAAAAAAGAAAGAAGGGGGATGACCATTATCATTATTCATTATCATCATTAAACATTATCATGTCAGCCTGATATTTTAGCATTATTCTTTAAGTGTTGCTGACGGCCACATGGTAAACACAAGTGTTGGGCAAGTGGAAAGTTTCACCTGCGGGTATTGAGTCATCATCACAGTTGGCAGGGATTATCTCTGAGGACCATGGTTGTTTGTTGTGTCAAGTTGTCAATGTGTGGATTTACTTGTTGAGATATTTCACCCAGACTAAAGTTTAGGACCAGGAGACCAACAAATAACATTTTCTTGAGCCCTGATGCTAGTGTTTAATGAAACCTGTTAATGTGGTAAATTGAGGATGATGTAATAATGTTATAATAAAAAATATTACTATATAAAAATATTTTTTTTAAGTAATAAGTTAATTTAAAGTATAAGGCAATTATAATTTAATACAGAATCCACTGATTATGTAAGAATACTAATTTACTTATTTTATGATTATTATTAATGTGACATCATTAGTATAAAAAGATTGTTTGTCATAATCATTTTGTAACATAATAATATGATATGAGGTCACATTTGCAATCCATTCAGAGAAACACCTTTATTACATTCTGACAAGTAATTAAATTATTCAGTGTTATCTCATTATCATTTACTGAATGTTTTTTAGATGAATTAATCTTTTTTTGGAACAACTAATCATTTTCAAAAATCTGCATATGTAAATGAAGACACATAAACAATGAAACACATGAAACATAAATGTTGACGGCTATAATTGATCAGTGAAACAAACTTTGTTTCTGTCCCCAAGTGCCAGAGAGCTGGAGCTGGAGGACCGACAGAGCCGACTGCAGCAGGAACTCAGGGAACGAATGGCTGTGGAAGGTAAATGCTGGAATGTTAATTAACTAACAGCCCTGTTTCATAGCACCTATCTGTTCTCTATTTATCGATCCTCTTTAATTCCTTGTTTTCCTTTCCCTCTTTCAGACCACCTGAAGACGGAAAAGGAGCTTGCTCAGGAAAAGCAGATCCTGAATGAGATGTTGGAGGTGGTGGAGCAGCGTGATGCCCTCGTGGCCCTGTTGGAGGAGCAGAGGCTTCGGGAGAAGGAGGAAGACAAGGACCTGGAGGCTGTCATGCTCTCCAAAGGCTTCAACCTCAACTGGGCCTGAGAGGAGTGACATAATTGCTCATCAGTTTCAGTGAAAAGTGGTCGACTGGTGATTTGGCGTTCTCTGCCTCGCGTGGTCATCTGTGATCAGAATAGTCTGCTGAACACCGATACGGGCAGAGTTTGTCTGAAACTGTCACACCTGCAGCAGTGAATGTGTAAAGATTTCCCCGCCACACACAGACAAACACTACGGCTGCCTCTGACACTGAAGCAGTCTGAAACGTTTACATATCCTCTGCCCAAAGGCAGTTCTAGTTAATCACTCTGCAGTTTTGCTTGGGCTCTCTCTCTGTGGGTGGAGAGGCGAGCACATTCGCAACTTTATCATCACAGCCTTGAAGTGGATCCTCTCAAGCAAGAAGGAGGGGGGGCCTTTGGGAGAATGTTGAAAGACTTTTTTCATTCTCGATTGTCTAAAGGGAAGAATGCAGTTTGGTCCTGCTGATGTAAAGGAATTGTAAAGAATTGTGTTTTTGTGTATAGTTGTGTAGAGCAAGTCACGTTTTCAGCGAATGAAGTTGTTCTCTTTTCTGAAAAAGGACTGCTACAGAGGTGTGAATAAAAGCTGGAGCGATGTCTTCAGGCTCAGTCTTTTCAGTCTTGACTATAGGAAGGACATCCTCTGCTGAAGCTGCCTTTCTATCTAGTGATAAACTTCAGTACCCTAATGAACCACAAACCCCTATCCCCCCCCCCACAGTGTTTAGTGAGTCAACACAAAGAACCCATTAAATATGGCCATGTTTTTTATGTATTTATTATTTTTGTTTGCTTTTAACATAAACTTTTTTTTGTTGTGCATTCACAGGAGAGTGCCCAGAATCTCATTATCTTGCACATGTGCATAACTCCCATGCAACCATAAGCCATTGCATGTCAGGAATGAAGGCTGCAGGCACATAGAAGATCTTTACATTGTCTTTGATAGCTAGACATAGAATAAAGACTTATACTATATGTGAGCATTTAATCACTTGACATGACTCGATAATGATGGGCCTCTCTGTGAGATGCCATTCACTGTACATCACACTGACCATTACTGTTTACAAATACTTGTCCATATTCAATACTGGATTTTTATGTTTCCTACTTTGGTAAACAGTAGCGAGCTAAACCCGTCTTTTCCGGTTCAAAGAGGTTTCTACCATACGTGTTAACATTGTGGTGTTATTATAATTCATGAATCTGATGTCACTGTTGCTAATGGGGAAATCAGTGTAGCTCACATCACTCATTTTGTGCCACAGGACTGTCTCTGTTGGTTGATATGCAAGGAGAACACCACAAGAACATTCACACTACACATCACTTAGATCAGTACATGGCAGTGTTAATCCTTCACCCTTGAACAAGATGCCTTTTTCATTTTCATTCTTGATATTTATATTTTTTTTCTGAGTTTACTTGTTTTTGAGGTAGTCACATCTGTGTATCCCACTGGAACTCAAGATTTTTACTTTTTTTCAAATTTTTATACAGCAGGTCCCCAAGAAAACAAAAATAGGATTTTAAATTGGGGCACTGAAGTAATGCAGGGTGCTTTATGAGCATCTTGCATCAGACAGGAACATTATGGTTTATCTGGTGGGTAGTCAAATCTAATAGCCTTTTTGACAACTGTAAAAAAAAAAAATAATAATAATAATAATACTCCAAGTGGTCACTGTTTTACAGCACAGAAACACTAGAGGCTATATTTATGACTTGGTATGAGCTGTAAATAAAAAAAGTTACATAATTTTAAGGGTTGTTGTTTTAGATGGTGTGTGATAAGTTTGACATGATTGTATTGATATTTATTAACATGTGTGCAAACTGTATTATATGTAAAAAAAAAAAAAAAGAAAAGAAAAAGAAAAAAAGAATCCTAATTTTTAAACTGTTCTGTTGACACGACTCATAATGTAAATGCTTCATGTAGCTAAAATGCATAGGGGTGTTGGATGTATGCTGAAAACGGCAATAAAACAATGCAGTTCTTTAAAATGTTTCTCCACTCATTTTTCTCATTCTCATCTATTGATTTCTGCAGAAAACATGGGATACTGTAACAAAGAAATGAAGTTTAAAGCCAAACGGATGTAGTTGCATTATGTAATAGAGTCAGCTATACGGTCTAGTAACATGCTTCTTACCAATGAAACTGCCTGCTGTGTAAACCTTAGTTACATATGGGAAACAGTTATGTTGGCTTTCTGATGGTGCAAAGACAAATTAAAGAGATAGTCAAGCAATTTGGTGTTGCACTTGCAAAAAGTTAACAAGGATATATTTCTAAGACTCGACAAAGCTCTGCCAGTATCACAGAAGACATTAGACCTCAATCTGTGGAAAATCAATGAACTATCACTTTAAACTCGCAAAAGCTGTGTGCAGACTAATCAACAACAAAAATAACAAAATAAAATACGGAAATAAAATCCGCAGTTAATAGCGCTGTTTTTTCCCTTTCGCCTCACATTAAAGTAGCACACACCACTCTTAAAAAAACAAACGTACGCACGAAAAAAGGAAAGTACGCGGTACTTCAATATACATTCAATATACATTTTACACGCTTTGTTCATGCACTTATTTTGAAACATGCCAAGTCCCGGTCTTTCTGTTTCCTGTGAATTTAATACAGCTCCAGTCACAGTGGGGTCGAAGGCAGGGAGAGCACACAGCTGTAACTCAGAAATGATTGCTGCAAGTTTCAGGGACTGTGAGGTTAGTGTTGAGGTTTCATGGAGCAGCATTTAACTTACACTCTAAAACGATAAACATGTCAGTAAGGTATAGCACGAGAAAGGAAATTACTTTAAGATGTTTGTTTGGTGTGAAATTAAGTGGCGACAAATGTGTACCGCAGTTATACATGCAAGCAAGAATGCAGTATAAGCGACGGCGAAAATATGGCGATGTAGGATTTAACGTTGTTATTCTCCTCAGTTTACACAGAGTACTGATTGGCTTGAAGTGCAGCAGGTTTAACTTTGTGAAGCTGAAGATACCTGATACTTGATATATGAAGATACTTCCTATCTGTCAGAATTAGGAACTTCTTTTGTCGGCGTAGGCAGTTTTGTTTCATATTACTAATGACACTGAAAACTGTAACTTGATTGGGTAAATCGTTGACCTCTGCCCACACTGGAGTTTAGCTAACATACATGTGCACAGTTTACACAGTCACCTAGGTGACTTGGAAGACAGAGAAGCTGCTCTGTTACTGTGACAATAAATTTGTGTTTGAATACAGAATTTACGACATACAGTATTATTATCTGCGGCCTAACACCTCTGTCTCTTACAGGCCTGGAGGGCGGAGGGTCTTAAATTGTCCACGAGCAGTAATGAGGCTTGCAAACTATATGATGCCTTACTCACGCAGGTAACCTTAACCTCTCCTCCCACACTGTGCACACACTGTCATTTTGTCATTGAAAACTGAATTCACAATTAACATCATCTCAATTTTGTTTGGCTCCTAGTATGTGAAATGGAGGAACGATGAAACCTTGGGAGGATTTGAAGGATGCATTTCTGCTATCCAGGCAGCTGATCCTAACTTTGGTAAATAGTTGTGGTCAAACATTACTCCTTTATTTCATTTAACCTTTCATTAAACCAGGTAAGTCCTGATGAGAAACTCTTCCAAAATAAATCTCAATAGGAGGTAGCAAGGTAGCAGCATGGAGTTGAAAAAGGAGACAGCAGCAAATCAAGGTTAAGAATTAAGGATAAAAAGCAAGGGATGAAGGTAACAGTGCTAAAATTATCCACTGCAGAAAAAAACCTAATTATAAAAGACTCTAACCCTCTGTATTGTAAATAAACAGACATCATAAGAGCTCCTTTAAGTCCTTTTTTAGGGAATTTCAAAAACAATCATAAAAACTCTTGTGTCATTTCTAAGACTTTGGGGTCAATTAACAATGTATAATTGGGCTAAACATACTGAGTAATCTGAGCAGATAAATAGGGACCATGACCTATAAAAGGCATATATCCAGACAACTGCAGACAGCAGATGTTTTGATGTGTTATAAAAATTGCACGGGTTATTAATAACATTACTAATGACTGCAATCCATTTAGGTGAACCAGTGCCAGGATCCTGGTAAAGTATTTTGGATGCTAACCATTCAATGGAATGACTCATTGGGACAATTAATGGAAATTTGACAAGTCAAAGTGTCAGCCATTAAAAGAAAAGAAAAAGACTTAGTAGTTAGTTCGTAGACTTATTACTGACGAAGATATGACAACCTTGGATAGCTGGCTATGACTGTCTATGCTGTCATTTATTTACCTTACCTACCTAGCACTGATCTTTTGACCCTGGGATCATGAGGCAGAGGTTGATCAGTACCTGTCTGTCAAACTAAGCCACTGAATGATTTGTGTTCAGCTTGAGCTCTCATCAAGCTGAGTTCAAATCAAATTTTAAGTATATGCTTTTGGTTCATGCCAATCAATCAAGCTTCTGTTATGCAGGTTCAACATTTATTGATGCTCCTGGAAACTTGAAAGCTGTTTTCTAATGTTTCCTGTGTTATAAGTTCATAAGCAAAAGAAATTGAGGTTCAGGTTTAACACCATTTACAAGTGTAAAAATTAGATATATCCAATCTGAATATATTAATGAAACAATTTTCTTTTCTAGTGGCCTTGTTCTCATAAATTTAGATAGAAAAACATTTGTCAATCAATATTTAGGATCATTAGGAACTTTGTAACTTCATGTTGTTGAGCTTGTTTAAAGGTGCGGTATGTACTTTTTTTGCTGTCACTACATAGCCAGCGTTGGCAACTGTTTACTTACCAGTCTAGATGAAACGTTGCAAGATCAGCATCAAACTTCATTCCTTTACTCACCAAATGGTGTCTTCATTGATGGAGAGCAAATATTAACTGTTGTTTTGCTTTCATTTCTATCACTTCTTTTCTTCTGCAGAAGTTAGCATGCTATCCAGCTATCCCAGCCTGTCCCGTCTTGTAATGCTACTTTGCTATAGTGAGTCTCTGTAGCGTGTAGTCTGCATGAGAGGGCCAGAGGGCATATCCTAATCATTTGTCTTGACAGAAGCTCTTGGCAAGCAATCATTATCACCACCACCAACAGTGGCAGGAAACCATGCTCGGCAGCAGAGAAAACATACATATAGCACTGTTAACTGTAATTTATGGGTGGAATAAACATCTAGTTTGAAGTTAGTTGACAGAGTTACCAGTGTGCCACTTCATGTTATCATGAGGGCAATAGTGGTAATGGTAAAAAAAAAAAACATTAACAGAAATTGAGAGGCCTAGCTTAACCTTTGAATGCAGGTACTGGTGTGGGCCCTTCTACATAGTTTACTTCAGTTCAGAAGAAAAACCTTTACAAGAGGACGTGATGTTTCATGTTAACTGTTATATTGTAGTGATAAAGAAAAAAAAAGAAAAGACCAGTTTGATTTGTTTTCCCTGTAGTTATGGGCCATGTGATCAGCACAGGGCTGGAGCTGGTGGGAACGACAAGCTCCACCCGGCTGAATGAGCGTCTGGCAAGTGCAGTGAGGCGAACAGTGGAGTTGGCCAACAGCCAGGACATCTCTCCCAGAGAAAGGCTCCATGTCAAGGCTATGGAGCTCTTCTCACATGGGTAAGATCCCGAGCAAGGTTGCCACAGGAAATACAGTGAAAACAGGGAGAATATTGTCATATAAGGGCGAGTGAATCCCAAGTAGGGATCTTAAGACCACAAGTGCAATTTGAAGTTGTAATGGGTCATCTCAAGTCTAGCAACACGAGATACAGTGTAATTTCACTTTTTGAAACATGTTACAAACATGTTACCAGGACCAGGACTAAGACGATTCTTGGTCAGGGAGGTGACCAAGGACACAGTGATCACTCAGAACTCAACAGAGCTTCAGAAGTCTTCTGCAGAGCGGGCAGAACCTGCCAAGAGAATGAGCATCTCCGCAGCACTCAGGCCTTTATGGTAGGGCGTCTACACAGAAGCCACTTTAAGTAAAAAACATGACAGTCCAATTGGAGTTTGCCAGACAGTATTTAAAGGACTCAGAGGGCAGAGGACCAAATACTATGTCTGGAGAACATTTGGAAGATTTTATAATCACACAACAATTGTACGTGTAGAGGCTTTAATATGGAATATATTTAATGAATTTGTTTCTAGGAAGATTTTTTTTTATAAAAGCTGTGTGCTGTTTATTAAACTGTTCAATAATCTGTCCAAAAGGCAGTTCCAACTGATTCAGTGTTGTTTTGAAGTCAGGGCTATGCTGCAGCCAGTCAACAGTAGGTCTGAGAACAGATGAGTTTTGTTTATTACCATGCCAGAGGAAATAGGTTGCCTGTGAAAGAATGCTGTCTTTTTAGACAACAAAGGATCGCTAGAATGACTTTTAGGCCAAATTTCATTCATCAACAAATTGTTGTTTGTCTCTGTCTACTGTATAGTAGCAGATGCAGTCCCATACTTCAGATCTACAACATTCATCTACATTGTGCCAAATACTCTTCTGTAAATTTCAGTCACAGTCTAGCCAGTAATATTTGTATTTTATCTGCAGCGTCTTATTTCCCCATGGAAAAGATGGAAATATGGTAATATTGAGAAGACATTTTGTTTCTCAAGATTGTTTTGGGCGATACTTATGATTTTCTAGAGCCTCTAATTCTCTCCATTCAGCACAAAGTATACTGACATCTTTGTCAATCCCATGGTTCATTCATTCTGTTGTCCTTCATAATTTCACAGAAATGTGCCTGTCTTTAACAGTGACTGATGTTTCTTTTAGAAATTTTCCCAAGGCTTGTGATGTATGGGAGGACATTCTGGTTGATCACCCCACTGATATGCTGGCCCTCAAGTTTGCCCACGATGCCTATTTCTACATGGGAGCCCAAACCCCGATGAGGGACTCTGTGGCCAGGGTGTTGCCTCACTGGAAACCACATATGCCTTTGTCCAGGTACAAAAGATAGCACATTCTACCAAAGCAGCAATTTGGGTATCTTCAAAATCATATGAAAACTCAATGAACAAAATGTATTGGTGGAGTTATAGATGTATTGGGAGTGAATGTGTGCTTTAAAACACTCCTGAATCATACATATACCTCATAGCAACCCATAAACTGTACATGTAATCATAATGAGCTTATGTACAGTTAATCTGTGTGTGATTTTGCACATTTTGAAAAATTGTTTGTACTATATAAAATAGCTCAGATGCAAATACAATGAATGTCAATGGAATTGTTTTTAACAATTAAGAATTCCTAATGTATAACAGGTATCTATTAAAAAACTCACATGTAGCACCATCTACAAATAACTGCACACAATTTAGCATATCAGCCATCTTGGGTGCATTGTTGTAGGAGATGCAAATCAAAGGTGTCTTTAAAGCAGCTATAATTGTTGTTAACAATGTATCAAATGACACACTACCTGCTTAGCACCAACCATCATATAGACACATTTAGCAACTAGCTGGTGAATCTAGTGTAGTATTTTAGCAGCTGAAGAGCCAGATATTTCCCTCAGGAGTTGGTAGAGACCAAAAACAGAGCTAAAAGGAGTGAATACTGGACTTAAATTCACCAGGTGCATACAAATACGACAATGTTACTCAGTAACTGCTGTTTGCTAAGAAGTTCACTGCCTCAATTAAAAGGTAATGATATGTCAGTGATATGTTCACATCTTGTTTCGTTTAGAAAATAATGTTTTTCAGGATTAGCTCATTATATATGCAGATTTAGTGAAAACACAGGAAACTGCCTATAAGAATGTATGTGTCAATGTATGAACAGTATATGTAGAAACACGCACACACAGAAGAAAAATAATAAGAATGCAATAAAATATGCAAGGAGGATCATCAAAGTCAAACAAGGACCTGAAACACCGTGCACATTATAATATACCTGATAATGCAGCGGTATGGGTGGTAGGCGGGTGGATGTGAGGAAAGTACAGTAAAGTTGGTGATGGCACACAAAAGTAAACAGCGATCTAATAATAATGTTGATTTTTTTGTTTTTTTTACAAATTGGGGTCATTTCAAACACTCACATTTCTGACCTTAAGCTGTCATTGTTATTGTTTGAGGTATGTTCACAAAATCTGTGTCTGCTCTTCATCATCCTGGAGAACCTAATAAATCCAACTATTTTGTAATGAGAGATTTTTGTGCATTGTGTTCTCAGTTATCTGAAAGGACTGTATTCCTTTGGTCTCCTGGAGACTCGCTTCTATGACCAGGCTGAGAAAGTAGCCATGGAGGTGAGATTTTTTTTCTCTGTTATACTCTGTTGTACACTCTGCTGCCATTATTTTTGCCGGGTGGTCTAGGAAGTCTGTGCTTGCGCTGATTGAGCTAGTTCAACTCACCAAGTAATTTGCTGTCGAAGACCAATAATAAGCAGCTCATTCAAACCTCAGCAGCTTCTCTGCTGAATGCCTAAGGCTTACAGAGCAACTATGACATGAGGGTCACTTGAAAAAAGATTGAGCAACATCATAGACAAAAGGAAAGATAGTAACTGAGAGTTAAGCATGCCATTATTTTTGAATCGTCATTTTACTCTGTTGTAACAAAAAAAGTAGTTTTCTGTATCTGTGTTTGTTGTCATGGCTTCTGTTAAATTCTCTTGTGCAGGGCCTCACTCTGACCCCAGATGATGCTTGGTCTGTCCACTCTGTAGCCCATGTTTATGAGATGAAGGCAGAAGTGGACAAAGGCTTGAAGTTCATGGAGGGTAGAGAGAAAGACTGGCAGGTACAACTCCTTAGGAGTGTTTTTTTTATGATTAACATCTCACTAACACTGTATAGTTCATTCAGAGGCCACTGAGTTAAATTACAAATTAAGATAGCCCTAGGAAAAATATTTGAAATATGTGTTGTTTAATTCTAGGTATCTGACGTCCTGGCCAGTCATAACTATTGGCATTGGGCTCTATACTTCATTGAGAAGGTAAAGATTATAATGAGTTTTCTCAGTCAAGCGAATAATTGGCAGCAGGAGTGTTTGTGGAACATGTATTTATGATATCCTTTCCCCCGGGTAATTTGAAGTCTGGAGTTGATGATATTGGGAGATTAATTTGTGTTTGCATCTGTGCAACACAATCTATCAACCTCGCTTATCACTCAAGTCTGAAGTCATTCAAATTTGTCTTTCTCACCTCACTCTTCCTCCTCCACAGGGGCAATACGAAGCCGCTCTGCAAATATACGATGACCAGGTTTGTTTGTGTTGAGAGTTGCCTTCTAAATGTTAATGGTGTATCCATCTGAGTACACTCTGTGTTCTTCTCTGAGTCATGCATGTACCAGAACACAGGGGATGCAGACTAAAAGCAATGTGTTGTGCTCCTTGGGAGTCCTGAGGGCAAGTGTGAACAAGCAGAATCAAATTCAGTTTGAAGAGAGAGTCTTAGAGACAGTTTGAGAGTAAAGCTCTCTGACGTCCTGGACCTTTACGAGTACATTTCATAATGTTACTCAGGACTGACTTAAGTTTGAACACAAGAGAAATTCTTACATCAAGTTAGCTGATATTCATGAATGTTTAATGTGAAAAGAGTCATTGTGTGGAGGAAGTTGTATGTTACACCCTTCAGTGTTCAAGGTGAATAGTGAAAATGTGTCCTGTTTCCCTCAGGTATTCAGACGTTGTAAAGCCACAGGATCCATGTTGGACACCGTAGATGCCAGTTCAATGCTCTGCAGACTGGAAATGGAGGGTAAGCTGCGGGGTAATGTGGGAATTCACATAGCATCTCATTAAAGAAAGGAAGAGAGTTCTGATCTTCCTATCTGTCTGTCACACACGGTATCTCGGACATTACGCATCAGACTTTGATTAAAATTCAGGAAAAGATGCGTGTCATCGCTGAGAAGGAGGTTTTTGAAATGACACTAATTGGCCTGATGTAAATGCTGCAACATTTGTTAACATGTTGCTAATGGGCTGAAGGGCAACTGCATCATCTAATTTAAGATAATTTAAGATAGTATGGTTTAAAGTGAACCTGCTAATGAGGTGAGATAATCCCACTTATCATACCTCATTAATCTGAAACTTAAGGTGTTAGAAATGGGTGTAATAAGCAGAACCACTGACCATATTTTTTTTACACTATTCAAAGTAAAACAGAGACTAAATGAGTCTCTTGACATTTCAAAAAAATATGTTTTTCTTATAAATTTTGAGCCTTTATGCAGCCTGCAAGCAATATTTGTATTTGTGTTGGTACATGTTTCAGGTGTGTGCGTGAAGGATCGTTGGCAGGAGCTGCTCCAGGTAACGCAGCCTCACACTGATGATCACGTGACCTTATTTAATGACCTCCACTTCCTCATGGTGTCGCTGGGAGCTAAAGAGAGTGGGACCTCTCAGCGTCTGCTTGAGGGCCTCCAGGAATTGGCTAAGTAAGTTCCACACCATTTCTTCTCTTCACTGCACACCTCAACACTCTGCCAGCCTTACATAAGAGCCACCCAGGCCTTACGTAAAACAGAGACAGAAACAAGGCAGAGCGTAGGATGGTGAGATAGAGAGCGGATGCAGTCAGATGAGCTGCAGTCCATCTCAGAGACCAGGGTCCTCCCTCTGTAGCAGATGTTATACCAGCAGCTGCTGCCTCTGTGGAGTTTTTGTGGTTATAATGTGTTCTGGCATCCTGACCATGGACAGCCTGTGCTCTCCATTTTGTCCAGCACACAACCCACAGAAAATCTGCCATTTAAATCCTTTTAAATTCTCATGTTTTTTCACTGTTACATAAAGTAACTCAAGTCACAAGAGTTGGGAAATGATGCACCTTCGGGGCGAAAAGCAGCTCTTAAAGTCACTTCCTAAGTAAGAAACAGATTTTTTTATCCTGAGCTTAGCTCTACTTTGAATCATCAGGCAAGCAGCAGACATGTTCAAGCTTTGCATTTATTTAATCCCATCACTCACATATACTGTGTCACTTTTATTACCTTGGTTTGGAAGGATTGCACAGTTTTACATAATCCATATTTTGCCATAATGTAATTTTACAGTTGGAGGCAGCGACTCTAAGCATTAGCTAATCCAAGAAAGCCTCACAGTGGTATGGAATCTCTGGCCTTACAGTGAAGTGAATTCTACTTGGATATTCATGCCTTTCACAGTTCAGTAGAGTAATGCTCTAATATCCTTGTCAGTCTGTCCAAATAAACCAACCTGGAGCTTTTCCTAGATTTTATTGATTTTCGTAATTTTACATGAAATGTTTTTAATGAAAGAGATTAAATATTAGCATCATTCATAGCTTTCATTTCATTACATCTCCTCTATAAAATTGACTTGAGGCTGGTGTTTGAAGTGCAGCTACCTGCAAGGTCTGTGTTTAATCTCAAGAGTCCCTCATTGTCTGAGAAGCAGTTTGTGATCTGTGTGCTTAAATCCTCTCTGAATAATTTAATTCAAAAATTATTTTGATATGAGAAACCAAACATGTTTTCCAGAATGAACTACGCACACAATTAATTAAAGATTCAACATGGTACTTTGGGGGATATTTACTAAACCTTTTGTAAATAACTGTCAGGGACGCAAAAGTTTGCATCGTTTTTAATTTAACAGGGTATTTCCTAAGACTACAGATGTAAATGAGCCTGGTCACAGTTCAGCCGATTTGCATAAAGTGCTGCTAAGTAAGATGTGATACCTGACTATTTTCATATGTTTTGCATTTTTTTTTTTTTTTTTGGTGACATTTATGGAACTGAAACCATGTATTCATCCTCCAAAAAGAAGGCTGTGGACATATTAGTTGAACAGTCTGATGTTGTCAGTACAACAAAAAGATCAATGATTCAATGAAATATGAGACATGAATGTGCGAGATCTATGGTAAAACCTTTCAACTCTTAATTCAAACTGGACTTGAGCTGCCATGAGCCATTAAAAGTCAGGAAAACCACATATTCAAGTAGCAGGCCACTGCAGGAAACAGAAAGGTAATGACTTGAAAAATAACAGGTTGTTGCATTTTTGCTCCTCTGTCTTGTGATGTTGTGGAGAGCTCAGGTAAAGACATTGTAAAATGCAGTTTTTAGTTTGTGTTTTTTCTCTCTATGCTCTCTCTTGCTCTGCCAGCTTCTGTTTTGACCTGGCCTTAGTCTCTCACCCATATTGTATGTCTGATAAATTAATATTTTACATCTTCTTTTCTTAGATGTTACATTTCAGACACAGGTTCCTCTGCCACAGTGGTCAGTCAGTAGTGTATGAATTTTTTTTCACTCCTCCCATATTTTTAACTGGAATGCCTTAAAATACATATTGCATGAAACCAAACATACCTGCACAAAAATAAGGGCAAAAGCAATCCTTTTAGCACCTATAAAAGGGATACAAATCCTTGTAAATATCATCCTTTGTGTCTAATCCATCTTGGTGAAACAATTTGGTGAGGTGTCTATAGATGTACAAAGATAAGTATCACATTTGTAGTAAAATAAGTATTTCATTCTTGCAATCCAAGATTTATTCCTGTACAGAGATAAAACCCAAAAAGCATTCTTCTTGAGCACTAGTTTCTAAACCTGCTTTACCAAGAAATGTCTTTTCTTTTTTTGAAACCACTACTTTTCTTCACAGGGAGCCGGGGGACAATCAGCAACATCATCTGGCTGAGACTATAGGTGTACCCATGTGTCGGGCTATGATGGAGTACAACCGAGGCAACTACAGTGGAGCCATGGAGCTCCTGTACCCGTTACGCTACCGCATGGTAGATATAGGTGGCAGTGACGCTCAAGTAAGGTCCACAGAAATGTGGTAAACTCAAAGCAAACAAGAAAAATGAAACAAAATCAAGCCCACGCCCAACTGTAGATCTCTATGCACCCTTTGGAAGCTTTCAGCCTTGAGGCTTTACTTTCTTTGGACATCATTGATCATACTGTATCATGTTTTCTAGAGAAAACAGAAATGTTGTTGTGAAAATAGGCCAGAGGTGAGGAACGCTCTACATAAGAGTCTTTCAGTTTATGAACATGCTACATAGAGTGCGAATGTGGAGCACAGTGCACCAATGCATGAATAATGAATCCCTGTGATGGATGCTGATGGATTTTATGTCCTTGGTGTTCAGAAAACCATTCCCCAAGGTGCAACAGTTTACATACAATATAACACAAAAAGGTAGAAATACTCTATATACACTGTTGGAATGGTCTGGTGCTTACTAATGGATTTGTCCACTGTTGTTTGCAGAGGGATCTCTTCAATCAACTGCTTATTCATGCAGCCATGAAATCAGAGAATAAGCACCACCAGAAACTGGGAAGGTAATGCACACCTGGGATTTCAGGCCAAACCTTTTCCAATTTCAGTTCTGTATGTCTTTGCCATCTATGTTTTTATGTGAGAATCTGCTGAGAAAATACAGAAGAAAAAAGAAAAGGTCTTGCACTTTTTGAACCTCTGGATTTCATCATGATGGTGTATAGTTGGGGCTGCTCTACACTAGCGTTCTTTAGCTGCTGGGGTTTTCATGTGCATGCAGAACCCAAGCTGTATGCTCCCATTATGTAACAGACATCCCCTGTCCGTACACCATGTTACACTTTCATTATTGATCAGTTTAGCCTCTCAGCTTGTAGTTTCTCTGAATCTGTGTTCATCTCTGTGTACCGTCTTGTGTTCTGCTGAATTCCCCCAGATGCCTTCTGGTGGAGCGTGATGCCGTGAGGCCAAATTCCCCTCTGACTGATCGACTGATGCAGAGAGCCCTTGCTCTTCACGTCTAGAAAGGTTGCAAGGTGCACGGAGCAGCTCCCATGCAAAAATCATCAAAGTAACATCATAATCTGATGTGCTGATGTTTGGCTTTAGGAGACTCCTTTACCAACCCCCAGGAATTTGGCACTGTTGTCAAGACGGTTGATACCTTTTATACAGTTTTCAATGTAGAGCTTTGCACCCTTTTAGATTGCTGACCTGTTAAACTTTGTAAGTGAACTAATTTGCACATATCTCAAGGTTATGAGCTAATATTAACCACAGGTTGTCAATTTGCATGATAAATAGCTGCAAAATATGGTGTCTAACCACATGCTTTATCTGAGTTTGTTCTTTTAGCAAAACAGACACCTCTAATCAATGTAGATGACTGTGACTTTCTTCTTCTGAATTTTATTAGCAAATGTCACATTTAAATATAAATACTCTTCAGAGATAAAATCTTCATGTCAATATCAACACAAAAACCATTATCAAAACCAATAAATATACATTTGGCACTTTGCATGTGAATGAATATTTGAGTAACACAATAAAGTGCATCACACTTGTATGCCCGAGGGCAACAGCACGTTAAGAATAAGAAATGTACTCAAACATGGCAGAGATACAGTAGCAGTAAAAAAAAGATGTCCTTGCACATGTCAGAGGAGCTGAGCGGAGTACTGTAAGTTCTTTTCTTCCCTCCTCTTCCCCAGCGTCGGCCCACTCTCACAACACTGAGGTAATCTCATCTTTGATCTGAGAGATCAGGATCTGGGACAGCACGATCCCTGCAATCTAGAGGACAGCAGCAGCCACTTTAGATTACAGAGCATACTCTCGGTAATTGTACAGCCTGTGCCGAGCATCTCAAGGTCCCTCAGAAGGGTGTCGCAGTGCTCATTTGGCACCGGGAGGAAATGTTTAGAAAATTAGATAAAACTGTTTAGATACTCACAGTGAGAGCACACACATTTGGTGGCAAACACAGCTTTTAACTGAGCTCTTCAATAATTAACAGTTTGATTTAAATGTAGCTTGTTATGCAGACAAATCTAGTAATAGTGTTTTAGTAAGGATGTGCAAGACAAAAACGATAACTTCATCATCAGATTAACTGCACATCAAAGCAATTGGAATACTAATGCAATTGTTTTGACAGGAGTCATGGGTAATTCACATGCTTCCCTCTCAACAGAATCATTGGGGACCCAATCAGGCAGATATGAGACCAAGATAGTCCAAGCTAAAGATCTAGTGACAAAGCTGCATGTTGTGTGAAAATACAACGTGACAGTACCTGAACCATTTTGATAAGTAAGTCGACTAATTATTTAGAGGCAACTCTTGATAAGTGCTAATGTGATTTCATGGCCAATCTAACATATTGACTTGAGTTATTAGCATTACTTAATGCTTTGGGATTTGAGGTGCTTTGTACAGCGGTACTCCATGAATAGAAGTGAATCGTCAGTATCCTCCTTTCTTAGACATGATCTAACATTATCATGCACAGACTTCTACCTCGCACATTAACCTGTGCTTTCAATCTAGAACAGTGTAATAAATGAATAATGTGCAGTTAAAATTTCATTGTCCCATTGTGCCTACTTATTGCTGTCTATGTGTAATTCCATTTTAAATCAGTTCTATCCCAGTGGACTCACATTAACCCTACACGCTGTTGGTTACCTTTAGAATATGTTTTTTTTTTTATTAGATTTTTGTTCCTATTTGACAGAGGATGAGGTTATCCTGTGTGAGACAAGCTGAACTTGTACAGGGAAGTTGTTGGATGCACACCAATTGACCAACTGTGTGTTACTCTATGAAAAGTG
This sequence comes from Seriola dumerili, assembly GCF_002260705.1. Lineage (NCBI taxonomy): Eukaryota > Metazoa > Chordata > Actinopteri > Carangiformes > Carangidae > Seriola > Seriola dumerili. Next base: position 8,999,290 of record NW_019174474.1, read on the forward strand.
CAGGGTCCTGATTGATGAAGTGCTGCTCAGACTATTTTGCAGCCACATCCAAATGCACCATGCAAAGCCTGCCTTTGAGGTAGCAGGAACCATCAATATGTTGATTGCTACACTCTCAATCTGGTACACCTCCAATTGCTGCCTCTATTGACTTGTGTGTTTATGTGTGTATGTGTGTGTGTGTGAGAGAGAGAGAGCTTATTTTAGGACAAGATTAGAGTCATCTCTGCCCTGAACTGTCTTGAGGTTACCATTGGCAAAGGACTGTTGCCAGTAACTCCACAACTTGCATTGAGTGAGTGTGTGTGTGGCGGTTACCTGAGGCAAGGCCAGTCCCAGGGCGAGAGCCCCCACCAGTAACAGATGAGACTCGATCCACATCACCGCCCTGTCCGCACAGCCTACTGGATAGATTGACTTGTTTGCCTCCAGGTAGTTCTGGGTTTGGACCCCAAAACCGCACATGGTGTTAATGACTGTCTGTGTGGCAGATAGACCGAGGCAAGGAGAGAGAGACAGAGAATATCAGAGTTTTAAAGATGACCTTGATTTCCACATAAACCTGAAACACTGGAAGCACTTTCAGAGGATGCTCTCACAGGCTGCTGTTTCACATCTTTTGTGTTATTTTACCTTCACAAAGATATTAGCTATTGTGACAGCTGAGGGAGAGTTTTGTAGAAGCCTGACAAATACAGAGACTTGGAATTAAAGAAAGGAAACAACAAGAGAGCAATACAACTGCATCCATTTGATGTGACAAGGAATACTACTCAAGTAGTCCCTGAAGTAGAAATGCAGTTACAGGCTATGAACAGCAGGTTGCAGCACTGCTTAAGCTGTAATAGTGTTTGCAGTAATTAATTGATTTTTTTCACCCATGTCGAAAAAGGTTGCTGTGATCTGTTTTCCGTGTAGCGTGATGTACAATCAATATTAGTGTGATAGATCTACATGGACTCTTTAGTCTTCTGTCTTCACAAAGACCAGAAGGAATTGTCAGTGGTGGCTTTGCAAGCTGCGCAGCTATGTGTCCCCACAGAAGGTAGACAGGCATTTTGTATGTGTTTTTGTGTGAGTGGGAATTTACACATATACTGTAAGCATGCATTCTTATCTGCACACATTTCATTTTTTATGTATGCACAGGCGGCTGTGTGTGTGTTGACTGTGAGAAGACAAAGTATCAGAAAATCTTGATGTAAGAGGACTTGAGTTTTGAAGTAGGGAACTCACCACTGCCAATGCTGCTGTAAAGACTGGCCATTTACCAAGGGCATAGGTTTGGTCTCAACATTGGTGTAGACGCAACAACCATACCACCGCTCCAAAACAAAGAGATTGGCTTTTTAATGCTGCCAACCAAACGGTTTATTAACATATAAGATCTTAATTTACATTCAGTAATGCCCATACGCAAATGTAATATATGTACATGTGCTGAATTTCCATATATGAAATATATGTACATATGAAGTAAAATCATATACTGTATGTATTTAAAGTATAGCCTATTTATATAAAAATTACATATGAAACCTGTTAGGAACTGGAACAATATCATATATTGACATATATGTCTAACTAATGGAAACATGTATTTGGGTAAGTCTGTTTATATTATAGACATATGTTAGACATGTATATTTAAATTTAATAAGAAATTAGGAAGGAAATCGTATAGAATCAGAAATTTTAAGAAGCAGGCTACTTTTTAATAAAGTTGCAAATTTAAAGTTAAATATTTCATAGATACACTTATATCTTCATATATCCAGAGGATGTATATATGTCATACTATATCCTCTTAAAGGTGACACATGTGGTAACATCACTCTTGATTTACGGATATAAAAGTCATACGTGTCATAAGTCATAGTATAGTAAGGTATGAAAACGTCATAGTATAGTTAGGAATAAAAAAGTCAAAATATAGTAAGGCCTAAAAACGTCAAAAAACGTCATAATATATTAAGGCATAAAAACATAAAATAACGTCATACAATAATAAGACATTAAAGATCAAAAAAACATCATGGCAGTAATGCTTTATAAAAATAGAAAAAAATGTAAAAAAAAAAAAAAGTCATACAATAGTAAAGCATAAAAACTGAAAGTAAGGAATGAAAACATCCTAGTATAGTAAAGCATGAAAAACGTCAAAAAAAAAGTCACGGTATATTAAGGCCTTCAACATCATAGGTATGAAAACGTAAAAAAAAAGTCATAGTATAGTAAGCCATAAAACGTCATACTATACTATGGCACAACACTATCAAAACGTGATAGTAAAGTAAGACATAATGTAAACAAAACGTCATAGTATAGTAAGTGTACTTTACTAAAGCATTCAACATCATAGGTATAAAAATATCAAAAAACATCATAGTGTAGGAAGATGTAATAAGAGTCACAGTATAGTAAGGTAAAAAAAAAAACGTCATACAATAGTAAGGCATAAAAATAGCAAAACATAGCATGGTATAGTGAGGTATTAAAATAATAAAAAATGTCATGTCATAATAAGGCATGAAACTTCATAGTATAGTAAGGCATAAAATCGTCATAGTATTGTAAGGAATAAAATATCATAGTACAGTAATGCATGAAAATGTCAAAAAACGTCATCCTATTTTGATGCACAAAAATGTCAAAAAACATCATAGTATTGCAGGGCATAAAAATAGAAAAAACCGTCATGTCATAATAAGGCATAAACCTTCATAGTGTTGTAAGGCATAAAACGTCATAGTATAGTAAGGCATGAAAATGTCAAAAAACTTCACATTATATGTAGAGGCTACAGTCCTCACTGCAGTCGGCCACGGTTCGAATCCCACATTGGACGGCCCTTTACTGCATGTCATTCCCCCTCTCTCTGCCTCCCCATTTCCTGTCTCTCTCTACTGTGCTATTAAAAAGGCATATAAAAAAGCACGGAAAAATATATTTAAAAAAAAAATCAAAAAATGACATAATATTTTAAGGCATAAAAAGGACGAAAAACATCATAGTATAGTAGAGCATAAAATATCATAGAACAGTAAGGCATGAAGACGTCAAAAAACAACATCCTATTTTGAGGCATCAAAATATCAAGAAACGTAATGGTATAGTGAGGCATGAAAATGTCAAAAAACGTCATAGTATATTAAGGCATAAAAACGTGAAAAACATCATGTGATTTTAAGGCATGAAAGTATAAAAAACATCATAGTATACTAGGGCATAAAAACATAAAAAAATGTCATACTATTTTAAAGCATAAAAATAGAAAAAAACGTCATAGTATACTAAGGCATAAAAATGGCAAAAGACGTCATGTCATAATAAGGCATAAAACGTCATAGTATGCTAACACATAAAAACATCAAAAAATGTCACGTGATTTTAAGGCATAAAACGTTGAAAAACGTCATAGTATACTAAGGCATAAAAATAGCAAAAAATGTCATGTGATTTTAAGGCACGAAAATATTAATGACGTCATAGTATTGTAAGGCATGAAACGTCATAGTATACTAAGGCATGAAACATCATAGTATACTAAGGCATAAAAACATCAAAAAATGTCATGTGATTTTAAGGCACAAAAATATAAAAAAAAACGGCATAGTATTGTAAGGCATGAAACATCAGAGTATACTAAGGGATAACAATCGCAAATGACGTCATGTCATAATAAAGCATAAAACGTCATAGTATACTAAGGCATAAAAATAGCAAAAAATGTCATGTGATTTTAAGGCACAAAAATATAAAAAAAAACGGCATAGTATTGTAAGGCATGAAACATCAGAGTATACTAAGGGATAACAATGGCAAATGACGTCATGTCATAATAAAGCATAAAACGTCATAGTATACTAAGGCATAAAAACATCAAAAAATGTCATGTGATTTTAAGGCACAAAAATATAAAAAAAAACGGCATAGTATTGTAAGGCATGAAACATCAGAGTATACTAAGGGATAACAATCGCAAATGACGTCATGTCATAATAAAGCATAAAACGTCATAGTATACTAAGGCATAAACACATCAAAAAATGTCATGTGATTTTAAGGCACAAAAATATAAAAAAAAACGGCATAGTATTGTAAGGCATGAAACATCAGAGTATACTAAGGGATAACAATCGCAAATGACGTCATGTCATAATAAAGCATAAAACGTCATAGTATACTAAGGCATAAAAACATCAAAAAATGTCTTAGTATTTTAAAACATAAAAATATAAAAAAAGGTCATAGTATAGTAAGGCATAAAACGTCATAGTATAGTAAGGCATGAAAATTTTATAAAACTTCATATTATATTAAGACATAAAAACGTCGAAAAACATCATAGGATACTAAGGCATAACAACATCAAAAAATGTCATGTGTATTTAAGGCATAAAAATATATAAAAAACGTCATAGTATTGTAAGGCATGAAACATCAGAGTATACTAAATCATAAAAATGGCAAAAGACGTCATGTCATAATAAGGCATAAAACGTCATAGTATACTAAGGCATAAAAACATCAAAAAATGTCATACTATCTTAAAGCATGGAATTATAAAAAAACATCATAGTACAGTAAGGCATGAAACATCATGGCACAGTAAGGCATAAAAATGGCAAAAGATGTCATGTCATAATAAGGCATAAAACGTCATAGTATACTAAGGCATAAAAACATCAAAAAATTTCATGTGATTTTAAGGCATGAAAATATAAAAAAAAATGTCATAGTATTGTAAGCATAAAAACATGAAAAAATTTCATACTATTTTAAAGCATATAAATATAAAAAAAACATCATAGTATAGTAAGGCATAAAACGTCATAGTATATTAAGGCATGAAAATGTCAAAAAACATCATATTATAAAAATGTAGAAAAACGTCATAGTATACTAAGGCATAAAAACATCGAAAAATGTGACGTGATTTTAAGGCATGAAAATATTAAAAAATGTCAAAGTATTGTAAGGCATGAAACATCATAGTATACTAAGGCATAAAAATGGCAAAAGACGTCATGTCATAATAAGGCATAAGATGTCATAGTATACTAAGGCATAAAAACATCAAAAAATGTCAAAGAATTCAAGGCAAAAAAAATAAAAAAACGTCATAGTATACTAAGGCATAAAAACCTTAAAAAATGTCATACTATTTTAAAGCATAAAAATATAAAAAAAAAAAGTCATAGTATTGTAAGGCATGAAACATCATAGTATACTCAGTCATAAAAATGGCAAAAGACGTCATGTCATAATAATGCATAAAACGTCATAGTATACTAAGGCATAAAAACATCAAAAAATGTCACGTGATTTTAAGGCATAAAAATATTTAAAAAACGTCATAGTATTGTAATGCATAAAACGTCATAGTATACTAAGGCATAAAAACATCAAAAAATGTCATGTGATTTTAAGGCATGGAATTATAAAAAACATCATAGTATAGTAAGGCATGAAACATCATGGCAGAGTAAGGCATAAAAATGGCAAAAGATGTCATGTCATAATCAGGCATAAAACGTCATAGTATAATAAGGCATAAAAACATCAAAAAATGTCATGTGATTTTAAGGCATGAAAATATAAAAAAACGTCACAGTATTGTAAGGCATGAAACGTCATAGTATACTAAGGCATAAAAACATCAAAAAATGTCATACTATTTTAAAGCATAAAAATGTAAAAAAACGTCATAGTATAGTAAGGCATGAAACATCATAGTATACTAAGGCATAAAAATGGCAAAAAACGTCATGTCATAATAAGGCACAAGACGTCATAGTATACTAAGGCATAAAAACATCGAAAAATGTCATACTATTTTAAAGCATAAAAATGTAAAAAAACGTCATAGTATAGTAAGGCGTGAAACATCATAGTATACTAAGGCATAAAAATGGCAAAAAACGTCATGTCATAATAAGGCACAAGACGTCATAGTATACTAAGGCATAAAAACATCGAAAAATGTCATACTATTTTAAAGCATAAAAATGTAAAAAAACGTCATAGTATAGTAAGGCGTGAAACATCATAGTATACTAAGGCATAAAAATGGCAAAAAACGTCATGTCATAATAAGGCACAAGACGTCATAGTATACTAAGGCATAAAAACATCGAAAAATGTCTTACTGTTTTAAAGCATAAAAATATAAAAAACGTCATAGTATAGTAAGGCATAAAACGTCATAGTATATTAAGGCATGAAAATGTCAAAAAACATCATATTATAAAAATGTAGAAAAACGTCATAGTATACTAAGGCATAAAAACATCGAAAAATGT